>NW_002476178.1:0-542724 GCF_000189635.1 Tetrahymena thermophila SB210 | reverse complement strand
CCCCCAACCCCAACCCCAACCCCAACCCCAACCCCAACCCCAACCCCAACCCCAACCCCAACCCCAACCCCAACCCCAACCCCAACCCCAACCCCAACCCCAACCCCAACCCCAACCCCAACCCCAACCCCAACCCCAACCCCAACCCCAACCCCAACCCCAACCCCAACCCCAACCCCAACCCCAACCCCAACCCCAACCCCAACCCCAACCCCAACCCCAACCCCAACCCCAACCCCAACCCCAACCCCAACCCCAACCCCAACCCCAACCCCAATTTGATGAAATTATCATTTAAAGTTTAATTTATTTGAAATTTTAAGCAAGAATCTTTAATCTAAAACATAAAAAAGTATTTAAATCAATAATTTCATTAAAATAAAATCAAGCTTAAATTTTAATTTATTTAATATTTTTTTCATTTTATTTTTTCATAACCAATTTAAAAAAAGAATTTTATATTTTTTTATACTAAATTTAATTTATGAAGTTTAATAAAATTATAATGAAAGATAGGTAGTATTTTTGTTAAAAAAATTATAAATAATGGATTGATTTTGAATTTTATTAAAAGTAAATTTCTTTTAGTTGTTCATTAAAATTTGTTTAAAAAAATTTGAAACAAGAGCGCTACTTTTCATCCTTACAATAAGTAATAAACATGATATTAATATATATTTCAAAGTTTATTTATTAGAATTATTAAAAACATATTTTTGTATTTTAACTATATGAAATTATAAATTATCAAGACTAAAGTTTTTAATTAAATAAATTTTATTATATAATTTTTAATTTTTTTTAACATAGAGCAGCATTAAATAACACTTCTATATAATTTTTATGATGGCTTCTGTAGTTATTTCAGAAAAATTTGAATTTTTTAGAATTAGCCACCACTTACTGATAAACTAAGACGCACTCTTTCTTTTATTATTCTCCGATATTTAGTAAATTAAGTAAGATCTTAAGATATTCTTCTGCTTTAATAAATTCGTTAGTTTTAGAGCTTTTAATATTAAAAAAAATTAATCTCTGAATAAGCAATTTTAATTACTTTTTATCAAAATGAAGTTTGAAGAAATTCTAAAAGCTATCCTTAACAGCTTAATATTAATGACCTGCTACACTTTCTTTGAGCTGCTTTTCTAATTCAAAGATCTTCTTCTTTAATTATCCAATCTATATTAATTTATATATTAAATTAAAATTTCATTAAAAACTTAAAAAGAAATTAAAATTTTTAAATTAATCAATTTAATTTAACGAATTACCTGTTGCTAATACCTTTCTTCATTTTCTTCATGATCTTCAATTTCTTCCTTTAATTAGTCAAGCTGCATTTTTTACTAATCCATTTCCTGTCTCATCAAATTAATTTCAGCAGGATTAAGAGGGTTATTTACTTGCAAAGAATAGAAAGATGAAAGATTTCTTTTTAAGTCTTCATTTTCTATTAATAAGTTATCATATTTTCTCTTTATAGATCTATGTTACTATTTAAATTAAAAATAATATATTTAAATGATATTTATTCACATTTTTATATCTAGTTACTTCGTTTAATGATTATATTTAATGATCATATTATTCTTTTATATTTTTATCAACATTTGGCACTGAGGATTAGTTTTAAGATTATTAATTATATGAATGCTAAACTGATCCTTAATTAGATGATGGCCTACCTCCCATCTTTGAGTTTCTTTCCTATATTTCATCATTGTCTCTATAGGAAATCTATACAGAAATTTTTTTATCTTCAATAGCAATGTTTTCGATGTCATGGTCTGAAAGGAAACTTTAGTCTTTTTTCTATTCAACAATATCTGCACCAATAGCAGAAAGACCTAAAATTTCATTAACTTTTTCCATATTTTTATCTTCTCCAGTTTAGAATTCTTTTTGTAAGAATGATTACTGATGACTTTCAAGACTTTTTATCATTTCAAAAGATATTCAATAAATTAAATATTTATATATAAATTAAATGAATAAATTAATAAATAAATACTTGTTTTAGAGTTAGTAGATCTAGTCATCTTTTGCTTACAAGTTCCTTTGGAGATCTTCAAGTTAAGCATCTTTATCATCTATTTATTGTTCAAGGAATTTGAGAACATCATTTACATTTTATGTTAGTTGCTCTACAAAGGTTTCAAGAGGTAAATCTCTATCGACAGAGAATAAAGAAATACCTATTCTTTACATAGTTTAAGAGGTTTCAACATACTTCTTTACATCTCTTTCTAATTGAGTTACTAAACTCTTTAAAGCATCCATTTTTCTATTTACTACGAATACTTAGTCATCATATTCCTCTTCATCTCTTTACTAAATTTGCATTTTAATTAATTTCTCACCTAACTCTTCAACAGATTTTTGAAGTAGTATTTTTTCTTATTCTAGCTTTTCAATTTGATGAGATTTTTCAATATTTTCTTTTTCCAATTAATGTAGTTATTTTTCTATTGAAGACTTTTAATCCTTCAAATCATTTATAAATCTGTTTAAGTTAGCATTTGAATCCTCAACATTTATTTTTTCATTGTGAAGTTTTTCTATTTTTTGCATTTAACTCTCAATCTACATTTGAGCTTTTTCTAACTTAGCTTGAATTTCTTTAATTTTATTATCTTAATCTTCATTTACCGGAGAGGATGGATTTGATTTTAAGGAGCTTTAGCTTGAGGATTTAAGTTTCTCATTTAAGGCCTTAATTTGAGCATCATTTATTTTGAGGTATTCTTAGTTTCTTTTATCTTTTTTAATCAGTTCGCTTATTTAATTCTCATAATCTGCTTTTTATTTTTATAATTACTATTGGAGACGCTCTGCTTCCATACAGACTACTAAATACTGTTAGCTCAATTCCTAATTTTAACTTGACTTAGTGGACCTTTTCACACCTTTACTCTCTTCAAATTCACTAATTATCTGAGACTTGTAGATAACTTCTTGTTCAAGTTAAATAACTCTTTACTTTAAAATTTCTATCTCTGAATCATTAAAGTTTTATTAAATACTGATACCAGAAGTACCTTTTTGTAACTTAAGTCTTTCAGCTTCCAAGCAAACTATAAGATATTTCTATAAAAGTTAAGTGTCAACAGATGATTAAGTTTATTATGATTGCATTTATTGATTAAGAATACTAACCTTTTCTATATGAATATTGATTTCTGTTTCTAATTTAGATATTAATTCTTATTTGCTATTTATTGTTATGAGTAGTTCTGACATTTTGTGTTCATATTATTAAACTTATATTTATAGTTTAGATATTTACTAATCTTTATCAAAATCTACAGGTTAGTTTGATACAGCCATAGATTTAGATGATTAATTTAATGCAACTTACCTAAGTCTCTCTGCCTCCAAACAAACAATAAGATATTTTTAAAGTAGATTTTAATCTGTGAAATTATTTGATTAAATTTGCTATTCATAAATTTATATTTTTTAGATTTATTGATTAATAGTAGTACTGCTTATATTAAGCTCTTACTGTAGCTTACTTATAACTTCAATATGGTTTTAAATTTGAATTTCTAATTCATTAATTCTACTCTAATATTAACTTGTGTTAGAGCCTGAAGAAGAGTTTCTTTCATTTGCAGAGCTTTTTAATCTTTCTGATTCAAGACAAATTAATAAGTATCTCTAAGCTAATTAACTATATCTCTGAGATTCCCTTAATTGTATATCTTAAATTTATTTTTCAAATTCTTATATCCTAAGCTAGTAAGTTGACTCTATAGTATGAATTTCTTTTTGTAAGATTACTATTTGTTATTCTTTATCAGCACCTTATTGATTTATTTTTTATTATTGATCAACTTTTTGTTTTTCATCCATACCTAAAAGAGAAGCAATTTGAATTCTTAATTCATTTTCTATTCTTTACAACTCTGCAATTTTTTCTTTATTTTGAGTTTCTATCTCAATTATTAATTGCTTGTGACTTTCACTTTCGTTGGATAGTTGTATTTGATACTTATTTTCAACTTGAATTATTTTTTCTTCTAATTAGATAATTGTTAACTCTAATCTTTAATTTTCTTCATTTGACTAAGTATCTTATTATTAAAGCTATTATATTTTTTCTTCAAGTTCTTTGATCTAATTAAGATATTCTGTAATAAAAAAATTAAATACAACATGAAATATTTTTTTATTTCTTACTTTATATTAATTCATTTGAATCTGAAGGTATCATTTGCTTGAGTTCCTAAATCTCTAGCTCATATTGTTCTTTAACAGTTTATATTGCATCTTACTAATCACTTTCTGTATTAAGGATATAATCATTATGATCTTTGTGCATCTGCTAAATTTAACTTCTATACTTCTAATCGATATTCTATATCTCTTATTCAGCTTCTTCCCTAAATTTAAAATGAATTATAAAATATCTAAAAAAAATAAAACTTTACTTTGCTTTGTTCACAATATCTTCTTTTTCTTAGTTGATTTCATCTAAAGTTATTGTTAGAGTTTCAATCTTTTTTTATAACTCTTTTATTATGAATTCGTGGTTAATTTAGATTCCTTCAATATCTTTCTATTATCTTTCATTTAAGTCAGAAATTTATTTTTCAAATTTTTCAGTAATTTCTTTAATATTTTTTTCATGGTCTGCTTTTGATTCTTCAATTTATTTTTGATAATCAACTTGCAAAGCTTTAATTTTAGATTCATAATCATTTATTTATTTATCTAAATTATCTTAAATTTCTTTAACTTATTTATTGTGATTTTCATCCTTTTCAGCTATTTCTTTTTAGAATTCTTCCTTTAATTTTGAAATTAATTCCTGCTTTTCTTTATTACTTGATTCATTTGTCTATTTTTCAGATTCTTAAAGTGATTATATTTTTGTCTCATATTGCTATTTCAGCTCATTTATTTATATTTCATATGATTATTTTATTTCAGTTATTTTAGTCTCAAAAGTAATTGAAATTTAACTTATTTTTTCTTCATAAATTTTACTATTTTCAGATATTTTAGTTTCAAAATTTGTTGAATTATTTTCAGATTCTTGTTAAAGCTAATGTATTTTAATTTGGTTATCTGAATCTTTTTAACTTAACTATTTATTGGCTTCATTTAATTCAGCTATTTTTTATTCATTTTATTAAACGATATTTTAAATATCTTGTTAATATTTAGCAGTTATTTATTAAATTTGTTATTCACTTGATTAGTTGTGTTTTTGTGCCTCTTCTTTTTACTATTTAGTAATCTATTAAATTTATACCTCATATTATTATTTCAGTTAATTTAATTGTTATTACAAATGAATATCATTTTAATTTTGAATGTTATCAATTTCTTACTGATGCTTCTTAATTAGTTCTTATTGCTATTCAGCAGCTTCCTTTTGATTGCTTTCAATATGCTTTTTCAATTTTTCTATTTCTTTATCTAAATTATTTTATTCTTTTTATTGTATTTTAGCTTATTCTTCATTTTATTGCTGCATTTAGCTAATTTAGTTTTCATACTCTTTAATTTTTTATTGCTACTCTTTTATTTTTAAATTGTTTTATTCTATTAAGTTTTAATGTTCTTAGCAAATAGTTTAATTATCCTTCAATTATTTCTCAATTTTAGTTATTTTTTCATTCAATTAACTCTTTTCGCTTTCATGCTCATTAAGCATTTATTTAAATTGAAGATTCTTTTGTTAAAGGTTTTATTGCAGCTCGCTGTATTCATCTTGTAATTAAGAGAATTATTAACTTTATTAATTAGCTGATTTGCTATTTAATGTTCTTAATTCATTTAATTATTCTTCAAGGTTGTGCCTAGTTTATTGCAAGGACTATAATTGAAGCTGCAAGTCTTGTGAGTTCTTTTTGGAATTTCTTACATTTTCATTTAATTTTTCTATATCAGAATCCTTGGCTTGAATAGCTTATAGGTGCTAATTCTATAACTGCTTAACGTAATCTTAGTGTTATTCTTTTAAATTTTCTAGTTCTGTTTATAATTTTGAATACTTCTAAGTTAAATCATGGACTTTATCTTCTTGCTTTTTCAACTCTTATTTTAATTGATTTTCTTCTTAATCTCTATCTTTATTCTTCATTTCCTATTCAGCAATTTAGTCTTCTAAAGACTTAGTATATTTTGTAATTTCATTTTTAGAGGATACTATCTCATTTATTTCCTACTTGTGCTATTAATTAATTTGTTAAATTTATATATTATTTTATTATTAAATGATATTAATATTATTTGTAATTTCTAATATCTATGCCTCTTTTTCTTATAAGACCTGCTAGAATTCTTAAGAATTAACTTTCAAAATTTCATCCATTTTTGCAATTTATTAATCCTTTTCTTAAATTATTTTATTGTAATTCTCTTCTTATTGCTTTTATTTTTCAACTAAAGTTTATACTTATTATTAAAAATCTGCACTAAGCTTTTATTGAATTTATTTATTGAGTTGGCTTTCCTGCTCTTTGAGTTTATCTAATAAAACCTTATTTTATTCATTTTAAATTTCTATTGTTTTTTCTTAAAGAATAAGCTAGAAATTGCCTTCACACTCCTTTATTTTTTCTTATAAAATTTAATTATGAATTTCTTCAGATTCTTTTAATTTTTGTGATAAAATTTATTCAAATTAAGTCTATTAATCGATAATCTTTTATGACAAGTTTTGATTTTCACTATTTTAAATTTACTTAGCTTGTTCACTCAATATTTTGTTATGGTTCTCACTCTACTCATTCAATTTTTCTTAATACTGTGCTTCTAAATGTTTCATTTCTTCTTAAAATTTACTTTGTAGTTCGTTTTATTAATTTTTCAATAGCTTTTACAATTCCTTCTAATGTTGTGCTTCTTGCTCATTTAGCTTTTATTACAAGATAGCACTTTAAGCAGCCTCAAGCTCTTCTAATTTTTATTGTAATATTACTTAGAATTCTTGTTATATTAAGATAATTTTAGATTCGTATGATTAAGTGGTTTGCTAGAATAAGACTTGATATTATTATTCTTTTTCTTGCAAGATATTTTGGAAATGGATTTCTGTTTCTTCTTTACAATTTTAGATATTTTAAAGATTTTCTTTAACTAATTCAGCTCTAATTTGAGCGATAACTTATTCATTCTGCTTTTTTAAAGTGCTTTCCTATGTTTATGCCTGCAACTCTATTTATTGCTTTTAAATTTAAGCTTGATCTTGCTAGTCTTAAATAATTTCTTAGAAATTGATAATTTATTACTCATATTAATTAATTTTAGTAATGTTTATTTGAATAAGATTATCTTTCTCTTAAATCAATTATTATAAGTCATAATTATTTTATTTAAGCTAATTCAATTCTTCTTCAAGTGTTTTAATTGTTTCTTCCATTCTTATTATCTTAAATGAATATTCTTCGTTCAAAGAAGTCAATTTAGATTTTAAATTATTGTGTTCCTCATTTAATTATTCATTCTATTTTTATAAATTTTCATATTAATTATTTAGATTTTTTATTGTTTCCTCTTAAGAATTTATTTCATTTTGTGTATCTATAAGCTAGTCTTAGATATTTTAAATCTCTTCTGTTTTCAATCTATTCTCTTCTTAACTTTTTTATAGCTTATTCTTCCAATCTTCGAATTCTTTCTTAGTTTATTCATGCTCGCTTTACTCTTTATCTAAGAGTGTTTTATGGGTTTAAACAATTTCTATTTATGTATTTAGTTCTTTATGAACACTCTTTATTATTGAATCATAATCATTACTTTTTCCTTAAATAATCTTTCCATATTCTGAATTTTATTATTCTAAAATTTAAACTCTCTATTACAATTATTCTACATCTTTTTATTGCTATTAAACTTCTTCACTCTTTTAATTTCTTTCTTTTTCTAGTTTCTTTTCAGATTTTTCTGATTTAGTTAACCTCTCTTTAATTAGCTTTAGTTCAGTTTCCTTTTATTCTATGGTATTAAGAGCTTTTTGCAAGTTATCTTCTACTTCTTTCAATTTCCTACGAACATCTTCTAACTAATTTTCTAAATTTTACTCTTTTTCATTAGATTTAGATAGAACAGCAAATAATTCCTTTTCCTTTTCTTGCAATTTTTCATTTTTGTTTTACTTTTACTCTTCCAAATCATTAACTTGATCTTATAATTATTTTATTTTAGTTTAAGTCTCTGATAATTAAACTTCTAAATCCTCAACCTATTTCTATTATTTACCAACTTTTGCGCTGAGTTAGTCAATCAAAGCTTATTTTTACTCATTATTAGCTTATAAATTCTTTTATTGTTATTAGGCATCATTCAATTAGTCCTTTTTGCTTGATTTTACTTTGTCTATAACCTTATCAGCCTCTTGCTTTTCCTATTCCAATTCTTTTATTTTATCATCTAATTACTGAATGATCATATCTTTATAATTGGTTGCTTATTCTTATTCCTTAACCTAATGTTTTAATAAAATTATAAATTTAACTCTTTCAATTAGAATTTTAGCAAAATAAACGATAGTAATAAATAATATTTTAATAAAATAATTAAAAATTACTTTAACAATTATTTTTTAAAACTCTTGTTAGAAGTTTTCTAGCTTAGCAGTTAACTCAACGTTTTAGTCATGTAACTTCAAGTTATTTTCTTAAAGCTTGCTGTATTATTAAGTAATTTGGTCTTTTGTTGAAGTAATTTACTTTATCCTATCATTAAGTTGTTGAATTTCTTTTGACTTTTGATCAAGTTGAGAGGATTGGTAGGCAATCTTATCATCCCTCTCTTTAATTTGATTTTCAATTTATTAGTACTAATTTTCTAGTTGATTGACCTTTTCTTGCTATTCTGAATGATAGAAGTCTTAAATCTATTTATTTTCTTCTTTTAAATTGTTAATTATATTTTCTCTCTCTTGTAATAAATTTTAAAGATCATTAATTTATTGGTTCAGTTAAGAGACATGATTTGTATTATTTATTCCACTCTCATCTACAATAATGTTATTGAGTGATCTTCTTTGATTGCTATTTCCATTGATTTAGCTTATTTAACTGTTATTCAGATTATTTGAGCCACTCATGATGATGTTTTATTTCTTCTAGATTTCTTATTGGAGCTAGTCTATAGTTTCTTATTACTAATTTAATTTATTAGATTTAACTTTGAGTTCTTCTTTTAACTTGTCTATTTTCTCCTCATTTTCGAGTTATTCTGTTTGATAAGAGAGTATCTTATTCCTGGCCTCATTATATTCAGTTAATATTTTTCTTGTTTCTCTTTCTTTGTCATCAAGGTTGTTTTTCAATTCTTTAATTTGATTTTAATATTTTTCAATTTCTTAAATGTATTCACTTCTTAGAACATTTTTACTACTGCTGCTACTACTACTTTTTTCTTTTTGTTTACTAAGCTCTAATTGATTTTAAGAGAGTTTTTCTTTTATTTCTGTGATTTTATCTTTTAAGTCTTGTTCAACCTTCTGCGAATTTTTGATTTAGATTTCATATTATGAAATTTGTTACTATAACTATGAAATTTATTTGACACTTAATGCTTCAATTTCTGTAATTTTTTATTTAAGTTCTTTATTTTTATCTTTTTACTTTTACAGTTTTTCTTCTTATTCTTTTTTACTTTCTCTGCATTTTTCTAATTCAAATTTCACCTCCTTATTTTCATACTATTGATCTTTAATTTGTTAATTTAGCTTATCTATCTTGTTCTTCAAATCATCGATTATTATTTCCAGTTTCTATTCTTACTGTTTTAATAAGGCTTAGTTCTATGCATGCTTTATTTTGTTTTCCTCTTCAGCTCTAAATTAATATTTAATTAAAATCATTTAAAATAAATAAAAATTGAAAATATTACAAATATTATTGCTACAGACTCAAAAATGTTTCAATTTTTTAAGCAGATAGCTGCAATTCTTATTCTAATTGCTGTATTTTCAAGTCCTTTTAATTGACTTCTTCTTCTAAAATAGCCAAATTATTTTATACGTCAATATTTTGCTAAGTAAGCATCTCTAAATTAGTTAACAATTAATTTTGTTATTCTTAACTACTTTACAATATTTATGCATTTTCTTATTCCAGTTTCTCATTTTTAGTTTGCAAAGAAGTCAACATAGCTTTGATTTCTTCATTATTTTCATGTTAATTTTTCTTGCTTTACTTTGACAGCTAATCGATGTCATCTTTGAGTTTTTATATTTCTTTAAGGTACTTTTTCTCTCTATTTTACTAATCAATATCATCTTGCTTGTATTTTCCTATTTGATCTAAGTATTTTTAATTTATCTCTTATTCATGTTAGCATTTATTTTATAAATCTTAAATTTAAATTAAAAATTATTCTTTTTCATTCAATAAATCATCGAATTCTTCATTCATTCTATCATATTTCTCTTAAAGATTCTCCAACTACTTAGTAAAATTCATAACCTCTGCTTGATATTGATCTTCTTTCTCTTCATATTGATGGATGATGATATTTTTTTCTTCTATTTCTTTCAAGATGTATGTATACCTTTCTTAAATCTAAGTCTTTTCAATAATTATTTACTAGACATTAACTGAGCTCTACTATTGCAATCTGCGTAACTCGTCATTGATTTACACATTATGTATGGCCAATGTTTATTGTGCTTCATGTAATTAGTTAATCTAATCAATTAAATTCTAATTTTCTTCTTTTAACTACTAAATCTCCAAATCATTACTACTAATCTATCTTAGCTAGTCTATTTCTTGCATTTTTTCATAAATCTCATTTTCCTTATCTGCTAACTTTACTGAAAGCTATCTTATTTCTAACTAATATTATTCCTAAACCTCATTTACCTTTGAAAGCTTTAATTAGAATTCTTCTATACGCATTTTGTCAGATTCAGATTTACGTAATACTTATTCTTTCTCTTTAAGAAGATTTGCATTTTCTTGATTTAATCTATTGATTTGGTCATTTAGTTGAGAAACTGTAATATGATTTTAGCTGTTTTCATACTTTTTTTCGCTGACTTCCTCAATCTTGGTTTAGTACTCTCTTTGAATTTAAAATAATTAATGCTCAGCATTTTCTAGTTACAATTTGACTTCTTCAAATTCATTTAACTCAGCTTAGCGATTGATGTTTATATTTTATATCTCTTGCTTGAGTAAACTATTTTCACTTTTAAGAGAATCAACTTATTGAGATAAAGTGTTGATTTAAATAGTTAAGCTCTACTTGATTTAAATAATCTCTTTCTTCTTGTTTTCATATTAAATCTAATATTTCTTTTGCTCATCCTTAGAATTTTTAAGATTTCTTTCCATTTCCTTCACAATGATTTCTTATTCCTTATTTATTATCTTTTCTTGTTCTTTTAGCTTTTTTCTAAGTTCCTTAAAATTCTCAGATTGCTCTTGCATCATTTGCTTGCTTAAGGTATAGAGTTCTTTTGAAGATGAAATATTATTTTAGCTAAGTGTTGGTATATTCCTGCCATTATAAAATTATATTAACCATTTATAATCTTCTTCACACTCTTCAAATTTCATATTTTAAATTTCCTGATGAATTTTTTGATATACAGCAGGTTTAACTTCTTTTCTAAGTATTTCTATCTCTCTAGACTTTCTCTTTACTTTCCTCTCAAGTCTGCGATATTATCCTTCTAAAAATAAGCAATAATCAAACAATTTTTGATCATTCAAAACACAATTTCCAAAAGCATGATTTTAATTTTATTTTTCATCATTGCCAGAAATTAATTAATTTTTATTTTGCTAAATACTCTATTATTAACTCTTTAATTATTTAATTTCTTTCTCCTTCTGAGTTACTAAAACAATTAACTCCTTCACTTAATTTTATTTCTTAGAGTATTTCTTCTCTAATAACTCATGCTCCTATTTCATCACTTCCAAACTCGTTTGCTATTCTTATGAAGGGGCTATACGCTATTGCTAGTGCTTTCTTTCATGATTTCTAGTATTAGCTTAAAGTGGAGTACTTTCTATTTCTAATTGATTTTATCTTTCATGAACTTTAGGCTCTGCTGTTTGAGTTTATTAATTGTTATCTCTACTTCTTGCTATCATTTTCAAAATAAAAATTATGATTCTGAAAAAAAAACAATGAAAATATGCTTGTTTAAAAATATTAAAAACTTCAGGACATCTTTAGATAAATTTAAATTAAAAACATTTATAATTTACATCTTGCTTAAACAACTATAGGAATAGTTTATGAAATAGAATTTGCTCCATTTCCGCTTACTGAAATAGGTAGTTTTGGTATCCTACTGCTATTTTAAGTTTAAACAACTTAAACAATAGAACTCTACTGCTATTAATTCTAATTTGTTAATGTCATTTAATCTTTACTAGGAGTAAATGAAATCTTTTTGCGTTCCACAGAAGAAGAGTGGCTTCCTTAAATATATGGATTTTTTGCAGAATCATTGCTGAATCCTATTTTGCTTTTTAAATTACTATAACTGCTAGTTTATCCAAAAGTTTATATTCTATTCTTCTAATCTGATTATTAAAAATTCCTCTTTTCAGGCGACTAAGAAGTATAACTAGATCTAGGAAGGTTATATGCAGTTGCTTATTAATCTATGATCCTCTATTCTCTTTATGATTACTCTGATGATTCTATATTTTTATGAATTTAGTGGTTTTTTTGCTCCACCTCCTTCATTAATGTTTCTAACTTTCCCAAACTTTGCTTATTCATTACTGTTTGGTATTGTTATTAAATATTACTATTTTGTTATTTGTTATATTTTATTTAATTACTATTTAAAAACAAAAAACTATATTTTTAAAGTACTGCTTCCTATTTTATTAAAGTATTCTTTTTTAAAAAATAAACAAATTATCTTTATGAAAATTCAAACACAAAAATTATAAGAAGTATAATCATCAATAAACAATAAATTAATGAAGGTATGCTTTTATTATTTACCTTTATTGCTACATATAATAAAAATTTTTATAGATCTATAGTTTAAATAATATATAAATTAAATTTCGTTTTTAATAAAAATAATAAATAGCCAGCAATATAATTTTTCTATAGAATTTTTGAAAAATATCTTTTGTAAAATAACTTTCCTTGCTTGCTTGCTTGATTATTTTTAAATAATTTATTTATTAATTTTTTTATTATTCTATTTATTTAATTATTAATCAATTAATTATTACTGGTTTTTAAATATTTTTAATATATTAAAATATGTTCTTATAATTTTACAATTTAATTTTTTAATTATTATTTAACAATCAATATAAAACATTCTATTTTTTTTATATGTTTATTTTAAAAAAATATTTTAAGTTATTTTTTTTTTCCCAGATTTAGGGTTTCCTCGTCAGTGTTGCTCGTCATAAAAATTGAGGTATTACGGTATATATTTTATATATTCTGCTAATATGCAAATTGAATTAGAATATATAATAATTAGATAAAACAATTAACTTTTTTAAAAAGTAATTTAATAGATTATAAGACCATCTTTTAAATTTGTTGAATGAACTAAAGAGTAAGTAAATAAAACCTAAAATTTAAAATTGTTTTAATAATAATTAATTTGAATAAACAACTAAATAAATCATTTATTTTAATTTAAATAAGGAGCCTCTTATTCTAAAGAGTCATTATCATGATTTTCATCATCTTCATCATCATCTTCTTTATATTATTAACTTTATTCTTAATCATATCCCTCTTCATCTGACTAAGGGTCATAATTATTAAATTCGGATTCTCTATCTTCGTTATATCCATAATCATTATCTGAATCTCCTTATTACATCATGTTTTATTTTTATTTACGATTTTCTATGTGAATGTAATTTTTATGGTTTTAGCGTGGACTTTCATCATCACTATTATCAACTTATTAATCTATACTTTCTTCATTTTTTTTTCCAAAAAGCATCTCAAAATGATCTTCATTAAAAGAAGTTTTATTATCATCATCTATCATCTTTTTCGATGTTGGTTTTATATCTGAAATCTAGCCTATTGTGTCTTGAAATATTTTTTATCCTTCCTAGCTATTTTTTGATAGGGATAATACGTCTTTATTATTCTAAGAGGAAATTACTTATGAATTAGATGTTTTTTATTTAGGAGATTGCAACAAGTTATTCATAGCTTCTTCTTTATTAAAATAACCCTATATTATTTATGGTTCACTAGATCTCTTTTTGAATTAAGGATCAATAAACTACTGTATGGTACTTTATGCACTAAATCTTTTTAGATCTTAAATTTCTTTTTATCTCATTTATTATTACTGATTATTTAATTTTTCATTGATAATTTGTTAATTAATATTCTATTTGCTTATTTCATTCATTTCTTATGATTGGTGGATGCTACTTTGCTTGCTACTTTTATTACTCCTTTGCTTTTCTTCATTACTTTAAATTTAATTACTCAATTGTTAAACATATTAAGTGGGTTTTTATACTCTGGGAATATATTCTTCATTTTCTAAATTTTATCTAACATTAGAGAAATTTTATTGTAGTTGAGTAATGCTTAATTGTTGAATATTTGATAAAGAATTATTGTTTGTTGATTTTGGAGTGTTCTTGAATGAAGGAGTTTGAGAATTAGAGATAAAAGTTTATTGTTCTTATTAATTATTATATTATTAGTCTAATTATCTCTATTACTATATTTATTGTTATTCTACATTTTTAAACAATTACTGTTGTTAATTTTACATAATTAACTATTGTTATTAATATTCAAAAAATGATTTTGTTGGTTTTGATGGTACTTGTGTTTATTAGTTTTGCTAGATTGTGTTTACTGATGATCTGGATGTAACAGAATCTGAATCTTATCCATATTATCCAATGCTGTTAGTATATTGCTTATTATAGCTCATATCCTCTTCGTATTATTTTTAAGATATTGCCTATTACTAGTTTTATTGCTTTTTTGGGTAGTTATCTTCAATTTATTGCATTTTTTGTGATTAGTTTTCGATTGCAGGTGCTTATCCACTAAAAGACGAGGAAAATGATCTATCAGGTGATGATATTGAAATATTAATTTAAATTTTTTAATCAAAACCTTATCCACTTCCTTCTCTTTAATGGTTTGCTTCTTACTAAGAATGGCCGGAGCTAGATAAGTTTCTAAAGCTCTTTCTGACTTTAACCCTTTTACCATTTTCAATGAATTCATCTTCTTCCCCTGGTTTTTCTTCAATGATGCTGTGGTTTAACACTGGAGGTAAGTTGCTTCTGGGATCAGAATCTCGTTACGAGTCATATTTTTATATTTAATTATTATCATTGGTTACAGAAGGTCTTGAGTGAACATCTTCTTCATCATTTTCAAGGGTTTTGCTTATCATCTCCTCAATAGTGTTAGCCTGAATGAACATAGTGAGCAAAAAATCTTCATTATAATGACCTATTAAATCGTTATTCTCACTTGCAGTAAAAATATTGTCTTAGCAGAATGACTTTAATTTTTTGCTCAATCTTTCATACCTTTCTTCATCTAAAAGTCTTTACTTTTTCAGTTCAGCTACAGTCACATTCTCTTTTTTGATATTTTTTAGGTTTTCTTTTAATTTTTCATTTTCTTCTTCAACTCTGCCTATCCTCATATTAATATATTCTTACAGGGGTTTAACTCCCATTTACTAAAGTATTGTCAAGTCAGATAGAATATTTTCATCAGCACTTTTAAGTTTTTCTAAATTTTGTGAGTCTCTCATAGATTATTCTTAATTATCTTTTAGCTTATTGACGTACCATTAATTAATAGGATTTATATTTTTAGGATTTTATAGCTTAATTAGGTCTTAAAAGTCTTATACACATTTTCCATAAAAATTAATTATTTAATTTCTTTCTTTCTACAACTTTCCCTTTATTTAGCTCTCCTTCTATGAATCTAAAATACTGACAAGAATATTACTTAAATAAAAAGAAATATTTAGATAATCTATTCTCCTAGACTCACTTTAGAAGTACTTTTATTCTACTTCATTCAGTTTTATCTTTAGATTATCTATTGTTTCTTATTGGAATTCTACCATCTATTTAAAAATAAATTACTTTAAAAAAAAAAAATAGAAAATAAAGAAATACCTGATCGAAATTTTCTGAAAACATTTATTTAATAATTCTCTATGTTGTCTAATCAACTTTGACTGCGTTATCCTTGGAAAGAAGAATCAAAGAAAGCTGTTAAATAGTATGTTAAAGCTAATTAGTGTCATCTAAATTAATAATTCCAGGGATAGATCCTTTGGTTTAGGTTTAATCAATTAATTTCTTTTCCATCTATTCTATTGTTTTATTTGCTAATTCAATTTATTATTATAAACTTTCTATTTCCTACCCTTAAACAGCATTTTTTTTTTATACCTCGCTATTTTCAGAGTATTTTTCTTTAATAAATTCCATATTTCTTTTTTTCAAGTAAAAATCAAGATTTTCTTGTTAAAGAATTTAGTCCATTTAATTTTTTATTGCTTCTTCGTTCATGTTAGTATCTAATAGAAGCTATAATATTTTTTTACTATAAATTATGCATTTTTCTTGCAAATAATCATTTTCATTAATTAAATTTTTATTAGAATCATCATATTGCTCAATAATCTTTTTCAAACTCTCATTTTCACCTACTAATAAATCATTATCTTTTTTTAATTCAATAATTCTCTTTAAATTATTTTTAAGAGGTTCTGTTTCTGCGCTGATCATCATCCTTTAAATATGTCTTTCATATTCTTCACTTTTTGCTGTTAGCAAGCTGATTATTTGTCTGTTATTGTTATCTGCTATTCTATATTTTTCTATTTCCATTACTTTTTCTGAAATAACTGAATGTAAAGCTTTTATAATAGCTTCTTACTTTCCTTCTTCCTATTTTTCCAGCTATTCTAAAGTTTCAGCTGCTAAATGAGTATTGAAATGCTCTAAATTTAAATCATGATCTAAAAATTTTAATACAGTTTCGTTATCTACAATCAAACTCTAGAGAGATTTACTACTTTGAGTTACTTTCTGATTTACTGCATCTAAAGTAGCAACTAACTTCTAATTAAAATTTACCTTTTATGCTTCTAAGTCTGTTAATAGACTCTTAAGCAAAATATAAAATAACCTTTCATCTAGAATAAAAATACTGTTGCCTCTAAGCATGTTGTAAGCAGACTAAATGTAGTATTTAAATCTAATATTTTGCAATTCAATTCCATCTTTTAGTAATTAAATTTATTTTTTCAAACTAATATTTTCTTCTAACAAATTGCTATGCTTGAATTCTGCGTTCATCATATTTTCTCTTGCTTAATTCATCTAGTTAATTAAGGATTCAGAATATTGATATGCTGGAGTAATAGAAATATCTTATAACTTATTAAAGCTAAGGTTTTCTTATGCTTCTTATAAAAATCTTTATCTACTAAATTCTAATTTCTATTAAAGTCTCAAATTATTTTGTAATTTCTCCTATTTACGAAGGCTGTTTGTATTCTAGGTAGCATTTAGCTTTATTTATGACACTGTTTAACTGTCTTCTTTAATTTAGCTTTCAATAATCTGAGTTACATCAGTTTAGACTATTGGCACAGCATATTTATTTGAATAAAAACTTGCTTTATCTATTTCTGGTTTTTTTTTAGCCTTGTTAAGATAAGCTTAGCTCAAAGGGTCAGTATAACTAAATTTAGTTCCCAAACCAGAAGTATTCTAAGAATTATCTATATTGTTTTTGCCTTAAATTTATGAAGCTTCAAAACTGACTTTGCTATTCTTAATTTTGCTTTAATTAATCATGGATGAGTAATTCATTTGCTTAGTCCAGCTAAATTTTATCAAATATAATTCTTGCTTTTATTTATATAGATAGAATGAATGTTAATTAACTTACTTATAAAAATTTATGCTTTTTATATATCTATTTTCTCTCTCTTTAATTTAAGAAATAGATTCTATTTCTTTTGTTATCTGATTTTCAGAATAAATTTTGATGAAATTCAATCTAATTAAAATTTAAATTTTTAAATCATCAATTTAATATTTTTAAAGTTAAAAAATATAAGATTTAGATATCAGCCAAACGATTATTTATTCACAGCTTTAATTTAATAATAAACTAAAAAATAAGTTAGAATAAGATTTTATGCTTATTTAAATTGCTAAAAAAATATATTTTGTTGAAAAAACTAAAATAAAATAAACAAGAAACTTTTTAATTTAAAGTTTTATTTCGATGATTAAATTAAATCTTTTTTTTCTAAAAAAAAATTAATTAAAATATTTTAAAATTTTAATTTAAAACTAAATTTAAAAATTAATTATTTAATCGTAAAAATAATTTATTTTAAAATATTATTTAACATTAATTAAAAATAATACAAAAAAAAAAAGAATATTGTAAAATCTTTTTGCTATATATCAAAGTACAAATTTACTTAATTTAATAGTATTTATATTAAATGGTTGTTTTTTATTTATGAAATTTATTTTTTGCGAACAAATAACAAAATTACTCATTATTTAAAGGTTTTGATTCTCATGATTTTGATGTGAAAGTTAATAGAATTGCTAATTAAGGATTTATAAGGGTTATTAACTATTATACATACTTTCGTAATTACTATAATGAGATAATAAAAACATTGATATAATTTATATTGATTACTATAATTAAAAAAGAAATAACTTTAGAATAATTATTAGGTGCCTAAAAAGATTTTAACTAAAATCAGCTAATTGCTATTGGTCTAATATCATAATTTCATATAAAATGGATAAACTTAAAGAGTTTATTGATGAGAGATTAGACTCTTTGGCTTGCTTTAACATCAAAATTGAGTAGTATAAAAAAATGGTTCTATAAACTGACATAAATAATGTTAACAGAATTCCTACACCATCTTCGATTAACATAGATGCTTAGAATGCAGAGCTATCCAATATTCTTATAAAAGAAATTGTGAATTTAAAAAAGCAAGAAAAAAGAAGAATTGAAATGGAAAACTCTCTCATGCAATAAATTAATTAGGATAATTTAGAATTTTGCTCAGATATTCAGTATTTACATTTTCTTTTAATTGATCAAACTAAAAATATAGCAAAGAGACATAAATTTTTATCTTTTATTTTTGAGCTCGCTTTACTAATATTGTTTTTATTTTGAAAAACTAGCTTCTTTTTTAGCCAGAGCATGGATATTATGCTAAGAATAGATAGCTCTTTTCAATATTATGATTAATTTAATGGCAGTTTTGAAGATGTAGCCAAAGCTTACAAGCATTTTTTCAAAAAATAGTAAGACTTAAAGAAATACAACGAAACAGATATAATCCATCAGTAAAATTTATAAGAAAAAGTAAAAATAAAACAATTGACAAAAAAAATATTTTTAACAAAAATATCTTCTATAATTACTACAGATTCCTGCATTCCTTATACTATTTAAATGGCTTATAGATTTATCACGTTAGAAATTTGAAAGGTGTATTTTTCAAAGAAGTCAAGAACTTGTTCAAGAAGTAAAGACTAACTAGAAAAACAGACTAAGTATAATAGCTGTAATTTATTTTAAAGGCTTATTCAAATTGCTTTTCATATTGATTTCGATGAATTATTTTATAATTGTATTAATTATTTTGTAAGCTTGCATAAATTAATTCTTGAAGTAATTTATGGAACATATTCATGCAGATACCACTAGTTTTTGATTTAGCTTACTTTTTTATTTTATTATTAATTTTTATTTGTTAATCAAAGAAATTTATATTAAAAATTTGTTTTTTTTATAAATATCATAGGAAACTTAAAAGAATTGCATCGAATCATAGTAATTAAATGGATTAAGAATTAATTATTAATCAGTTAGGTAATCTACCTAAGACAAATAATCTACATAGCCAAATTTATAGTTTTAGAATGTAAGATATTAAGATAGCACATAGCAATCTAGAAAAAATAAATTTAGACTATCAACAGATGGGAGAATATAAACTGAAGGCTTTTTTCCAGCAAGCAATAAGTTAAATAGTTGCAATTTAAGCAGCGAAGAATTTATCAATTATTTACATGTGATAAATAAAATGACTATTAAAGCTCCTTAAAATTAACAGCCTAATCAAAGCTTAAATAAAAGTAATTTGGCAAAAGAAATTTACTTTTAAAGCAACGAACATCAAAATACATACATAAAATCCTCTAATCCTAAATAAGCTATTATTGTTCCTCAAATGGCACAATTCATGATTTCTAATAATGTTTAGCAAAATTAAAATAAAAATAAATTTTTAAATATTAATGTTAATATTATCAACAGCAGCTAATAAAATGAAAATAATACTCAAAATAACTCAGAATAATAAATAATTTAGAAATAAAACATTTAAGATACTGCTAATTTATAAAACTAAAACTACCCTAAAGCTAATTCGTAATCATCAACTTCATCTTCGTCTTAATAAAGTAATTCAACTACAAAGTAAGATTTTAATATCATCACAACATCAAACTAAGATATAGAAGAAAATAAATTAAACAAAATAACAAATGAAGATATCGTAAAAGCACATTTTAATACTGAAATTTAATAATTATTATCAGGGAAAAAAAATATGAGCAGTTAGTAGCATATCAAATAATTTATCAAGCATAGAAAAGGTTCTTCTCTATAAATAACAAACAGCTTAAATTTGTCACAGAATGGAAATCAAGTGAGTTGTGATAACTAAAATATAAACTTACCAAAGAAATATGATGCAAATTACTAAAAAATAATTTTTGAAAATTAAGGAAATTGTCAAAACAAGAAATATGGTAAAATTATTCCTGCAACTCATTATCCGGATTATAGAAATATTTTAGAATTAGATAATTCTTAGAATGTCCTCAGTTATTATATGAGAAAGAATTATGATAGCAGTGTTAATGAAGTTAGTGAAAATGGTAAAAACCTAATGATAAGCTCACTTTTAACAAAAAATTAGATTATTAAATCAACAATTGATAAATATTTTACTATTTATTTTGCTAAATTTCCTGAAATGACTACCAAAACTGTGAACTCTAATTGTATTAACTCTACTTAAAATAGTGAATCTAAAGAAAGAAAAAGTTTATAATCTCAAAATTAAAGGAAAAGGAGAAATAGTGGATTAATGATACTAAGTTAGACAACACCAATCCAATAATTAATCCTTTCTAAAACTAGTTAATAAAATTAACAGAATAACTTAGTGGAGGTGTCCTAAGGAAATTAGTGTGTAGCAGTGTTTCAAAATGCAAATTGCATCAACAAATTTAATTAAACTTAAGATAAATTTTGGGATCAAAACTAACAATCATGCTCAAATAAAACTAACTTAAATCATCTAAATAAGACTTTTGACATTCACTAAGATTAGTAAATTTAATTAAATTAGCTAATTAGTATTGAAGATAAAGTAAATAATTACAACGAAAGTTAAATATAGAGCAACAAAAAGAAATATTCAATTTAACCATGCTATAGAGATGAAAGAATTCACACTTAAGGCTAAGAATAAGATATTTAAGTTAAACCAAAAGGCTGCTAAATAAATTTAGAAAAATTAATTAGAATCACAAACCACAATAATTAGTATAATATTCCCAAAAGACCTCAAACAAGCATGTCAAATTTTGAAGAAAGTGTGGTAAAATAGCAAAATTAAAAAAAAAGCACTAACCCTAATCAATCACAAGACTTTAAAAATTAACAATAAATTAAGAATGTATAAATTGATAACATTATTATTAATTAGAGAGCTCCTTAAATTAATTGTTAGAACAATGGAGTAAACCAAAATATAAATTCACCTTAGCCTCGCCAAATTCTAAATAGTTTAAAACTTTCGACTGATTTATCTGGAAAGAAGATGAAATAAAGCTAATATCAACGTATGCAAAAAAAATAATAACAAATTTATTTCGAATAATTATCATCTACAAAGACTCAAGGCTTTATAAAAAATACTCCATCAAATTAAGCAAATTCTTTAAGTGTAAATTCTAGATCTATTTTATATAATTACAAGCAGCAATACCTACCATAATAGTTCTCAAATTAAAAATGTGCATAAGTTTAATCTAACTAAAATACCAAACAAAAAATTAACACTGAGGCAAGCGATTTTTAAAGCCTTGAGAGAGACCCTATAGCATATTTTCCTAATAAAAACCATAGAAGAAGAGCTAACTCCTAGCTTAATAATGAAAATTTATTTTCAGCAAGCAAACAAGATACGATTAACATATCAATAACTAACATGAATTTAATTACTGAATTTTCTAATTAAGTAACATCTAAATCAGGAGCTAAACCACCTCAATCTTCTCAAAATAATAAAAATGTATCTTACAGCAAGTAATTAATGTAAATATAAAATCTATAACAAAATAGCATAAACATAATTCCTCCGTTTACAAACCTTGAAATTTTAAATAAATTTGAAACAGCTTAAAATCAATAAAAGGATATCATAAATCCATAATAAAGCTTTAACAACAGCAGCAACAACAACAATAATAATAATATAAATAACTTTAATAAAATTATATAAAAAATGGTTTTTAGGTGAAAAAATCATCTTAAAGCTTTAAAATCTATAAAATTAAATAATTTTCGTATGTAAATTGTTTTTTTTTTTATAATTAAGTTTTTCTTATTAAATAATAAAGAAATTTAAAAATTTTCTTTCTTGTTTTTGATTTATTTATTTCCTATTATTAATATAAATTTTTAAAGATAAATTTACTACTTATTTTAAGATAAATAGTATAAAAAAGAAGATGGTGGAATAGTTATTAGTTAGAAACTATGTTAAAAAAACAAATATAATAACTAAACTTGAAACATCATAAAATAATAAAAGGATGTCATCAATCCATATCAAATCTATGATAACAAAAAGAATTGCAATATAAATCAATTTAATAAAATTATATAAAAAATGGTTTTTAGAGGAAAAAATAATCTTAAAACTTTAAAATCTTTAAAAATAAATAATTTTCTTTTGTAAATTTTTTTTTATTATTTAATTTTGTTTATTAAAGAAATTTTAAAATATTTATCACTTATTTTTGAATAAGTAGTTTTCTTTATTATTAAAGGATATTTTTAATGATAAATTTAACGTTTATATACTTATTTAAGAGAGATAGCTTAAAAAAATAAGATGGTAGAATAGTTATTAGTTAGAAACTTAAGTTAAAAAAACAAATATTATAACTAAACTTAAATCACATGAATAAATTATATAATAGAAAATATTTATTTTTGAGTAGCCTTTTTAATGCTGCTTATTTGAATGAATCTCTAATAATACTAGTTATTTTCTACTTTTTCATTCATTTAAATTTTTTAATTCAGTTCCTTCTTGCTTTTCTTATTTAATTTGAGCTCTTTGGATGTATCTATAAATAATTTAAATATAGTTTGTTAACAACATTTTTCAAGGACATTTAAATAAAGTAATTTATTTATTTATTTACCTTGAAACATCATCGTTTCCTTCTTTAGCATAATATTTAAAGTAGTAGCAGATGCCAAATATCAAAGCATAAACCTTTAAATAAAATTAAATTGTTAAATTTACAAATTTCAATAATTAATATTTAAATTTATTACAAATGCCGCAAAGAACAGAGAAATAGCGCCATCACCCTTATTTTTAGGTTGTAAGTACATTAATTCTGAACCAGTAGCAGTTAAGATACCCCAATAAAACTAATTGTTTATAAAATTTATTATTTTTAAAGCTGTTTTCTTTAAATGATGTTTTTTTATTGAGTTAAAGCTTAATCTAAATAGAAAAATATGTATGTTAAAATTAGCTTCATCTTGAATTAAATCCTTGATTTATGTTTGATCTTTCAGATTTATATTTTCTAAAGTTATTATTAATGCAGTTGAATACTATGATTTACATTATAAATTGTATTTTATATTCAATAAGCTCACTTAAATTAGAAGCTAAAAACTTAATTATATGCTATTTAGTTAATTGAAAAATTATTTTACTAAGAAAACGACTCCTAAAAGGGAAACACCCATGCAGTAATCAAGACAGACCATTTTATTCTATATATTTTGTATACTTTATGAATTATAATATTTATACCTAAATGTGTTTGACTAATTAATTTTTAATTTTTTATATTTCTTTATTTTATTTTTATTTTGTATACAATCAACTTCAAGGGAGTAGAAAAAAATATTAGAATGAAATATCAAAACCTAAGCCAAGATTTTTAATTGAAATATTATCATTATTTTTTTTATTTATTAGTTTTAAAATGATAGATTAAAAATGTTCAATAGATTTAAGTATTGTTCAAAGCTCAACTTACAATTGCGAAATATATTGAAGAAAGTTCGCAGAAATATAAAGGCTAGGCCTGCATTATCTCTCTATATTAAAATTTAAATAACCAAAAATAAACGAAGTTCTTCTATTTTAAATATTTTTAATTTCTATTACTATCTTTTATTTTGTTTGAATACTTTTTATTTTTAAGGTTAAATCTTTTGTTTCTAACGTTATACTAGATTCACAAATAAAATATTATTCAAAGTTTTCTTTATTTATTTCTTTAATAATTATATAAATGCACTTAAAATAATAAATATTTCTCTCAATCAATTTTTAAATGTAAAAAATTACATATTGATAAAATTTACAGGTGTTCAAGTATTATTTTTCGTAAAAGATATAATCAACAAAAAATAAATATTAAATTATTTAAATCTAAGGTTTTTAAAAACGCGATAGGTATCAAAAAGGGAGAATTATAAATATAGATAAAGCCATATAGATAAATAAGATAATGCACTCATACCCTACTTAAAATAGCTATAGCATAGTGTATTAATATGCAGCTATTATTTCAATAGGATCTCTAGTTTTTGGATTTTTTATAGGCGTTTTTAATTCAATATAGGCATACGAAGTTTACTATAACGATTTATAAAATGACCCCAGCTAAAAAAGTATTTTTGTAGGATTGTGCAATTCTTTATTAGCTATTGGAGCTATAATTGGTTCTTTACTAGCTCTTTTTTTCTAGAAAGTGGGTTTGTCTTATAAGTTTCAATCAAGTGCTATGGATATTGTTGGTATTTTATCATGTGCCATTATGATTATTGACCTCTACCCAATTTACATTTATATTGGAAGGATACTTTGTGGGATATATACAGGAGTTTAAACTGCCATTTGTGTGATTTATATTAAAGAGGTATCGCCAAGTGAAGTAGTTGGTAAAGCTGGAACATTTAATCAGCTTTTTGTAACCATAGGATTAGCAATAAGCTTTACTTTAAGCTTTTTTATACCATAGCAATTTGATTTTGAAGAACTTGGAAATATCTCAAATAAATAGATGAATAATTACATATAAAATTACAAGCTGAGAGTTTAGTTAATTTAGTTAATTCCTATGCTCTTTATGCTACTTAGAATTATATTAATGAGAAAAATAAAATTAAATCCACCTTAATACAATATTAAGGAATACGAAACTTATTTCACTAAAATATACCACACAGAAAATGAAATGCAAATTAAAATAAAGGAAATTAAAGATATGTAGCAATTCAGAAATTTGCAAAGTGCTAGCATTTATCATAGCCAAAGTAGCAATTTAGCAACTTCATCCTTTTGGAAAAGATTTGCTGTGGGATTCATACTTAGTGGAAGTCTCTAATTCACTGGGATAAATATCATAATTTTCTACTCAAATGATATATTTTAAAAGATGGGAAGTGGAGAATCAGCAAAAGTCTACACTTTGATCTTAGGAATATTGCAGACCGTATTCACTTTAATTTCGACTAAATACATAGAAAGATATGGCCGAAAGTTGATGCTGCTGCTAGGAGAAGTACTAATCATAATTGGATTAGTAGTTGTAACTATTTCAAGTCATTAAAATTTAGGTCTACTTAGTTTATTTGCTATTTTAACGCATTTATTAGGATTTTCTATTTCTTTTGGGCCAGTTGTTTGGGTGTACATAGTTGAAATTTTAGAAGAAAAATATGTATTTTTTATGAGTCTTAACAGTTGGTTGTTTACAATATTCATAGGTCTTGGAGTTCCATTTTTGATGAGTATATTCAATCTTTTTACTATATTCCTAATATTTAGTATGATTAACGTTCTAATTTTAGTGTTTCTTATATTCTTCATTATCGAAACAAAAGGCAAGACATTTAATCAAATATAGAATGAATATTACTAAATTAATAACACAGATATAAATAATGTTCCTCATATGGAACTGTAATGAATGTTTACACATTTTAATTTCAGTAATTTATTTTGATATTTGTGTTTGCAGAAAGTATTTTTTGAATAATAAAGTTCAAGAATTGTATTATTTTATCATTAAAATATAAAGAAAAAAACAAAAAAAATATGAAGATTTTATGAAATTATAAATCTTGTTGGTAATGATGATTAAATGTATTTAAGTATTAGTGAACCCTTTTTAAGTTTAAATTATTTAAGTAAAGTAATAATAGTTTGTATAAAATGTTAGTATTTTGTTTGAGAACATAGATAATTTTATTGGAAATTAATTATGTTGTTAGAATAAAATAATTGAAATTATTCAAACGAATCTTTATAATTCTGGCATGTTTTAATTCTAAAATGCTTATATTTAAAAATTTTAGTTTTTTCTTTATGGATAATAAAATATAAAGGCTTCGCGGTAATCAGAAGTGATTTCAAAGTATTTTTTAATTTATTAAATTCACTATTTAATATTTAATTTTTAAAGAAAAGACAATTAAATTATTAAACATATTTTTGTAAAAAATACTGAATATTTTTATTTTAGTAAAATGGAACAAGAAATACTCAATTAAAGTCTTCTCAAAAGCCCAAATAGAGCTTCAGATGAAAGCTCTATGATAGTTATACCACAACAAAAAAAACCAAATGTGTAAAAAAAAAAGTTAAAAATAAATGTTTCTTAATCAACAGAAGTATCTTATGGTGGATTGGTTTCACCTGAAGGAGAAACCCGTGCTTCATCTATCCACCACTTTGAAGTATTTTATTTTTAAACAATTTTATCTAATATCTAATAATATCTTGAATTTAAAATTTAGAGAGAAAAGAAGTGGAGTCAATCAATAATTCCTTTGACTTGCTTAATGCTCAATAAAGCTATAGCAAATATTAACTTGAGATTAGAAGTTGAGGGTTAACCTGTGGAACTTGTAGAATTAGTTGGACATGTGTGTGCTTCGCTTTATGGTAGAGCATACACCTTGAAGGGAGAATAACCATTTATGGCAATATAAATCAGTGATTTATCTGGAATTTGCTCAGCTATTCTGTATTAACCTACTAATGATGAAGAAAACTTAGTAGAATACTTAAAAAGAACTGAAAATTGGCAGTAAAATAAATAATTTTTTTATAAGTTTTTAATTAGCCGAATATAAACAAACAAAAACTTTTCTTAATTAAAGGTCAAACCCAGATAAAATGCTTAATGGCACTTATGTAAAAGTAATAGTTAAACCAAAATATTCAGTGACAGAATCAGTATGGAAAAATAACTGCATAGCTATAAAAATAATATAAAACGCTAATGAAATAACATAACATAACTTAGATGTAATTAAATGCTATTTAGAACGCAAAGATGGACTTATCTAAAAGGTGAAGTCTCCTATATAAAACAATCCAATTTACATAAAAGCAAAGTAAAATAATATTTTTTAATTTAAAATTATAACCAAAGTTTAATTGTTTTAGATATTTAGTATTTTAAGATAAATAAACATATGCTTTTTAAATTAAAATCATAAATAATAAATTAATTTTTTTTATTAATTATTCTGTTTAGATAAAGAGAAGAAATGGAAAAAAGGAATAGAATAGAAATATCAACATTAAAAGAATCTATTCTTTAAAAGGATATGTAAATAGAGGAGGAACATATACAGCCAATTTAGTGATCAAAGCGAGGATATAAATACTCAAATTTACATATTCTTTTTTGATATAATGCTCTTTTTGCATGAACATATAGAAATTGTAAAATATGATTAATAATGTAAAAATATAATTAAAAAGAGTATTAATAGAGTAGTAACCTGCTTTTTAACTTTAGACTAGAAATAATATTTTAAAACTTAATAAAAAACTAATTTTTATGTAACTTAATTAATTAATAAACTAATATTTGTGAATTTATACATATGTAGATAAATAGTTATTGATAAAATACTAAAATTTATAAAATTAAATTTAAAACTTAATTAATTATAAAAAGCATTTTTACTAATAATTAATTTAAATCAAACAATATTGTTAGCAATATTTTTTTTCTCATCAGGGAAAGCATCTAATAATGAAATTTTAAATAAACCATTATTCTTTTTTAAGTTATCTTCTAGTTTTCCAGCTGCTGATGCAAGGAAAGCGCAATAAGTAGGGCAGGGTTTAGTATATTTATTATTAAATTCAGGATGGAATTGAGTACCAAAGTAGAAAGGATGATTTTAAAATTCAAAAACCTTATTTTTATATGGAAATATATTATTTAATTTATTTAGTTTTTTTTTTAATAAATTTAATAAATTATTATCTAAAACAAACAATAAAACAAATATGTATGTTTCATTCTTTATTTAGGATTTTAAAATCTTTTTGTGAATATTAAAGAAAGAAAGAAAAAAATTAATTACAGAATAACGAATTCCAGTTTCATCAACACCTGAAAATTTAAATCCAGTTTTTTCATACTATTCTAAATAATCTTTATTAAATTCATATCTATGTCTGTGTCTTTCAAATATTTCACTCTTTTGATACATCTTATATGCAAGGGATGACTTATCGCTTTATTTTATTAAAAAATATATATAAGTTAAACAATTCTTTGATGTTTATTAATTACGAAATGATAGTCTTCTTTGTACCCAGACGCATTGTACCACCTAAAATATCAAGACTTGTATCTGGTAAGAGTTTAATGATATGATTTTTAGATGGGAATTTATCTTCATGTTCTTCAGAATATGCATCAGCAATACCAAGGACATTGATAGCATATTCGATGACCATAGCTTAGAAACCAAAGCATACACCGAAACAAGGTATTTTATTCTCTCTGGCATATTATGCAGCTTTAATTTTACCTCTGAAACCTCTGTTTCCATAACCACCAGGAATAAAGATACCCTTTGATGATTTAATTATTTCCCAAGCTTTTTCAGCTTATAATTTTGTTTCTTCGTCTTTAACAAACTATTTTAGGTTTCATATAAAGTAAAAATTTTTTTAAAAAATACAATAAAATAAAAAAAGTTACATCATCTTCAAGTTGAATAGACTCAACCCAACACAATTTTAAACTAACGGTGAGAGCAAAACCTGCAACTTCGAAAGCTTTTATAATAGATAGGTAAGCGTCTTTAAAGGTAATATACTTTCCTACAATGCAAATTTATATTTTAGGTAATTCTTCAATTATTTGAAGATGTCTGCAAAAACATTTATAAACATAAAGATCACTTAATTTAATTGGGAGATTGAACCTTGACTAAATAGTTTAGATAAGCATAGCCTTAGCAATAACATAAGGGACTTCAAAAAGAATCTTCTTATCAGGAATATTTATAACTTCTGATTCTTATAAGTTGCTATAAGCTGCTACCTTTCTTAAGGAATGTTCATCGATTTCCTATTAACTTCTAAGAACTACTATATTAGGGTTCAAACCAAGTTAATTCATGTTCTATTTATATTTAATAAAATATATTAATATTTAGATTTCTCCTTTTTTATTTGAATTAGTTTTTATGTATTTAAAAAGCCGATTATATTTGTAAAGTTTTCATTCTATTGAATTGCTTGATTTGGCTACAAATTTAAATTTAGCTTTTAAGAATTTAAAAAAAAAAAAGAATAATTTTTACTCTAATTGCATTTTGGGAGGGCTTTGTCTTATATTCGTCTTTAATCTTAGGGACATAAGCAATAAGGATAACCAAAACATCCTTGACATCGTTCTTCAATTATCTAATTGTTTCATAGAAGAATATAGATTCTTAATCACCAACTGTACCACCGATTTCAATCAAACAAATCTCAGGAGGTAATAGGGTGCCATCAATAGGAATTTGAGAAACTCTTAAAATTCTTTCTTTAATCTTGTTTGTCACATGAGGAATAAATTAGACTGTTTTACCTAAATAATTACCAGCTCTTTCACCTCTATTTATGTTATTAAATAATAAATTAATAAATAAAAGATATTTAGATTCATTTTCATTATTTTTAAAGTTAAAGTAATTTTATTTCTATTTGAAAGCTTTTTTATTATATGAAATAAATGATTAAATATTCCTTTATTTTACCTTAAAACATCATCGTAAACCTTTCCTGAAGTGATATTATGGTCCTTGGTGAAATTAACTTCCAGGAATCTTTCATAATTACCTAAATCCAAATCGACTTCTCCTCTAATTATAAAAATTTTAGAAATATTTAAAAACTATCAATAGTAGAGGTAAAAAGTTTCTATGATATATGCAAAATATTTACCCGTCATTAAGGACATAGCATTCACCATGTTCAAAAGGAGACATAGTACCTGCATCCTAATTCTGTATTAGTTTTTAAACAAAAATGAGAATGATTAAACATTTTATATATTAAAATAAACTTACAAGGTAAGGATCGATTTTAATGAGAGAAACTCTAGATCCAGCCCTCTACAAAAGAGAGGCAATACTAGAAATAGTAATACCTTTACCGATACCAGAAGCAACACCACCGCAAACAACTAAGAATTTAGTCTTAGTTTTATTTACTTCACCGATCAATTCATCTAAATCCATTTTTTACAACTTATCATAAATTTCCTAGAGTTCTTAATCCATTTTTAATTATGTCTTTTTATATTTAAGTTTGCTATATAATTATTTATTTATCTATTAAGTTTTTATTATTTTTATGAACAAAAAATTATCTGATAAATCTTAATAAATCCAGAAAATATTTATACTAAAGTCAAGACAAATAAATAAATATATAAGTAAGAAATTAATTAATAAATGACAAAATAAAAATATGGGTATATAATAAATATAGCAAGGAATTAAATTAAGCGGTTTAATTTTATTAGTAATGTTTAAATTTTGCTTAGCTTTAGCTAGACCTAATTTATATATGCATGTTTTTATTTATTAAGGTATAGATTTCTTTATTTGTTTCTAATTTATCAAATATCTAAATAAAGAGTTAAATAAACCCCGAATATATAGATATTATAAGTTCATTCATTCTACTATTTATTGAAAATTGCAATTATTTTAAATTAATAGTTATAGTCTTAGTAAATTGCTCTTTGTGTATGTACTAGATCTAAATATATCTTCATTAATAATAAATATACTTTACTATTATTAGAATTATTCAATTTTCTCAAAAGTCCTATAAAATGATTTTTTTCTTATGAAACTCTTATTACTAAATGCTTAAAAGAAACACTGAAGAAACTAAATATAAAAAATATAATTTTATACTTCTTAAAGGCATGCAATTTTCATAAGAAATTAATTAATTTTGATAAAATTTTAGTACTTTTATAGATTTAACCTTTTTATTTTTAATTAACACTAAACATAGTCAGTAGAATTATCTTTTTTAATTAAAAATGTATAAAAATAAAATGATTGATTGACTCATAAGTAAAACAAAAGCATAAACATTTTCATTTAGATTTGAGGATTAAAAATATAGTTTTCTGTCACTTGCTATTTAATTACTTCATTGAAATTTAAAATAAAAGGAATAAGCTAAATCTAATTTTATAATTATAGCTTTCTTTATGGGATAAAGGAGTAAGCTTGTGTAAATGAATTTTTCTACTTATATATATCAAGGTTAGTATATAATTTAATATTTTGAAATTGGTTTACATTTTTATAAATATTTTTTATTTTATAAATTATTTTTAATTTTAATGTGTATAATGATGAAGTATTACAAATCTTTTGAATATTCGGTGATCAAATTAATACATCGCTATTTGTTTAATATTTCTAAATAATGACGGTATTATTGTTCATAAGATTTGGATAAGCAAACATTTTAAGAAGAAAAGAAAGATATACATATCATATAAAATTTAATGTAATTTTTCCCTATTTTTGAAAAGAGAATCGAATTCTTTTTATTTTAAAATAATACTTTCATTGATGAGAAATTTTATCATTATTTAATACATTTTACAAGCAAATTTACTCTCTTACTAAAATATTATATAATAATATATTTATAATATTTTTATTTGTGCAAATAATTTTTGATTTATTCTACTTTTTATTTTTAAATACTTTTTTATCAACGTCTTGAAATACTTCTTTTAAAATTAAAGTGCAAAGTTAAAACACCACGATTGAAATAACATTTAAATCCTTTTTTGTCTGCATAATCCCATTCTTTATTGATGATTTTAAAAGCTACATCTTCATAAGGTGGCCCAGCAGTAAATCTGATAATACAATATCCTTGTTCATCTGTAGGCTCTAAGAAATATTCTGGAGTCTTTTACATATCAACCAGCTCTGGGTAGAAAATATTAAATTTATAACCTTGTACGTACTTTGGAGGAGGATTATCAGAATCATAATGAGCTCTATTATATTTATTCCAATCGAATCCTAATTTAACACGATTATAATACTTAGGCTTCTTTGATTTGTATTTGTCAGACCAATTATAGTCTTTATCTTCAATAGCTTGCTGATCATCAAATACTTATTCTCCATCTTCCATTGGTTTTTTCTTTTCCATTTCCAGTAAATGTAGTGTGGCAGCATCTACATCTTCTCTATCTTGTTTCACAGTTGTTAAACCACCAATTACGGGAACAAATGTATCTATTAGCTTAGATTCTTTTTCGCGCTTATTTTCTAAAGCTGTTAAAGCTCGTTTTAATATTTTGTTATAATAGACTTATCTAAGTTAAACAACCTACTCTGTAAATTCTGATTAGGTTTATGAAGAACGTAGTGTTTCTTCACTGATAGGCATTAGTATAGGAGAGTAAACATGAGCTTCAGCTTCTAACTACTCGGTTTATATTTACTCAGCTAATAATTATTCCTCAGTAAGCTGTGGTTTATTTTCCACTTCTATTTCAAGAGCATCTTCTGCTTGAAACTCATTCTAATGAGTAGAAAAATAATCATAAAAATTCTTTAGAATGGCATCTCCTTTATATAATTGTAATCTTTTATGCATATTTTGCCAATATTATTGATCTTCTTAGCTTCCATACTTTGTGAGTTATATACTTTGGTTGATTCCTTTTTCTAGCTCAAGAAGTTCTTCCAGATTTTTACCTTCAAAAATAGCTTTTATTTCCTCTTCAAACTCAGGTAACACTTCCTTTTACTAATCTCTCTTACGAAATTCATCCAAATAATATTAAGTGATAGACCTTATACTTTCCCAAAACTAAGAAAATTTAACTATTTCGCTTTCATCTTTATACTATTAGTCATTGATAGCTACGGGGTCTTGTAATTAATTGTGATGATTAATTGCCTGAGCTAATATTTTTTCGAGTTCTTCTTCATCTTATTTCTTTATAAAGGCTTATACATTGCTCATAATTGGATCTAAATGCTCACTGTATTTAATCTTTCGACGATAGATATAAAAAATTTTGTTAATTTTATCTACTGTTGTCTCTTTTCCTTGAGTAATACGCACAAGGGCTCTTATACGAGCCTAGTATGCATGAAACTTTTCCTCTTTTTCTTTCCATTACTAATATTACTCTTCCTCTCTTTCCTGTATTGCCTTATTTCTCATTTCTTCTAAACGCTTTTCATCTTCCTTACGCTACTAACGTATTTATTTAACACGTTATATATCATCCATAATTTCATGAATAGATTTATTTTAATTATTGGCATTTTTACCCCAATTTAATGTTTCTGCAATATCTTTGTCACCAAAAGGATTCTCCTCTCCTTTATATTGTAATTCTCTTTCTATTATTTCCTATCTCATTTTAGTCATTTTAAGATATTCTTCAGCTTATTTCTTTTCAGCCTCTTCGTCGCTACCTGATGAGGAAGATGATGAAGAAGAAGAAGATTAAGAAGAAGAAGACCTTGATTAATTCTTATTTTATTTCTTTTTGTTCTTTTTATCATTTCTACTTTTATTTTCCTTTGATCTGGATCTTGATTGCTACTTATTTTACTTTTATTTATCTCCCTTTCTTCTTTGAGAATTAGAAGATGAAGATGATGATCTTCTTCTCGATCTATCTCTATCTTATCTTCTCTTTTTATCTTTTTACTCATCTACCTCTTAATTGGATGGTGATCGCGAAGAAGATCTGTTTTTATAATCTCTTCTTCCCATAAGATAACTATTGATTTTTAATTTAAATAAATAATTTTTTATATTTTATGTCTATCAATAATAAATAAAATATAAAGATTTGGTATCTTTTTTTATTCAATAGATATTCAGTTAAAAATAAAAATATTTCAAAAAATATTTTAATTAAATTCAATTTTTTTAAATAATAAAAAAGTATTTAATATTGAAATATAAATAAATTAATTTCTTTAAAATAAATTGTAGAATTTATTTGAATTAGGAAATAAAATAAATCAATATTAACTTATTATTAAAAGAAAATGTAATAATAACTAAGTTAAATAGTAGCAATTAATATTTTCATTATAAAAAAATTCTTTTTAATTTGTTATAGTAAATGGTATTTTATATTTGTAAGCAAATATAAATCAAATGGTAATAATTATACTTAAATTTAAAATTCATATATTATCCTCAATATTTTTTTATTATAAAAATTATTAAGAATACAATATTTTAAGATATCAATTTTGTAATTTAGAAATTTATTGAAAAAAACAATTGAAAAAATAAAAGTAAGAATCAAGTAATTAAAATATAATTGAATATTACATTTGATTTAGTCAAAGAAAATAATAAGAAAAACAGAGTAATTTTGAAATTTTTTAGATATTATAAAGTCACAAAAAAGGTTATAAATATTTGGTGCAAATGTGGATTATAATTTTATCCACTACTCTCACTGTTTTACTAGTTTATGGCTAGTAGTTAAAGACTTTTACAACAACTAAAAGTGTTTTGGAAATGTGCTATGTAGAAGTGAATGTAATATATATTTCATAGTGAAAAAATTCATCTCATAAATACATATATAAAAAGGCTGGAGCATAAAATACCAATTACATTGCACAATTATTTAGTGATAAAACTATGGGCCGTAAATTTATTTTGCAGAGTATAGTAAAAAATATTTGTTAATAATAAATAGTACTTAGCATTTAAGATGCTACAACTACTTTGCAAATTGATACTAGCTAATCAAATCTTGGTGCTCTTACTATTTTAAAAATGGATTGTTTAGAAACAGTAAATTAGATTACAATTAATCATATAAAAAATATATTTGCTATTTATTAATAAAAGCCAATAGGGTATTAAATATTATTTCTTCTTAATGGAGCAGCAATTCCAAAAAGTAAAAAAGATAAAGTTAAAAAAAGAATTTTAATAAATGATTAAATAATTATTAAATAAAGTTGGAACTTTATACAATGATGGTAGTAATAATATTTATCTGTCTACATTAAAGACAATGCCATATGCTTTTGTATCCTACTATTACAAAAGATTGTCAGATGTAAATTATATTAATTATATTATATTATTAGATAAATAACTTTATTTATTTTTGTTACACCTAAATATTTTATACTAAAACAGACAATTTACACATGGGATGGAACTACTGTTAATGTCGAAAGTACTTATTTTATAAAAATATAATTAAAATATTTAACTATAAAAATATAGCAATAAATATATTTAGCTTAGCTTAAGGAGCGAATATAGTTTTTACAATAACCCCTACTGTATTCTATATTTCTAACAACAAGAAATATTACTTTGTATAAGATAAAGCAACAACAAGCGCGCTAGGTAATAAGAATTTAAAAGCAATATAAATAAATTAATATATTAATTAGTATATGGCGTTAGCTCACTTGCTGCTGCAATTTACAGTTCTGCTCCATATACAAATTAGATTTTAAAAGTTGGGGAATATAATTATTAAGTAAGTTTTTAGTAATATTTTTTAGTTTATTTATATATTAAATCTAATTAAAGGGATCAACATGCTATACTATTGTTGATAACACTAAGAAGGCAACAAGTAACTATACATTTTTTTTTTCATTTACTTAAATATTATTTTTTAAAGCTTTAACTCCGAATGGAGTGGCATTAACAGAAGGTAAAGATTTTACAGGTATTACAGATTATGAATATTCATATGTAATTATTTTCATTATTTATTAAATTTTACATTAAAATTATTAAAAATAGGGAAGCTAATTACTTTAATTTGAATAAAATGGTAAAGTAGTGAATGTAGATTTTACTATTTTACCAGCTGCTTAAACCTAAAAAGCAATATATTCTTTAGCTAGTTTTCCTTCTCCAAATTTCGTAAACCTATAAAAAAGGGTTATTGCTTTTTATTAATCTCATTCAGGATAAAGTATTTTTATCATTTACTTATAATTAAAATCAAATTACCAAATTAATTTATTGCTCATGCCCTTCTTATCATTATCAATATATATAAATATAAAATGATATCTAAAAATTCATTCCATGGTAGTTTGAGAAATTTAATTTTTAAAGTATTAAAATTTTTTGCAACAAATACTAAAATTTTTTAGAAAGAGTGAACAATAAAATTAATTTACTCCTAGATAAAATAATTGAATTAAAAAATTTTTTTTAAAAATAATAAAAAGTACTTATACTCAACTCTTAATGCAATAAAAAGTGTTCTTCTTGCACATTAAATAACTAATTTACTTGCTTAACATGTAACATATTTGATAATAGATAGTTGATTGGAGGTTAATGTGTATGTAATAGTGGTTTTATTGATACTGACTAAGATTTTTGTTTTCCTTGTTAAGATCCTTTTTGTTAATCCTGCTTTGATACAGTATAAAATTCATGTTATAGTTGCTTACCTGGTATGTATCTTACTTAATAAAATATTTGTAGTTGTCCAGATGGGTATTATTTTGATACTTCCAGCAGCACTTGTAAAGTATGCTCACCTGGATGTGAAGTTTGTTCTTCATCAACTATTTGTACAAAATGTTATTCATCAAACTATAATTTAAATGCCAATAAATGTGATTGTAATAATGGCTTTTATCCCGATCCTTCAACTCAATTATGTCTACCATGCCATTAAAGCTGCTCTACTTGTAGCGGTCCACTAGTTACAACTTGTATCACCTGTAAAGATGCTACTCAAGTAGTGTTTAAAGGTACTTGCTAATGTAAATTATTAAACTAATTTTTAGACAAAACTTTTACATGTATTAATTGTGATCCATCATGCTAATCTTGTGCTGGTATTTCTACCTATTGCTTAACATGTGACCCTTCAGCTAATCGCTAATTAACTTAAAATAATTAATGTGCCTGTCTACCAGGATTTTATGATAATTCAGGAACTTGCACTTCTTGTGGTGTACCTTTTTGCTAAACATGTGCTGCAGCAGGTACTTGTACAGTATGCTAAACTTTAAATGGATTTAGTTTAACATTTTAAAATGGAAAATGCAATTGTCCATCTGGTTATTATTTAGATTTAAATATAGGAACTTGTGTTAGATGCCATTATTCATGTTAAACTTGTCATGGTCCAAGCAATATTAATTGCGATACTTGCGATCCAACTGCTAATAGAGATCCTGTAACAGTAGATTTTAAATGTAATTGTTCAAATTAGCATTTTGAAATAAATTAATACTGTGCTCCTTGTAGTTCAAACTGTAATGGTTGTTTGCAATTACCAAATAATTGTATAAATTGCAAATCAGGTTACCATCTTGCATATTAGCCAACTTATCTTATCAATTAATGTTTTTGTAATGATGGTACTTATTATGATAGTTCCACAGATAACTGTGATCCATGCACCCCAGCTAACTTATGTTAAACGTGTTCATCATCTTCTTAATGCTTAACGTGTTTACCAAATGCTTCGCTTGGCCCAAGCAAATAATGTTCTTGCAATTTAGGATTCTATTTAAATGCAAACTAATGCTCTCCATGCACATGGACGACTCCTCCAGCAGATTGTATATCATAAGCAATATAATTATTTAGAGATCCTAGTAACGGCTATTCATGTATAGTAGGATATTATTTAGATGCTGGCAGTGGACTATGTTTAAAATGTTATTAAAGTTGTATAACTTGCCATGGACCTTTACAAACTGATTGTGATTGTCATGAAAGTAAAATATAAAAATTTATGAATTGTTAAATAATAAATAAATATTTTAATATTAGCATGCTTAACTTGTGTGGGTCCTTATCCATATCAATGTACATCTTGTCATAATAATTTTATAGCTTTAAGTGGAGGTACTGAAGGGTATTGTAATCAATGTTAAAGTGGTTACTTTTTGAAAGATGGAGTTTGCTAATAATGTGACCCTAACTGCTAAGAATGTCTTTATTCTTCAACATATTGCACATTTTGTAAGAATTATTAAACTTTATTAACAAATAAAACTTGTGGATGCCTTCCAGGTTATTTTGATGACACTACATAATGCGCTTAAAATACATGTCACGCAGGAGATAATTGTGCACTTTGTAGCTCAACAAATCCATCATCTTGTATTACCTGTAATACTAATAATAATTTTACCCTTTAGAATGGTGTATGTATTTGTATATATGGATATGGCTTGGATGCAGGTAATTGTGTTAAATGCCATCCTTTATGTGGAATGTGTGACCCAAGTGATTACTCAAAATGCCTTACCTGCAATTCAGAATAAAATAGAGCATTAAGTAATAATTTATGTAAATGCTAAAATGGTTTTACTGGTCCAGATACCACTATTGATCCCACTTAATTTATATGCTAACAGTGTTACTATTGTAAAATCTTTTATCTATTATAATTAACAATTACAAAGAAATCAAATTTTAAATATTTTTAATTATTTTAGACTATTAGGGTTTATTTTTAATTCTATCTAGGTTATGATATTTTTTTAGTCAAAATTAATTTTAAAAATATCTTAAAAAATCTTATTATTCTTTCTTTTACTCCCTCCTTTAAAATTTATTTTACAATTATTTATTTAAAAAATTATTAAGCTTGTCAAACATGCACAGCTACCGGCTATGGAAATTGTAGCTCATGTGGACTAAATAGGTAAACATTATATCTAATTATTTGCTCTAAAAATAATTTTTCTATAAAAGGGATAATACAAATCATAATTGCGCTTGTAATACTAATTTTTATGATTTAGGTAACATGAACTCTTGTATTGAATGTCCCTCAGGTACTTATAGTAGTGCTGCAAGCTTCTCATATTGTTAACCATGTGATCCATCTTGCAAAGAATGCTCTGGAAATGCTACAACTTGTACTAAATGCTAATTAGCATATAATAGAATTTTTGATGGATCTACTAATACATGCAATTGCATGAAAGGGTATGCTGTTTAAAATTAAGATCCATATTATTGCTAACCCTGTCCATATTTTTGCACTGATTGCCAATCTTCACTAAACAATGTAACATAAAAATTTGATGTTACGTGCAACTAATGCTCAGATACCAACAGGTAAAAACTTTTATACATTTAATGTAATTACATATAATTATTTTATAGGCAACTGCCGCATTGTGATTGCAATACTGGATATTATAACGTTCCTGGAGATTCTAATTGTAAAAAATGTCACTATTCATGTGACCAATGCATAGGTCCTGGGATAAATGATTGTTTAAGCTGTCCAACTGGTAGAATATCATATGTATAATTTTTGAGGATTTAATTTAATTTTAATTAATATCTTAAATTTCTAGTATCCTTCAAAAAATATGGGCTTTTAATGTATTTGCCCAAGTAATTAGTATGATAAAATTGGAGATCCTACTTGCTATGATTGTAAAATTTCATGTTTGACATGTAAAGGACCAAATGATAATGATTGCTTAACTTGCCCAGATCCAAATATGTAATTAGTTAATGGATAGTGTTAATGTAAGACAGGATATTATAGCCCTACTGATAATTAATGCTTACCTTGCCATCATAGTTGCGCAACTTGTACAGGTACTAGTGATCATGAATGTTTAACTTGCTCTGATACTACTAGAATTTATGATATTGCTACAAAAACATGTCCGTGTATTCCTAATTATTATGATAATAGCCCAAGTCCTATTTGTTCTTAATGCCACTATACTTGGTACTTAATTATATCTTAAAATTTAATATAATCTATATTTAACATAGTTAATCATGTCATGGAAACTAGAAAACTGATTGCATAGCTTGTGCTGCAAATAGAATTTTTGATGGTAGTAACCTATGTGTTTGCCCTCCTGATACACAAGCACCTGAAGGTTAACCTATATGTACGTAGTGCCATTATAGTTGTTAAACATGCTAAGGTCCTTTAGCTACTGACTGCCTAACATGTGCTGATATTAATAGAACAGTAAAAATTTCTAGAAAAATAAATTAAATTAAATAATTACCTTTTTTTAAATTTAGCTAACCGTTATACCACCAAATTTATTTGGTAGTTGCCCATGCAATTCTAAATATTATGATGATTAGAAATCAAGTATTTGTATATAATGTCATTAAAGTTGTCTAACTTGCTTTGGGAGCAATCCTTACTAATGTTAAACTTGTGATCTACTCAGTGGAGGTGTAACTACTAACAGAAGTTCTAAAATTCCTTTCTGTCCTTGTAATAATTATTACACTGAAAGTCCAAATTCTGCTTATAGTGCAGTATGTCTTCTTTGTGGTGGGTACTGCTCTGCCTGTGATTCAACAGATATTAACATATGTCATGCCTGCTTAGACTCGGATAATAGGATTTTGGTAGGCTAAGATTGTGTTTGCAAATAAGGATACTACTAAGTAAATTCAATGAAAGTGTGTTAACCTTGTCCTAAAAATTGTGTTACATGTGTAGCTGATGCAACTTCGGGAAAGCCATTATGTTAATCATGCAATACAAAAGAAAATAGGTAAATTAGCATTAAATATAAAAATTTTAATTAAATATCAAATAAATTTATTATATCTAAATAGAGATGTAGGAACTAACTAATAATGCTAATGCAAGTAAATGTATTACTTACTAAATGATCCTGGTACAGGAATATGCTAACCTTGCGATCCTAAATGCGCTTCTTGCGATCCTCTAAACGGAAATTGTATTACTTGTATAGTAAATAGATCATCACCTCCAGCATGTACATGCACACCTCCATTAATATAAGATTCTGTCAATTACCCTAATTGCATTTAGTGCGATCATAGTTGCAAATACAATTGCTTTGGCCCATCACCTTTTTAATGTTTAAACCCTTGTGATTTAAATTCAGATGCTTTATTAAATCCATTGAATAGATAATTCAATCCATTTTTAAACTCATGTCCTTGCAAACCTGGTTATAGTGAAGATGTGACACTTCCTAATAATCCAAAATGTATGCCATGTTCCTATACTTGCTAAACATGCTCAGCAGCAAATGATGCTAATTCATGTTCATCTTGCAGCTCAAGTAATAATAGAGTATTAGTAGGTAGTACTTGTAATTGCATGGATGGATATTATGATAATGGAAATTCTTCAGTTTGTTTAAACTGTAATTATACTTGCAAAACTTGTTCATATAACTAATTCCAAACTCCTTAGTTATAATGCTTGAGTTGTGACCCAGATAATTATAGATATTTAAGTAATGGATCTTGCTTGTGTAAAACTGGTTATTATGATGATGGTAATAGTCCTGTTTGTCAAAAATGTCAGTAATCTTGTTTAAGTTGCATATAACCTAATATTTGTAAGACTTGCGATAGTGTTTAAAAAAGAATCCTTGATCCTATAAGTTTGACTTGTATCTGCTAAGATGGAACCTTCGAAAATGCAAATAAAGTATGTCAAGCATGCGATTTGTAATATTTTAATATTAAAAATATATTCATTTATTTGCTTACTTAAATATATTCACTAATAGGAGCTGCTAAACTTGTATAAATAATACCAATACAGGTTGTACATCTTGCTAAAGTAGCTATCAAAGGTAAAGATTATTTTCATGTGTTTTAACATCCTTTATTTTTATGTTTTTAATATTAATATATAGAGCTTTTAAACTCATACTATCAAATCCTTATTCTGGATCATGCAATTGTATTGATGGGTATTATCAGTCTCCAAATAATTAAGTATGCTTACCTTGCCATTACTCCTGCTATTCTTGTTAAGGACCATTGTAAACAGATTGCATTAAGTGCTAAATATCTAGAACCTATAATATCGCAACAAGCCTATGCTCCTGCCCTTCTAACAAATATGATGTTTTTGGTATAACTTAATGCTAGGATTGTCCTTATTAGTATTTTTATCTTTTAATTATAATTCTTAAATTATATAATAAAATTTTTAATTAGCTGCAAAACTTGTTCTGCTGCTGATACAACTAAGTGTAGTACTTGTGATCCAGCCTAATAGAGGTAAATGAATGCCTTAACTGGCTATTGTGATTGTAATTAAGGTTTTTATGATGATGGTAGTCCAGTCTGCAAACCTTGCTTTTAGAATTGCTTAACTTGTAGAGGCCCTAATTAATATGATTGCACTTTATGCGATTCAAGCAAGAATAGAATCTTATAAAATGGTATTTGTGTATGTATGATAGGTTACTATAATATTAATGGGTAAGTTGCTTGTGGTTAATGTGATTAAAGCTGCTACACATGCTAAGATAACTCTAATGGTGGTCCAAACTAATGCTCTTCTTGTAGCTTATAATAATTTAGATAATAATAAGGAAATTATTGTCTTTGCATTAATGGATACTTCTAGGATCCAGTTTCCAAACTATGCGTCTAATGTGATTAAACGTAATTAATTAACATTTTAAATATTTTTTAAATTGATAAATATATTATAGATGTGCTACATGTGCAAGTATAACTACTTGTGCAACATGTAATAGCTCATAGTTTAGAGTTCTAAATCCTACATCTTAACTATGCGACTGCATGAGTGGATACTATACCTCTGGAACTTAAACTTGCTAGCCTTGTGATAGGTAATAACAATGATATAATTAGAAAAATTAAATATGAAATATTTTTAAAAGGACATGTAAAACATGCAGTGGTAGTGGTCCAAATTAATGTTTAACTTGTGATGCTACTTAAAATAGGTAAATTAGTTTATTTAGAAGCAAATTATAATGTATTTTTATTTTAGATAATATTATACTAACGGAGGTAATTCTAGCTGCTAGTGTCTTGATAATTATTACGATTTACCCCCTAATTCAGCTTGTTCTAAATGTCATTATGTAAGTTTATATTAGAGTGCAAACATAAGTTAATTTTCTAAATTGAAAAAAGTCATGTAAAAATTGTAGTGGATCAAATCGTAATTAATGTACTGCCTGTGACCCAGCAACTTCAAGAACATTAACTGCAAGTTAATGCGTTTGTCCGAGCAATTTATTTGATATACTTGACACACCGATTTGCCAGTAATGTCACTATTCATGGTAATTAAATATTATTTTTTTGTATGAAATTTATTCCTAAAAAATTTTTAAAAAGCGTTACCTGCACAGATAATACTCCAAGTGGATGTGTGACATGCCCTGCAGGAAGAAACCTAGTAAACACCTAATGCCTTTGCTAAGAAGGAAATATAGATGATCCTGTTTAATAAAAATGTTTATCTTGTCATTACAGTTGTGCAACTTGTTCAGTTGCAAATGGAAGTTCTTCAACTTGTCTTACTTGCAACCCAGCTTACTTTAGAAGTTTAGTTAATAATTAATGTGCCTGTAATCCAGGATACTATGATGATGGTTCTCATGTTCTTTGTTCATAATGTGACCCTACTTGTAGGACATGTTCAGGGCCAGGTTCTTCATCCTGCTAAAGTTGTGATGCAACCTTATTTAGAACTTTAAATGCATCTAATTAATGTGTTTGCATGAATGGCTACTTTTTATCTGCAGGAACTTGCTAAAAATGTGATGATAATTGCAAAACATGTGCAAATACTTCTACCAACTGTAATTCTTGCTCATCTTTGATGAAATTAGTTGGTAATTAGTGCTTTTGTGAAAATGGATATTTTGCCTAAGGTTCTAGTTGTATATAATGTGATATGTAAATTTATTTTTTTAAATTTTACTTTTAAAAAAATAATACCTTTTAATATGTAATTAGAACTTGCAGCACTTGTAATGGCCCTACTGCAGGAGATTGTTTGACATGTGATGCATAAGACTTTAGGTTAACATATATATTTATTCTGAGCTATCCTAATTTTATTAAATTATTTATTTATTAATAGATTATGCAATTAATGTACTGATTTGAGTTAAACTAATTGTTAGCTGTGTACACCAGCATAACAAGCGTAATTAAAATAAAATAATTTAAATTTAAAATAATATTATTTATTTTAATTAAAGTCCTAATGTGAAAAAATTCTGCAGATGTTAAAATAGATATTTCAGTTAGTAAGGTTTATCATAGTGCTATCCATGCAGTTATTAGTAATTCTCAAATATATATTTCAATTTTTAAAAATATTTTTATTTTTTTAGATGTCTTACTTGTCTTGGACCTAATTCATGCACTTCATGTGATTCTGTTGGTGATTTGAGAGTACTCTAAGGTACATAGTGTTAATGCATATTAGGTACTTATGATGCAGGTATATCTACTTGTTAACCTTGTCATTATTCATGCTAAAGTTGTGTTTAGGATAGCTAATTTGATTGTCTTTCTTGCTTATCGGGATAATATAGATAATACAACTCTTAGTCCAAGTAATGCGCTTGTTAAAGTGGTTTCTATGATAGTGGATAAAAAGTTTGTAAGTAATGTGATCCTACTTGTTTTACTTGCAGCGGTCCTTCAAATACTAATTGTCTTAGTTGCAGTAGTGCATAAAATTATAGAGAATTTAACCCTTTATAAGGAACATGCAACTGTATGAGTGGATACTATAATGACCCTATTTAATCTAGGTGCTTACCTTGCCATTATAGTAAATTATTTTTAATAAATTATTATAAAATTTATTTTTAAAAAAGGTTGTGCTACATGCAGTGGTTCTGGACCCAACTCTTGTTTAACTTGTAGGTAAACAGATTTTAGAACCTTTGATTCAGGAAAATGTGGTTGCAATGATGGTTACTATGACAATAATACCTCTCAATGCGCTTCGTGCCACTTTTCTTGCAAAAACTGTATAGGATCATTACAAGTAAATAAATGCAATTTTATATTTAGATTTTTTGTTGAGAATTTTAATTATAAAATAAGACTTAATGCACTTAGTGTGATGCTGCAAACAGTTTGAGATAGTTTAATTCTTAAACAAGCACATGTGATTGCATGGGTGGATACTACAGCTTGTTAGGACTTTAGTAGTGTTAAAGTTGCCACTATACAGTAATTGCTTATTTATTTATTTTATTTTTTTATTAAAACTACTGAATAAAAATTCAAATAGTGTTTGACATGCAGAGGACCTAATCCTAATTAATGTACAGCCTGCCTAGCAAGTGCTAAGAGATTCATGTAAATAGATAATACATGTGCTTGCGATTCAGGATATTATGAAATAGCTTCTCCTTAGAATAGCAATATAAAGATATGTGTTCCTTGTTCTCCCACTTGTTATATATGCTCAACCTTTAACTAATGTACAGGATGCAACTAATCAGACTATAGGTCACTTAATATAGTAACATAGCAGTGTGAATGTATAAACGGTTATTACGAAGTCAGATAATAATCTGGTACATTAAGCAGTTGTTAGGTATGTAACACTGCTGCAAACAGAGTAGTAAGTAATGATAAATTGTCTTGTGTTTGTAAACCAGGCTTCTTTGAAGATCCATCGTCAAGTAATTGTATGCCATGCCCCATAAGCTGTGCTGAATGTTTAAATTCAAAATAGTGCACTTCTTGCTCTAGTTCATAGTTTAGGATTTTTAGTAATTACTAGTGCATACCAATGTAAGGTTATTTTGATACAGGATAGGCTATTGCTTAAAAATGTTCTTAGCAATGTAAGAATTGTGTTAATTTTGCAACTAATTGTATCAGTTGTAGAACAGAAGACGGTTATACAATGTCAAAGGATTAAACATGTGTCTGTTAGGAGGGTTACTAAGAAGTAGCTGATGTTGATACTGGAATTACAGTGTGTAGAAGTCCTTAGAGTCTTGCCCAAAAAAGTGCTAATTAAGATAATGTTATGTGGTTTTATATATTTCTATGTATATCAGGACTCTTAGCCTTAATAATCATAGTCTATTTAGGCAGAAGATTTTGTATGAAATCAGAAGATCCTTAAAATAACCCAAGAATTCATGCATTAGACATTAGCGAGTAAGACATATTCAACCAAAGACCAGAAGAAACTTTACAACAGCTAGAAAATGATAATAAGAATCTACCTAAAATTGAGCAGGCTCAAGACTATAACTTTGCTCAAAAAAAGAATGTGCAAAACCAAACTATTAGTCCTGGTGGAGGAGACTAGATAGTGTGATACTATTGAAATTATAATATTAAAAACTAATTTTTATTTTTTAACTTAAGTAAATTTGAATGAAAATGATTTTTCACTATTATAAATAAATAATTAGAGGTTACTAATATATTTTTAGTTATTGGTTATTTTAAATATTTATTAATAAAAATAAATAAAAAAACAAATTTTTTTCTTTAAATAAACATTTATTTGTTTTTAAATATAAAATTTTAAATGGCAATAAATTAATTATTGTATTTAAAAGAGCTGATTTAATAATTGAATTATTTTTCAAAATTTTTATATTTATTTATATTTAAAAAATTTATTTAATAATAGTCATAAAATATAATTACCTTTATTTTAAACTATGAATTTCATAAATTAACATTAAACTTTAAATTAATATCGATTTGCTTTAAATTTTAGCAATTTAATTGTTTGTAAAAAAAGGTCTTAAGTAAAATACTATATCTCTATTTTTGAATAATATTAAAATTCTTTTTAGCTAGCTTAAATATAATATCAAAATTCAAATTTTGATTTTATAACATGGAATTATTATCAAATTAATATATAACCATGATTTAATTTTTTGTTACATTTCAAATTAATAGTAATAAAAGATATTTTATATAATACTTTAAAAGAAATATGATGTGTGTATGTTAATATTTATGATTTATTGATTGAATGATCTATGGAGAAAATAAGATTAGGATACTACTATATCTAGATGTTATATTAAAGAATCTGCAGATGGAAATTGTTTGAAGCTTATTTATAATAATAAAAACAAAAGAAATTGATTGAGCAATTTATAATAATTAAATTTTCAAAATACATTTTGAGAGTAAGAGTAATATAATTAAAAATAGATAAGAATTAAAATATTATAAAAAAGGAGCAACAAACTCAATTAGACTTTTACTTTAAGCTAATATGTTAAAATTAATAATATTAATTTTGACCTTCTTGAAATATTTTATAGTTAGAACAGCTCTAACTCCAGTTAATATTTTAAATACCTCTTCTGATCCAGTAATTGCGACATCTATTTTTATCGAAGTAATTATACTATTTTCTATATTATTATTCAATTATCAAATAATAATTAAAAATAAAAATGCATGAATAGACTTAACCATATATTGTATATGTTGGAGCAGATAATAACATCTACAGTAATTAAAACAGCACCTATTGTAAAATATTTAAGATCTTTAAAAATTAAAATAGTATATGATCCTATACAAAATTTGGATCTAAATAATGTACTCATTACGACAACTTCTCCTACTTTTATTCAAGATATAAACTCTGTTGTAAATATAAAAATGATGTTTCACCAAATTACGTATTTTTTAAATAATATTAACTAAAGGTATAGGGAAAATACTTTGTGGCTATAGCAGTAGATAAAATCAAGAGTATTTTTTATAATTTTTATTCAAAATAGTTAAGATAAATTTATAAATATAGTTGTTGAAATATTAATACCCTCATTAAACTTTGGTACACCTAGTTCAATAAGCTATTAAGCAGGAACATCATGCTATAGTATGCTTTATAATCCAAGTTTAGATGTAATTTTTGATTTAAAAATAATTTAATATGTTAAAAGTCATTTATAACTTATTATTTATTAATTACATCAAAATTAACAATTTTAAAATAATTTTTCTAAATAGACTTTGTTTTGGGCAGAAGGTAAAGCAAAAATCTAAAGTAAATTTTTATCATTCTTACATGATAATTTAAAGTTTTACCCTTCAAAATTATTAAAGGTGTTCAATTATCAAACTTAGCTACTGTAAATACAATAACAGTCACTTCTGTTAGTTAAATAGTATTTATTGGATTATGGAAATAAAAATCATAATGGTTTGTAATAGATTCTATTCATAAACTACATTGTAATTTTTTAATTTAAAAAAGTATTTTGCAATTTATTTTTTAATATTTTAGTATTAGATGCTAGTTAAAACTCAATAGCAACAACTACTCTTTCTAACTAACCTACTAGCGTATCATATGTCTACGGATAGGTATATTAATTTTAACAGCCAAAAATAATATATTAATTTCTTTAAACTAGCTAACAGAATATATTATTAGTTGTTATTATACTCCTATGTAATGTCAAAGTAATATTTTATTTTAAGTAATTTATACATTTATTTAATAATTTTTAATAAAGTATTTCCAATCTCTCCATCAACTGCAACTATCTCATCAGCTATATTAATTTCATAAACTGTTTATCTAGAGTTCTCATATGTAAATTAAAAATTTTAATTTTATTTCATTTTATATCAAGTTATTAATCATAGGGATATGTGCTTATTTAGATATATGTTGACCCTGGGCTCTCTACTTATTTGATAGAGTATAATATTTTAACAGGTTAATAAAGCAAGCTATTGTTGGCGAATGAAGATATCACTGCTGGTATTAATCAATTTGCTAATTATAATATAAGAACTAAAACTATTGTGATGAATTCAAGTAGTTCAAGTGTGATAAACTGTAATAAATTTAAATTTTATAAAAACAAATTAAATATATTTAAATTAAAACATATTTACAAAAAATTTTTTTACTCTCAAAATTAATTTGAAATAAGTTTTCTGTATTTTGATTAATTATGGTAAGCATTTAAAAAATAAATATAAAGTAAATAATTAAGATTTAGAACAAAAAAATTTATTGAATAATATATTTTTAAAGCAGGAACTGCTATATTTTAAAGATAGTTTTATTGAAGACTAAATCAAGAAAAAAATTAATTAATATTCTAATTTATATAGCTAGTTTACTTTCTACTTAGTGCTCTAAAAAATGTGTTGGATGTCTTTAAAGCAATTTTTGTACTGCTTGTGATGTAACAAAAAATAGAATTTATGGAAAGGGTTATAACTGTTCTTGCAGATAAGGATACTTTGAAGATAACGATGAAAATTGCATTAAATGTGCTGATCAAAATTGTTCAGTATGTAGTTCAACTTAAACAAGTTCATGTATTTAATGCTACAGTGGATATTAACTAGTTAGTTCTTAATGTTCTAACTGTCCTTTAGGTTACTTTTATGATACTTCTAACTGTATCAGATGTAATTTTAATTGTTCTTCTTGTAGTAGTTTGTCGTAATGCATTACCTGCAATCCATACAATCCTCTAATTGTTTAATCTCCACCAACATGTGCATGTAAAGATGGTTATTACTTAGATTCAATAAATTAGATTTGCTAAAAGTGCCATGCTAGCTGTAATACTTGTAATGGACCTTTTAGTAATTAATGTTTAACATGCAGCAATTACCCTGCATATTCAACACTTGATCCTAATACAGGGTTATGCAATTGTTCACCAGGATATTATAGAACAAGTGAAGGAACTTGCAGCTAATGCTCTTAGTACTGTAATTCTTGTGAAAACTCAAGCACTTAATGTACTAGTTGTGATGCTACTTAAAATAGGATTTTAAATTCGAATGCTTAATGCGTGTGTATAAGTGGGTATGCAGAAGATTCAACTTCTACTAAATGCTTATAGTGCACATCAGCAAAGTGTGCTTCATGTTCTAAAGCTAATTTAGGTAAATGTACATCTTGCATCATAGAAAATGGTATTCAGTTAGTACTAAATGGTAATAACTGTTCTTGCCCTTCAGGATATTATGATAATGGTACAAGTTGTATTACATGCCACTATACATGTAATAGCTGTAGTGGCTAGCAATAAAATTAATGCACATCATGTAACTATTCTTTGACATTATAAGCAGACAACACCTGTAAATGTGCTGCTGGGCATTATTTTTTAAATGGTTAGTGCTTACCATGCAGCAATACATGTGATACATAAGGATGCGTTTTTGATGCTAGTATATGCATAGCTTGTGCAGCAAATAGTTACATGGTTGGTACTTCTCCAGGTAAATGTTATTGCAATAATTAGTACTATTTTGATGGAAATAAATGTCAGTAATGTTCATAATAACTATGTTAAACGTGTACATCCACCTAATGTATATAATGTTTGCCAAATGCTTAATTTGATATCAATGGTATTTGCTAGTGTGTTAGTGGTTTTTATAACAATAGTGGTAGTTGCAGTCCTTGTGCTGCAAACTGTTTAACATGTGACCACACAGGATGCTTAACATATAAATGTGATCCTACTTGTAAAACGTGTACTGGTTCAAACAATAACAATTGTACTGATTGCTATCAATCTTAAAACAGGTAATAATATTTTATTTCTATATTCTTTAAATTTAAAGTAAAAATAAAAATATTAGAAAGCTTAATGCCGCTACAGGAACTTGTGATTGTGTAACATCAACTTATTTAGTTCAAAATTATATTTGCTTGCTATGTCATCCTTGTAAAATTCATTAATTTTAATATTTATTTTGTTAAAAAAAAATAACTTTTAAAACTAAAAGCTTGCTTTAGCTGCACAGGACCTTAAGCTAATCAATGCCAAAGTTGTATTGATTCAAATATGAATTTTTCAAATGGTTATTGTTAAAATTGCAAAGATGGATATTTTAAGCTTGAAAATGTCTGTTAAATATGTAATAGCGGATGTAAAAGATGCGTTAACTCAGCCACCTTTTGCTTATAATGTTCTAATTAACTATTATTATAATCAAACAATACTTGCTAATGCAATCCAGATTCACATATTATAAACACAGACCAATGTTAACTAAATAGTTGTGACCCTACCAAATTTTGTAAAACTTGCCTATCTGATCTGAAAACATGTCTATCATGTGATTCAACATAAAACCGTTACTTATATGGAACCCAGTGCCTATGTTTGCCTGGATATGGATAAGACGCTTCAGGTAATTGTGTCTTATGTAATTATCCTTGCTTTAGATGCTCAAACAATGATCACACTGTATGTACATAATGTGATCATTAAAGTTTTAGAATACTTTAAGGTTCTACTTGTGTCTGTTAACATGGATACTACGATGATGGGACAAACATGGTTTGTAAACAATGCAAAAACAGTAATTTTTTTATAATTAAAGTATTAGAAATAAATTTTAAATATTTAATAGATTGCTTGACTTGTTCTGATGGTATTTCGTGCTTAACTTGTAAAAGTGACAGGTAAATTTTAATTAAATAATAATATTTTAAATATTTAGCAAAAATACTTCTTAAAACTTTATTTCTATTGTTGATTGAAGTTTTTATTCATTTTAATATGAATTATAGCTATTTGATTTCTAATTAGATATTTTTTTAAATTAAATATATTTTATGTTTTGTACAATTAATTTTATTTCAAGTTATTCAATTTTTTCGTTTTAGTAAAATAACCTTATTTTTTCTATTTTAAACCATTAAAAAGAGATGCAACACATAATTGCTAATGTTTAGCTGAAAATTATTCTGATTATGGATTCCTAAGTTAATGTGTTAAATGCCCATTTGGGTATTTCTCTTCTCCTACAGATACAAGTAAATGTTTGTAATGTGACTCAAAATGCTTAGAATGCACTACAACTAGTACTAATTGTAAATCTTGTGATCCAAAAAGCCTTAGAGTTATAGGTTCTAATACATGTAATTGCCCTCCTTAATTTCCTTTAGATGATGGTACTTAGTGTCTGCCTTGTCCATACTATTGCCCAACTGGTTGTTAAGTTTAACTTTCAGATCCTACCAAAAAATTTATAAATGTTTGCACAGTATGTGATAATACATTTAACCGGTATTTAAATAAATATTTGAAATATATTAATTATTTTTAAAAAATAAAAAAATATTTAATTAAAGTACTTTAACTCCTGATTATCTTTGTAAATGCAATGATGGATATTATGACTAAATAGGAACTGGAGCTTGTTAGCAATGCCATTACTCGTGTGCTTCTTGTACTGGTCCTGGTGTTAGCTAATGTCTTACATGCCCAGTTGATAGAGATTAAGTAAATATTATTATAAAAATTATAAAAGTATTAACTTTCATTCATTAATTTAGAACACAGTTGTTGATCCTAATACATTTATTTGTACATGTAAATAATAATATTATGATGATCCAATCAGCAAATCATGTAAATAATGCAATTTATCCTGCAAACTATGCAGTAATTTAAACACTTGTCTTTCTTGCTCTGATCCTTTAATGATTCTAAAAAATGGAGTTTGTACATGTCCTAATGGATATTATTTGAATCCTTAGCCTGGTCATCTTAATTCTTGCCTACCTTGTCACCATAGTTGTGGAACATGCTTAAATAATAATTAAGTAGATAACTGTTTGACTTGTGCTCACTATACTAGGATATTCTAATTCAATCCAGCTAAAAGCGACTAAACAGGAACATGTAATTGTGTAGCTAATTTATTTGAATCAACAATAAATCCAATTGAATGTGTTTAGTGCCATTATACTTGGTAAAGTTTTTTATGTTTTCAAAATATAATTAAAATATTATTAAAGCTTAACTTGCTAAGGAGGATCGAATACTTAGTGCATGACTTGTGATCCAGATATGAACAGAGAGTTATCGACTGCACCTAATCCTGGTCCTGGATAATGTAATTGTAAACCAAATTATTAAGCTTCGTCAGGAACTGCATTATGCACTAATTGTGATATCAGCTGTTAAACTTGTAGTGGTCCTAATTATAATTAATGTTTAACCTGTGATTCAACAAGAAATGTAAAAAAATATTTTAACAAAAAAATAATTTTTCATTAAAATTAAAAAAATAAGATTATTTATTTGATATAAAACTTTGTAGCTTATCCATAAATAATAAGCAGGAATGAAAAAAAAAATAATTTTTTCAAAACTTAATTTTTAAAATATGCTTTTATAAAACTCTACATTATCAAATTTAGCTCATCTAATTTTTTTAAACCACCTAAAAATTTAAAATACCAAAATAAGTTAATTTGTAAGCTAAAAGAAAATTTTTCTTTCACTAATCATGATATGCATATTATTTATAGATTTTAATTTTTCTTGAGCATCTCTAATTTATTAATTATAACTTAAGGTTGCACTTTGTGTTGACTATTTTATCACAATTATTCGTTATTTTAAACATAAAAATTTATTAAAAAATAAAAAATTTTAAAATTTTGAGAAAAATAAATAAAATATCATTTAAAATTAAACAAATTTAATTAATTACTAATACTAATTTTTTTTATAAAAAGTTACAAACTTCTGGTGCTTAGTAAACTTGCCCATGCAAAAATGCATTCTATGAAGCATATAAACCTAAATGTTAAGCATGCCATTACTCTTGCGCTACTTGTGATGGACCAAATAACTACAATTGTTTGACATGTCCAGCTGCTGGTTCATTTAGATTAAATGGATAAATACCACTTTGCCCATGTTAAAACTATTATTATGATGATGGTAAAAATTAAAATTGTGTACCTTGTAATTATAAATGTGCATAATGCCTTTAAGGTTCACCAAATGTTTGTACATCTTGCTTATTAAGTGATAATAGAGTTTACAATCCGCTTTCTTAAAATTGTGATTGTATAAATGGATATTATGATGATGGAGCTACTCAATGCATTTAATGTGATCCTTAGTGTGTTACATGCTAGGATACAACTGGATCTTGTCTAACTTGTGATAGTTCAAAAAACAGGTAATTATTTCACAATAACTTAAAAACTGATGAAAATTATATTTAATAATTATAATAGAACTCTGGATTCTTCAAGCCATAAATGTATTTGTTAGAATGGATATTTTAGCTTAGATATTAGCAATTAAGATGTATGCTAAAAATGTCCTAGTGTATGTCCGGATTGTGATAAGTAAACAGGTTAATGCAAAAGTTGCTTTGGAAATAATAGAGTTCTTCCAAATTGTAATTGTCAAACTGGATATTATGATGTAGGGGATGGTAATTGTTAATAATGTGATAAGAGTTGTCCAAAGTCGTGTTAAGGACCATTAAAAAATTAATGTTTAGATTGTACATCCTTAATTAACGGTTAAAATCTATATAGAAATTTTAATTAGATTACTGGTATGACTACTGGTACTTGTGATTGCATGGATGGTTATAGTGAAGATACTTAAAATCCTACTTATTCGCAATGTATAAAGTGTAGCCCAAAATGTTTAACATGTTTATAATAAAACAATTCGTATGCTTGTCTAAGCTGTAGATCTAGTTAGTTTAGATACCTTCAAAATAACTAGTGTTTATGCTTACCAGGATATTACGATGATGGAACCAATTGTTAAGTTTGCGATGCAAGGTGTAAGACATGTAGTAGCAGTTCAACAAAATGTACTAGCTGCTCTGATTCTAATAATAGATAGCTAAATACCTCTACAAAAAAATGTGATTGTAAGTTAGGTTATTATGTAGATCCTGTAAACATCAGTAATCCTACTTGTCTAAAATGTCATTATTCTTGCTAATCATGTAACGGTCCCAATTAAACCGATTGCTTGACATGTGATATTAATTAAGGACGTAAAATAAATGGAGGAACATGTATTTGTATTGATGGAACTTATGATGATAATTCAAATCAATTATGTGTATCTTGTGACTGGTATTTTAGATTTTTTTATATTAAAATAAATTTTATAAACTTTTTTGAAAAGGTCATGCAGCACTTGCTCTTAAACCGGTATTGATTGTTAAACATGCGATTCTACGAGGTATAATTATATATAATTTTAAAGATTTTTTATTTTTTAATTTAATCTAGAACTTTACAGAATGTTACAGATTAGTAAGGAAATATTCACAATCTCTGTGTATGTAATCCAAATTATTATTCTGTTTATCCAAATAAACAGTGCCTTAAATGCCATTATAGTTGTCAATATTGTACTGGTCCAGGATAATATGATTGTACTTCTTGTGAAAGTACAGCTTTTAGAGTTTAAGGTACTTTAAATAGTAATGGAATAACTTTTTCTTGTAATTGCATGGTAGGTTATTTCGATGCTGCAGGATAGTATTAATGTAAAACTTGTCCTTATGAGTAATATTTTTAAATTTTAATTTAATGAACTAATTAAATAAATTTAAATTAAAAATGTGTTTTTATTTATTATTTCAAAGCTAAAATATTAATTAACTTTTATTTTTTAAAACTTACTTTTTAATCAAGCAAGAACATTTCAAAAAAAATTAAAAATTTTTACCAAAAATAAATTCTTTAATCCAATTTTACAAACTTTTATAAATTAAGAAAAAATAAAAAATATTTTTTACTTTTGCTATATAACATATTTTTTATAAAAACTTTATTACGAATTTTAAAATTATATTTTGCTTAAAAATACATTTTGAAAAAAAATTCTAAACTAAAAAATTAATCTTTAAATTAAAACAGTTGTAAAACATGTGTTCGTGACTCAGTCAATTAAGAATGCTTGACATGTGATCCTGCTAGCAATCGTTAATTAAATTATGTTACGGGGAGATGTGATTGCAAGCCTGGATATTTTGAAGATGTAGGTTTAAGTGAGCCTGTATGCTAACCTTGTCATGCTTCTTGTTCTTAATGTAAAGCAAGTACATTTTAAGACTGTACATAGTGTAGTTCTCTTAATTTTAGAACTTTTTAAAATGGATAATGTGCTTGTTTAGCTGGATATTATAATATTGATAGTAATACCTCTTAATGTGCTTCTTGTCACTACTCATGTAAAACATGTAATGATATAACTGGTAGTTCAAACAATGCTTGTTTGACATGTGATGCTAATAGTTTTAGATAATAAAATGGTACCTATTGTTAATGTATCACAGGATATATGGATATACCTAACTAAAAAGCTTGTTAGCAATGCCATTTTAGGTAAATTTTCTTAAAATAAATGATAGTTAAATTAATTTAAATTTATTAGTTGCGCTTCCTGTGATAGCACTTTACCAATAACTACAAATTAATGCTTATCTTGTAATGCTGTAAATAACAGGGTTTTGCTAGGTAGCAATTGCCCTTGTAAAACAGGTTTTTACGAAATTCCAGGTAATCCTGTTTGCTAGCCTTGTGATCCGTAATTAATTTTTTATATTAATTTTTCAATTTAAATTTTATAATATTAATAACAATAATATTTAGGAGTTGCTTAACTTGTAGTGGAAGTTCTCCATCATAATGCCTAAGCTGTGATCCTACGAATAACAGGTAATATTAAAATATTAAATATAAAATATTTAAAGTAAAAATTTTTTTTATAGAGTCTAAATTGGATAAACTTGCCCATGCGCTGTTGGTTATTTTTCAATAGGCACAAATAATGCAAAATGTGTAAGCTGTCACTATGTAAGTTTTTATATAAATTATACAATTTTTTGATTATATTTATAAACTCAAGAAATGTCTCACTTGCAATGGACCTAACTATAACCAATGCACAAGTTGTGATAGCTCAATGTAAAGAGTTCTGATTAATAACTAGTGCCAATGCTAATCAAACTTATTTGATATTATAGATACAAAGTTATGTTCTAGTTGCCACTATTCTTGGTATTTACAATTTGCACTTAATATAAATTAATTAAGCTATTTAAATAAAGTCTTTAGTGCACATCTAACACTCAATACAGTTGTACATCTTGTCCTATAGGATCTAATAGAACATTAGTTAATAATCAATGTCTTTGTAACGATGGCTACTTTGATAAAAGTTTAACTTAAGCATGCTAAAAATGTGATTTTAGGTGCAAAACTTGTGATCCAACAAATACGAGTAAATGTCTTTCATGCAGTGCTGCTAATAATAGAATATAAAGTGGAAATAGTTGCAACTGTATTAATGGGTACTTCGAAGGTAATTAACCTGCATGCATACAATGTGATGTAACTTGCTTGTCATGTAATGGTGCAGGCCCTTCTTCTTGCACAGCATGTGATGCTAATCAATTCCGTTAATTAATGCCAGATAACACATGTAGATGTATATCTGGATATTATTTTGATACAGGAAGTTAAAAATGTTTACCATGCGATAGTAATTGTTTGCAATGCTATGGCAATGCAAAATAATGTACTGCTTGTGACTCAAGTCAAATATTATCTCCTTAAACAAACACTTGTGTTTGTGCTAATAGATATTATAGTAACAATTCTATTTGCTAGCCTTGTGACCCGTAAACTTATTTTTTCAAAGAGGATATAAATAAATATTTTTATATATAATAAGATCATGTCTTTAATGCACTGGTCCATTAGCAACATAATGCTCATTATGCAGTAATACTGATAATAGGTAAGAAAGCAATTTATTTTCTAATAAATAAAAATTTGTTAATTTTGAAAAATAGAACTCTTGTTGGAAATTAATGTTAATGCAGCAATGGATTTTACAATATTCCTGGAAAAAGTTAATGTGCTCCTTGTCATTACAGGTAATTATTGAATTAATTTACATCACTGAAATAGTATCAAAATTAAAACATTTAAAATTCTTGTTAAAAATCAATTTAATTTATTGATTGATAAATTAAAAAGCTGTCTTACATGCAATGGACCTAATTCTAATAACTGCCTTAGCTGCGATTTAGCAAATAGCTAAAGATAGTAAAATGGTAACTAATGCGGATGTACTACTGGGTATTTTGATGCTAATACAGCAGTTTGTTAAAAGTGTCATTACTCTTGTAGGTCTTGTGATTAATAAGGCCCAAATGATTGCTTAGATTGCCAAGTAAATGTACATAGAAACTATGTAGCACCTTTAAAAAAATGCAGTTGTATAGATGGATTTTATGATGATGCAGTATCTTAATCTTGTCTTGCTTGTGACCTTTCTTGTTAGACTTGTTAAGGAGCAGGACCAAGTAATTGTCTCACATGCAACTTGAGTCAAAACAATCGTATTTATAATTCTGTAACAGGATTATGTTAATGCATTGATGGTACCTTTAATATTCCAAATTAAGCAAGATGTGGACCTTGCCATTACAGTAAAATATTACTAAATAAATGATTGGTATTAACGGTATTAAAAATAATTAGGTTGTTAAGCTTGTTCTTCTTCTACAGCATCTAATGCCTGCACATCTTGCAGTGCTTCAAATTAAAGAACATACAACAGTGGAACAAATAGATGTGATTGCAACGATGGATATTATGATGATACACTTTCTCCTCTTTGTGCTCCATGTAACTTTACTTGTAAGACTTGCCAGAAAGGAGATGCTGTACATTTTAAAACAACCCTTTAATAATTTAATTAATTTCATTTAAAAATATTTAGAATTCATGCACCAGCTGTGACTCAGTCAACTATTTTAGGTAGTATAATTAAGTTAAATAGACATGCGATTGCTAGAATGGCTATTATTCTCAATTAGGAATTTAGAGATGCCAACCTTGCCACTTTACAGTATATTTTTTAAAAAAGACAAAATTTTTTTTTTGGAATCACTTTAACAAACAAATAGACCGTTTGTATTCATAATATATTTAAACTTAATTAATATTTTGAGTAGTGAAAAATAATACAATAATAAAAATTAATAATAGTGCAGTACATGTAATGGATCAGCAGAAAACAATTGTCTTAGCTGCTCACTTGAATCTAAGAGATACTTGACAGCTAGCAATACATGTGCTTGTTAAGTTGGCTTTTATGAGGTAGTTTCACCTGATAATCCGGCAGTAAGAATATGCTAGCCTTGTAGTCCCACATGCTTTTCATGTTCTACTTACTCTATGTGTTAAGGATGCAGAAGTACTGACAATAGAGTTATAAATCCTGTCACTAAAACTTGTGATTGCAAAGATGGATTTTATTAAGTTTCCTCTGGTGGTACCATATAACCAATATGCTAACCTTGTTCAAGTGCAAACAATTTAATAGTCTCATAAGATAAGCAATCATGTATTTGTAAGCCAGGATATTATATGAACACTTAAGGTATTTGCTCATAATGTCCTATTTCATGTTCTGAATGCAGCAGCTTTAGTAATTGCACTATTTGTGATGCAGCTAATTTTAGATAGCTTTAATCTGGTGCTTGTGTTCCTATGGCTGGATATTTTGAATCAGGTTAAAAAGCAGCATCTAAATGTGACCAAGTTTGTAAGACTTGCTCAGTAAAAGCAACTAATTGTATTACTTGTAGGACTGAAGATGGATTTTAGATGTAAAGTAATACTAATTTGTGTATATGTAATCCAGGATATACATAAACACAAGTTGATGACTCAGGAATGACAGTTTGTCGCAGTCCGTAAGAGCTCGCATAGCAATCTGAGACTAATGGAAATGTCATGTGGTTTTATATATTCTTATGTATTTCAGCTATTCTTGCAATGATTATAATTATATACATAGCAAGAAGAACATGCTTCAAAAGTGGCCCAAAAGCACAAACAGTTCATGTTTTAAATCAAAGTAATTAAGACATTTTTAACATTAGAAATGAATCAAATCTTAACTTAGAAGATATTTAAAATGCCTCAGTCTAGTAAGCTGCTTAATAGAATGACGATTTTGGAATTATTCCAAATAAAAAAAAAGAAGTTACTATAAATCCTCTTAATGAAAAAATTAAAGAAGATAATCTATGAAAATAGTATGATATGATTGAGGCAAATATGAAAATTATTTGTTTTATATTTTTATTTTTTTATTTTTTAAAATACATTTTATCCATTTAATCAAATAAAAACATTTAAAAATAATAAATTTAGAATAGAAGTAAATTTCTTTCAATTAAATTTCAAAATTATAATAATTATAAATTTATTTTTCAGTCAGTTGCAAATAAAAGAAACATTTTTTAAATATTTAGTAAATCAATCTTACTTGATAAAAAGAAATTTTTTTGATATCTCTAGTTTTTTTTGATAAAAAAAATATTCATAATTAATCTTTATATTCTATGGTTTATTTATCCTTTTATAGCTAAGGAAGTTTTTGATTATTTTGAGTTTTTCAAAAGTGAATAGTTTTTTAGTTTGAAAGAAAACTATTAATTTTAAAATAAATAAAAAATATATTTTGTATTGTTTTTTTATATTTTACAATTTATATACATTAAAATTGAAGTTAGACAAAATTGATTATAAATTAATTTTATATTATCTTTTATATTTTACAGATTATATATATATATATATATTTAATATACATTTAAATTAAAATAGAACAAAATTTTTCATAATGATGAAGTTGAAATTTTATTATTAATAAATAAATAAATTTGGACAAAACCAGCAACAACTGTTAGTAAAGCAATTACTAACTATTAAAACAGTGTTAAAGTGATGGTAATACCATATAATGTAAAAGGTTAGTTTCTAAAATCTTAATCAACTTCATTTTCACAATCAGATATGCTATTCATAAGCTAGTTAAGATAGTCATTAATATTTTCGTCATGGGTTTTAGTTTAATCAGAAATTTTTAAAATTTATTTAATTTTTGTTAAGCTCTTTTTAAGAACAAAATTTGAAGCAACAAAATTTTAATCTTTAAAATAAACATTTTTCATTCTCATAATATCTAAAAATAAAACCTTGTGATCACCTAGAGTATTTTTATAATATTCAAAACATTCATTTAAAAGGCAACCTTAATATAATATGGCTAGCAATATTGAAAAAGTAACAATAAGTTCATATAAGCACATAATAGGGTATATGTTATCAAGCTTATATATCTTTAAGACCCACAAAATAAGAATTATAGTTGTGATAAAAATAGAAAAAAAGTAAATTGTAAGATAAGCTTGCATTCTAAGTACATATTATTTGCCATAATCTAAACAGATTCTTCTCAAAATTGACCAACCTTAATAATAAATAAATTATTATTTACCATTTAATAATTTTTAAAAAAATTTACCTTTTAATGAATAAGGGTTTATAATATCAACAGTTGGAAGTACTTTTTTCTCACTTAGATGAATTTTTTTAACTTAAAGCATTAACTTACATTAATTTAGCATAAAATCTTTGAGTTTCATATCACGAATGTAAAAAAATAAAAATACGAAAGAGAATAAATATCCAAAAAATGTATTTATCGATAAAGCTACTAGTTAGGCAATTTCTATTCCTCTAAATTCAAAATTTTCTCTGTATATATATCTATATATTATAGGTCCAGCTGTTCTGATTCCAGCTAATATAAGTGCCTGAAGGATTTGAGATGAACCACGATTTTATTTACTATACTATCTAATCAAATATCCAAGTACAGAATATCCATAAAAATATTATGTCTATTAAACAGGGAAAATGCATTTAGGCTAGTATTTAACTGTAGTATAAGAGTGGTGTTTACTAATATTTTAATTCAGTTCGTTCATTTCATCAGCAGCTTACTTAGAAGGTTCAACAAAAAATCTTATTTGTTTAATTTTAAAGAGTTTAGTTTTTTTAAATAAGTATTAATAATAACTTACGATATATAAAACATAGATGGATCAAATTCTCCTCTTTATAGAGCATTATAAGTCTCTCTATATAATGTTTTATCATCTTAATCTTTCCAGTTTGTAAGGTAGTAATCTGTTATTGTTAATTTTACATCTAATACATAATCTCTATAAAGTTTGATTTTATCAGGATGAAGGGTTGCATACCTTGTAAAAAAAATATATGCTTAATATTTAGTTAAATAAATTAATTTATAAAAATATACTTGCAAGCTATAATATAGCAACGAAGAATCATAATAAAGAATGTGAATATAATTTCTACTAGGTATATATTTTAACTGGAAGAGGTAAAGTAAAGAGTGATTATAAATACGTTAAAAATAAAAAAAGTTGTTTGTATGTAAAATGCTTAAGTATTGCCCCAAAATTGCAAATTTCGCATAAGTACTCTTTTTTTGTAATAAACCAATGTGACGAAAGGCCCAATAAGCATATAATTTAAAATATGATACCAAAATATCTCAAAAAATACATTATAATCCCAATCAACATGATGATCTCTTAATTTATTAAACATATCTGGATTAATATATTTGCTTCTTTTATTTTATTTCTTTTCAGAGTCTTCGCCAAAGTATTCATCTTCCAATAAGCCTGCTGTAGTGCTAAGCCTTTATAACTCATATCTATCTTTTTAATTTTCTATATCTTCCTTTTCTTCAAATTTATTCAAGCTTTTTACTTAGTAGCCCTTTTAATCATCATACTACACATCTTCTAAAAATTCATTTAATTGTTCATTATTTTAGGCATTATTTTGTTCGATTTTTGAATTATTTGAAGGAGTTTATTCTTAGTTTCTTTCTATATTAATATTAGAGCCTATAACTATAGAACTTAAAGCTAGATCTTTGTGGGTATCTTCATCTCCTTATAGATAGTTTATTTATTTCCTCGATATCATGTATTAACTTCCTAAAATATTAAATTTTGTTTTTTAAAACTTAAAATTTTAAATTAATTTACTGAATGTGCTAATAGGGCTCTATATTTCTATCACTTTATCATGTTATAGCTAACTCATAATAAGATAATTTATTTTTTAATGGCTTTAGAAAAAGTTATGTAGATTATTGAATAATTAAATTATAGTTATTTTCTAAGTATATTTTTGACATTTAAAAGAGATTAAAAGTAGCTATAACACTTACATTTACATATATTTTCATAATTTGTTCTAAAAATATTCTATAGAAAAAAATTTTGAGATACAATTTGTTTTTCTATCACATTTTTAAATTAAATTATTCTATGAATTTTCTATGTACCAAAATAAAAAGTTTCTTCTTATCTTAAAAACATTAACCTAATTAGATTGAATTATTTAAATATAATTATTATATAATAGATATTTCCCCAATACTTAACATCACAATCAGATAATTTTATAAATATACCTAACTAATAAATTATATAAAAAATGCTAAAAGATTTATAAAATAAATATGCTTTTTACTTAACATTTTAAACTTAAAATTATTTATTAATGATTTAAATCCATTATTTTATTATATATCATGTCAATATAGCTAATAAAATTTAAACAATTTTATTAATATGTTAAGATAAATTTATTTTTTTGAATGTTTTTTTCAAAAAGTGGGATATAAAATTTATCCATTAAAAATAGTTCGCTTATTTAATTCATATAATAAAAAAATAATTCTTATAAATGAAGTCACTTCCTTAATAAAATTAATATTGAATTTAGCAAATTTTTACTGATAATTTGATTCTTAACCAAAGAATTCGATAGTCATTTTGTTAAAAAAACCTTTATTTATATTCTTTAAGCAAAGATATATATGCCAAAAGCATTACAGAGTTTTAATTTATTTATTGAGGCTTATCATAATTTTAGTAAAAAAAATAGGTAAGATACTATCAATATAAATGCAAATACAAACATATTTATATAAATCTTTGCATTTAAAAATATATCCAAAAGTTTATCATCATAAGTATTTTTTATTTAAAATTATATTAGTTGAATATATTTTTTTAAAAATACACCTTTTCTACCTTAAGAGATGATCAGTATTCTAATAATAAGATACCAAAAAGTTTAATTAACTGTCTTCTGATAAAATTAATATAAGATTTTTTTATTTTTCTATATTATTTCTTTCTCGAATTTTTAGACTAATTTATGAAATTATTAATTTTTAATGATCAAATTCAATATGAAAGCAAGAGCTAATGATTTTAAATAGAAATAAATTTTTTCTAGAATATAACAGCCTTATCCAAATAATGTTTGTTTTAAAATCTTAGTAATATCTATATTTTAAAAATTCTCAAACAATATAAATGTGTCTTGATAAAAAAATTAAATAACTACAGTAAAAAAATTGATAAAGCATATTTTTTTGATAATAATCAATAAAGAACAATTTAAATTTTTCAAAAATTGTATTCATTTATTTTATCTTATTTATTTATCATTTAAAAACTTATCTATAGCATTCAGTTTTTATTTTAAAGGTCTTTTTTCAAATCAACTAAACTAATTATTTTTTATTTATTGCTTAATTATAAATTTATTTTTTACTTTTACAATTTATTTTAGAAAACATAAGTATTCGTAATTCAAAATTTAATTTTGAAATTTTAAAAATCATTTAATTAATTAAGGTGCTTTAAATTAATATTAATATTAAAATTATTTCTTATAAATATTTTGATTCTCAAAATAATTATTTTTAAAGTGTCTTTTAAAATTTTCATATCCTTCTATATTAAAGGAAAATAAAAGAAAATTGTTAAAAAAATAATTAATATTTAAAAAATGATATTATTTAATACTTAACATATTAAACTAATAAATAATAAAAAAATTTTAAATAAATAAAAAAAATGAAAGATAATATTTAATATTAAAATATTTAGTAATTTATGAGCTAAACTCTCTAAACTAAAAATATATTTTAATATGACAGCAGTTCATTATATTATAGGTTATATAAATAATAAATTTTTGATTAATTTATGTTGAATTAATATTTATATTCATTAAAAAATTTATATTTTTTTTTGTGAATTGATTTGATTGGTGGGTGAGTAAATCATGATACAAATTGCGTAATATAGTAATTTTATAAATAGTATTAAAGCAATTTGACTATCTTGGTGCAAGTAGCATCATTATAAGATAAATGTTGTAAAAAATTAAAGAAGATATTAATCAAATTTTAATTAATTTATACAATTTAATAATAAAAGAATTGCTAAATAGAAAAACTTTAAAAAATAAAGTATATGAGTTACAACAAAAAAATATTGTTGAAAGTCTTTTTTGCTTTCTGTATGCTCTGCTCAGGCTTATGCTTAAATGCAGATATCAATTCATCATCCTAACAAGGAATTTAAGATTCAGGTATACAAATATCTTATACATAGAGTTCTTTTGTGAATATTTTTGAAGGAATTTCAACTATTCTCTAAACCCATATTAATGATTAGAATTTTAGCTTCGATAGCAAATTTCTTTCTCTCTCAGTTTCTAAAATAAATTTGGCAGATCTTTAACTTAACAAATTAATCAGCAACGCAGAGTTTTTGACTGGCAATAAGATGAAAGTTACCTTAAATTTTGAGAAAGTATATATCTCATTTTAATATAATGTCAAGTTCTTTAACTTGATCTCAATTAAAGATGAAGGATTTTTGGCTGATACTGGTCTTTAGGTTAAGTTTGACTTACTTATAAGTGCTAATTCTAATGGAACAACTCATCTTGCAGTTTCCCATTTAGATTTAAAAACTGGTTAACTAGAAGCTCATTTAAATAATAAATTTTTTAATTTCATATTGCAAGCTGCTTTGAAATTAACAAATTTAACTTTACAAGTACTCAGAAATTTGATTGATTTAGCAGTTTAAATCATAGCCAATAAATTTGGCAGTACTATTCCAACTCAAGTCAAGATCCCCTAATCAAATGGAATCATAGATCTTTCTATTTAAGGATAGCCATTTTTATAAAATGGTTATATGAACATCCCCATAAGTGGCAACTCTTACAGAAACGGAACTACTCCTACTCCATTAAATCCTTTCAGATAATTCAATCCTACTGAATACATTAATTCTACTTAAATATTTGTAGATTAATAAGTTATAAACAAACTTATTTAAACTTTCATTTAAACTTAAATAACTTTTAACATTACTTTACCTCAAGTTATTTCATCAACAACTCCCATTGATAGCCGTAGTCTTTCACCTGTTTTCCCCGGTCTCCGTAAACTAAAAGTTATTAACTATCCTATCATCGAACCTGTTCTTGATAATAATTCTATCGAAATAAGCTTTTTAGACAGCAAACTAAAGGCCAAAGCTAAGCTAGGATTTAATCTCTATATGTAGGAAGCTTAAAAACCTGAAACTACTTTTAAATATAATAACAACGTTGTTTATATTGTAGCTGATTTAGCACTGGATGTAATTAGCAGTTAGAATTTCCTCACAATTAATTTAGCAGATTTCACACTCGAAGATATCATAGTTTCTGACGAAGACCTTCAACTAGTAAATGCTAAGAGCTTCATTTCTATATTCCCATTCTTTGATTAGCTAATCCATGATGCAGTAAATCTTGTTATTTACAAAGATTTCATTGACTTGAGTAAGATACTTGGATTCAACATAAACTAAGTTTAAATTCATTTTGATAGCAACTACTTGCACTTAGCAGTTTTGTTCTGATGAATTGTAAAATCTTTTTATATGAATATAATAAAAAAGTATAAAAAAATAGATATAAAATATTAAGGATTTTCATAATAAAATATATTATCAAAAAATAACACTTTATTAAACTTTTAAAGTTTTCATATTAAAAATTTTTAATTTTCTTAATTTCAATTCAATTTTTTAATTATTTGTTTTATTATTAAATACTAATCTTTCTAATAAAGTTACATAAAAAATTTTTAAAATTTAAATATAAAATTCCTAATACTTTTTTCTAAAAGATAAATTAAATTAAGAGAGTTACTTCTAAAATTATATCTGTTACTATCATCAAAAATAGTTTAATATTTTATGTGTTTTTTACAAGATAAATACTATTATGCATTCCATTATTTAAAAACAAAGATGAAAAACAATTTAAGTATCTATTTATTAGTTTTAATACAAATAGGTTTTTAAATTATATTAGTTAAACTAAATATTAAACAGAAAAATTTCAAATATTTATTATTTCTAGTTAGATTTATTAAAAATCAATTCATATATCAATAAATTTTTAAAAATTATCATAAAAAAATAAATTATAGTTTAAGTTTGAAAAAATAATTAAATATATAGTAAATAGATAATATAGCTAATGCGGTCTTAAGAAACATTTGGATAAACCCTTTAAAACATTTAAACTTCGTTATGGTGTTTAATGAGCTCAGCATTATTGGGATACTTAATTATAATCTAAATCACTCAAGCCATTAGACCATTAAAAGGTTAAGCATTATATAAAAAGAAATTTTGGAAATATTTTGCGATCATAAATCTAGCAAACATTGTCTAAGTTGTATTGTTATTTCCTGGATTTTTAGAGCTTGAGAAAATATTTTCAAATGAAACACTAAATCCATCCAATTTGAATTTTGAAATTATATTTTTAGCTTGTTCATACGCTCTTATCCCATTTATTGAATTAATTATTGTATAAGACAGGGAGATCTAAGCTACTTATTTAGTTCTTCCTATCTTGATTATGATTCTCATTTCTATAGTAAATACAATATTCAATTTAATGATTTATGGATTGGGATAAACGTTTTTTGTTTTCTTTAGACACTTATGCTATTTTGGCATCCCTGCTATTTTGAGCCAAATTAACATTTATAATTTTGTTGACGAATGATTGATAGATTCAGAATTTTATTTGACTAACTATCTATAAATAAATTTTGTAATAGAGCTATAAAGTAAAACGTATCTTTTTAAAAATTTATGGTAATTAATTATTGAATATATTATTAATTATTTTGTTTATTTTTAATTTTTGTTTAAATATTTCATAGAGATAGAATGATAAAATTATTTAAAAAATATTTGGATTTGAATATTTGTAGTAATTATAATAGTTTTATAAAGATTATATTTGAAAGTTTTTAAATTATTGTGTAAGAATAGTTGATTTTATGTGAATAGAAAATATTTTGAGTTTATATAAATTTATTTGAAATTATCTTAATTTATTTTATTAGATTTTTAGAATAGGTTTAAATAAATAAAATATAAGATAATAAATAAATTGTTTGCCTATTGATTGAAAATGATAAACTATACACGTATCCTCCTCATATTAAAAAACAATTTAAGAATAAAAATTTATTTATTTGCTCAAGTGAATGAATAGTTTGTTTATTTATTTATTATCTTTCATTTCTGATTTATAATTGTTTGAAATATTCATTTAATTCATGTCAAATAATTACTTAATTAAAATTCAGCAATAATTTATTTTTGTTAAAAAATTAGATATATTTAGATAAATAAAAAAGTTATTTAACACTTTTTATTACTTTAGACATAGCCATTTTTCAAAAAAAGCACTAATCAAGCACTATAAATTATTAGATTGCATAATTATTTACAAATGGATCCCCAAGATTTACTAGACTCATTTAGATAAAATTACTATTTGGGTAACTTTAGCAAAATTTTAGATAAATGGAATTAGACAGATGACTCATAATTTGGATAACATCTTTAATAAATTAATTTTTTTGTCGCTCGTGCAATTAAATTCCACAAATAATATTCACCAAAACATCAAGTTTAATTTACAAAGTAACCTTCTTAGCAGTTGCTAGCTGTAGCTCAAGCTGTGAATGAGTATCTTACTCCTTTGGTTACAAGCTCTAGTGAGTCATTTTAGTAACTAGAATAAAGCTTTAGAATTATGACTTAAAAAATGAATGAAATATATTAATAAAATGGATAAAATATATATTCTCTTATTATATGTTGCTATCTCGGCTTAGCTGGTAATGATTTAACCTTCTTTACCTCTAATGAAGCTAAATTCAGAGAAAATTATGAACTTCTTTACCTTTATATTCTTATTCTTCTTAAAAACGCTAAGATTGAATAGGCAGATGTAAAACTTTAAGAAATGAGAAAAATGAACGATGAAGATGTGCTCACTCTTTTGGCTACTGTTCACATTTTAGTAATTAATTTTTACAAATTTTATAAATATGGTATAAATATGTTTTAAATTAAAATATTATTTTCAATAAAAATTAGATGGCCAAAGAAAAATATAATGATGCTATTAAGTATATTGATGAAATAAAAGAAAGATTTGGTGATTCAACTAAATTAGTTAATATAAAAATTAGTTGCTATATGCAATAGCAAAAGTGGTCAGAAGCTTTTACTTTAGCTGAAAAACTATTGCAAGTTATGAACTCAAAGGATGAATTATATGATAAGCAAGAACTTGAAGTTTGTTTAAGCAATTTAATCATCTTAGGCGAAATATTAGATAAATCTAATCCAGATTACTACACATAACTTAGTTAAATTAACCAAAATGCTCCATTTATCAAAAAATTCACTGAAATGAGTGAAAGCTACTAGGAAATGAGTACAAAGCTTTCTTTAAAATGAATAGAAATAGCTTTGATTTATAGATAAAAAAATATAGAAAATGAAATTGTCTGATTGATCTTTATAAAAAAATAAATAATAAAAATAAATTAGATGTTTTTTAAATTTTTGAAATTATTTTTAATGAATTTACTTAAGTAGAATTCTTTCTATCGACAATTTTTTAAAATTACATAAAATAATTTCTATTTTATTTTTAAAATTAAACATATCATATTAATATAATATTAATAAATTACTTTAATTAATTATTCATTAATTTTGTTAATTAAAACATATTTAAATGATATAATATGATTTTTATAGAGTATTTAATATGCTTATTTTTTAAAATTTTTTGTTTATATACTATGACTAATCTTAAAAGATATTTCTTTTTATTGTTTTTGAAATTTATTTTATAAATAATTATTTGTTAACATTAAAATTTCTAAACTACTAAATTGAGTTTTTGATAAAATTTGAATAAAAAATAATTTTATAATACAATTTATCTTGATCAATTCAAGCAAATCCACCCCTCCCTAATATTTTCCTAATTTATAAATTTGTTATTGCCTAATTCATATCTAAATGTTACCTTATTTAAATTTCATAAACAAAATTTATTTAATTCCCATTTTATTAAAGATAAACAAAGTTGCTGATATAATTATTTTTTTTTGATGATATAATAAGAAATAAATAAATATTTTTATAATATAAATTAGTTATTAAAGCTTTAACCCTCCTATCTCCTAGAAAATATCTAAATTAAATGATTACAATTTTATTCGCTTATCTAGTTTCTTTTTGTTGATTTTTTATACAGCAAGAAGAATTAGAGTTAGTTATATTAGGCTAATAAACTACAAAAATATAAAATAATTAGAATTTTTAAGTAAAAATGAGTAAATTTATTTAAAATTATAATAATTGAATACAATTTTATATGTTGAATATTTAAATCTACATTATTGAAATCAATAAATAATGTATTAAAATTTAAACAGGATTTTAATATAAATTTAATTTAATAATTGCTAATGATACATTTTTTTATTTATCATTTTTTATCAAGATCCTCTATTATCCATTTTTATAAAATAAAAGTAAATAAATCCTCTTAATTTTTTTCATCAAAATTTTAAAGAAAATCGTTTTCTTAGTAAAAAGGCATTAATTATTCTACTGATTCTTTTAATTACTCCAACGAATTTTTTATTTTTACTGATTCTTTCAACTTTTCATCTATAGATTAGATTATTTTTACATGACTATCATACAAAGTCAATAATTTCTTTCTTATACGAAGGATTAGTGTGACGTAATCTAAAATAGACTACTTAGCTAAAGTAAATATAATATTTATGTTTGAAGATTTTATTATATGATCCAAGTCATCATATATACTTTTAAAAGGGATGATAGCAATTTCGATTTTTTAAAATATCTTTTTCCGCTCATGTTTAACCTTTTTTTATATTTTTGTGTACATACTATTCAACTCATGCATTTAAATTAGCAGTTATTATTCTAAATTTTATAAGTCAATTTAAGATAATTCATTTTTTATAGGTGAATCAGCTTAAATACCCTAAGATTTATTTTTTACTTTAGAAAAATTAAAAAAAGCAAAAAGATAAAAAAATTACTATTAGATGAGAGCTTATGTGGTTAATTTCCCATAATAATTTTATTAGAAGCAAGTTAAATATATTAAATATCAATATTATTTTAGAAAAATAATGAATAGTGTTATTATAAGATATATTTATTCTTGTTATTTATCTTGATAATTAATTTATTAATTCTAGTTTTACGATAGAAATTACATAAATTAAGCAAAATCATAAATTCGCTAAATGCTAATAAATCTACTCAGAAATATCTAATAAGTCAAAATTTTTTTTTTTTGTTTTATAAATTTATTTTGAATAAAACCTTTTATTATTAAAAGTAAGCCAATTGGTTTATTTTTTCATGAAAATATATTTTATTAAAAGAAATTATATGAAAAATAGTTTTTAATTTGTATTTTATTTGATGGTTTTATATATATTTTTAATATAATAAAATATATTTAGATTGTTGCAAGTAACTTTATAAAAATTTTGATTAAATTTTATAATAAAAATAATAAAATCAAAAATGTCACAATTAATAGAGTTTAAAAATCTATTAGTAGCAGTAGATGGATCAGATTATAGTAGAAAAGCATATGAGGTATAAAATGTTAAATCAGCAAACATCAATATCTGACTAATTATTTTATGAAAAGCAATCTTTGGAATTTCTTGAGCAAAAGAAAGATCAATTTGACCAATTAATTATTGCACATATCACAAACAGAAATAAAAAATATCTACCTGAAAAAATGCAGGCAGAAACCATTTATGATTAATATAAGTTAGAATGCGATGAAAAGGTAACTTTTAGTTAATTATAAACAACATAAAGCTTTCATATTGCAGATAATAGATAACCTTTATTATCATATTTTAATATTCAAATATATGAAACAGTTTGCGCACAATAAATATAAACTTGTTTTTGAAGAGAAGAACCCAAACTAACCCTCATGCAGAGAATAAATAATATCCCTTTGTGGTCAATTGCAGATTAGCTTTTTATTTTTAGGCTTTTATGGTAGAAAAGGAGTGAAAGAGTACTTAAAACAGAATTTAATACATTTTTAAAGAAATTCTATATAAAATATAAAATATAATATATAAATATATCTAATAATATCTTCAATACTAATAGATAAAGAGGTTTAACTTAAACAGTTTCATAAGCTTGCTATCATAGCAAAGTTCCTTTAGTTATAGTAAAATATTTTAAATTATTCATCCCTTATTTGTCTTATTGTTAAATATCCACTTTTTTAGGTTAAAAATGTTTTCCAAAGAAAAGAGACTCAATCTCAAGGTTTCAACTTTTTAGTCTGCATAGATGGATCAAATAAATCTTATAAAGCATTAAATTATGCACTTAATTTAGCATAAAATCCAAATGATAAAATTACAATATGTTATGCACCAACTCCAGACAAATAGAAATTCACAAGAACTATTGATGCAAAGCTTTAAGAAGATTTAGAATAAGCAAAACATGTAATTTAGGAGATAAAATGAAAAAACTAAAACCATTTAAATAAAATAAAATAAATAGATTAATTGGAAATTTGTTGAGCTCACACCATCGTATAACGCAACAGAACAAATAATTAAGCATGTTAATAGCTGTGGCAATGAAGATTAATTTCAATTTGTTATAGTAAAGTATTATTTAAATTACCTTTTAAAATCAATTATTATATATTACACAGATAGGCAATAATGGTTATAGGGCTTAGATAGAAGATAAGAGTTTCTTTGGTAGAACTGCAGAAGAAATAACTATTCATTCAAACTCTAATATTATTATCATTACATGAGAAACTCTTTTTTAAACTAAATATTAAGAATGTGGTGTTATTTTTGTATCCAATAAAGCCATTTGAATATTTTATAAATAATTTAAAACAAACAACTTTTTATGCATTTAATCAAATTTATAATTTCTTCTCCATTAAAATTAATGTAATAATTGATTTAAAAATATATATTAATAATTACTTTTAAAACTAAATATTTTTTGTTCTAAAAACATTTTAATTTTTAATTTTTATTAATTTTTAGGAAATACTGGTCGAATCTTTTTTGTAAATGCTCACAAAATAAATCAATATTTTTGAAAACTAAAAACAAATTTACAAAATAAATTCATAAATTAAATGATTATCATTATTCAGAGATTAATATAGTTAATTATATTTTTATTTATTTTAGGTAAAAGTTAGTAAATTTTTCTTGAATTTCTTAGAGCTAATTGCAAAAAGAGACAGTCAATTCACATTATAAAACTTATTCTATTATAAAAAAGTTTTTGCTCTGATGTCTAACTTTCACTTTAACATTAATTATAGACTGCAAAGTAAATAGCAATCAAGATAAATCTTAAAACTTGACAATTTAAGATCTTCTTCAACACTATCATCATGCTAGCCTAAGGGCATAGAGCACATATTAATTAATCGAATGTGTGAGGGAAAGCTTAAGCAGCAAGACTTACTTAACTAATTATTTTCAAAATAATCTTCGAAACCTGAGTAAAGAAAACAAAAAGGATTCTATTATGAGGACCAGCGCGAAGTAGCAAGCGTCAAAGAATTTTTTCATTTTTATAAATTAGTATCCAGTGAAAAGAATAACATTTAAAGATAAGAATTTAATGAATAGCTGTAGAAAAAGACTTAGAAAATTATCCATATGCTGCATGAAAAAAACCAAAACTACAAAAGTAAATAAATGAATACTTCTGAAGATGTTCCTATAAAATCTATCAATATACTTTCACCATAGAGCTCTAAAGAAATTTTAAACTAGTCTCAATAGTAAGTTTATTTTAGCTAGTAAAGATAAGCTGAGAACACTATTAATTAAATAAGTATCCCCTCAAGCGAGTAAAAACACTTACATAAAATTCCTTCACTAGAATACAAGCAGAATTTATAAAATCCAAATTAAATGCAAAGAAAAAGCAGTTTTAAAGCTCAAAAAAGAGCTAATCCTGTTTTAGAAATAGATTCAACTGCAAAAAACTACTTTATTTCCCCATTTCCTAGTTAAAAAAATTTAGTTAGCTAAGATGAATAGGAAATACTTGCTTCTCAAAATAAATCAATTTTTATATTTCCTAAAAATGTATAAACTATTAGATTAGAAACTATTGCATCTGATAATCTTAATGATATTAATAAAGTAGTATAATAGTAGAAACTACCTAGATAACATTACCAGTAAACCCAAGTCACAAATCCTTCAACTAATATTAATCTTTAACAAACTTAAAAATCATTAAAACAAAGATAAAATAACATAGAAAATTAGCTTAGAGTCAAAGATCTTAATCTATCAGATACCAGCTAGGGTAAATTATTAAGTAGCACTTTATAAAGTAATACAGCTTCGAGAAGATAAACTAATTTAATTCCAAATTCAGCTAGGTCAAATGTACTTTCTCAATAAAGTCAAAGAGGAATAACATTTTAAAGCGATTAGGTCAATATAAATACACCTTTTGTTTCATCTGCTAACTAAAACAAACAAGAAGAATATTTAGTTGGTAATTCAATGTAGAACTAAATTGAATTTTAAAATAGTAAAATTCAGCAATTAATGAATGATTTTAATGATTCAATCTTAGAACAAGATTAAAAGTAAATAGATAATCCAAATGAGTAGCAAGATTTCAAAATGAAATAACGTTAGAATTCAGATTAAATTATCATCTATGGCAATTAAAACTCATAAAAATCTCTGTTTCTTAAACAAGTAACAAGAAATAATTCACTTGGTTCATAACCTTACATCGATGCCCCATTATAGGGTGTGAATTAAAAAGAATTGAAATAAGATAAAGCAACAGTTTCTTTCTCATTACCACATTCTGCATAAAAGAACATTATTAATTAAAACCAAAATACTACATTGCTCAAGAGATTTTCTTCAATGGCTAATTTAAATTTTTAAAATTCATTAAACGAATCAACTTGTAGCATTCCATAAATCAGAGGAAAATCTCATTCTCCATCTAAAGTAGATTAATTTAAAAGCTCTAGAGAAATAGAAGTTGAAGAGAATAACATAGAATCAAGCAAAAAAAATTCTGTTAAATAATTTGAAATAGACAGAAAAAAGAGTTTGTAATTTACAATGAAGCACGCTGACAAATTTCTCCATACTCATGACAGCTTAGCTGGGACAAAAGCTAATATTTAAAGTAGAGATAAAAAGTTGCAGTTCATAGGCTAAATATTTAAAAGTGCATCTAATTTCGATATTATAATATCAAATTAAATAAACTAATCAATCGAAAAGAAAAAGAAATAGTAATCTTAATCGAGAATAGGATCTTCTAAAACATACTTAGATAAAGAATTAGTTTATGAAAATTAAAAGCCCATAAGAATAAGTACATTAGAAAAGGAAAACTTCAAAGAAGAAGCAATTTAATCATAAGAATCTGAATTTGAGATTATATCATAAGCTTAAATAAACAATAAAAAAACGGCTTCATATGAAAATTTTAGAAAACAAAGGCCAAAAAGTAGTTTTGATAGCAATAAAATTATAGAAGAAGAAAATTAAAATGTTCAAATAAAAAATAGAAAAACTGCCTTTCTAAATGTTTAAAAAATTAAAACTGAAAATCTAATAACAAAAGATGGCAAAAAATTCAATAGCAAAGCTATAAAGAATTTAGAAAAAGATATTGGCAACAATATTTAAAAAATAGACTCTCTATTAGCCAACAAAACAGGTTAAAATCTATACCTAGATGAAAAAAGAATCAACAGTCCTCTATCTTACACTTAAAAGTAATTTCATACTAGAGCTGAAGTTGTTAAACACTTTAAAATATAAAAATACTTTGATATTTAAAAGACACTTGCAATTGATTATTCTAATGCCAAAAAAAATATTTATTTCCAGCAGCAAGATAATAAAATTTATACAAAAAATACAGATTACATAAAGTATTTTCATTGAATGCTAAATAACTATAATAAAAATAATTTTAATCACTCAAAAGATTATTTATTATAAATTTAATACAAACAGTTTAGGAAGCTTTATTTTAAAATAAATTTATTATGATAAAATTATTTCAATAATTGTAATTTTATTAAAATAAAAATATTAGTACCTATTTTGTTAATCGATTAATTAATAATTAATCTAAATCTATCTCTAGTTAAAAAGAAACTCACTCTTTTTTATATTTTTCTGAAATGTAAATCTTTTTTTAATTTATAAAATTGTTTTGTTTGATTTACAAATTTGTTACCAAATTAAAAAAATAGTAGAATTAAAAATAAATTTAAATATTTTAATATTAAAATTTGATATAATAACTTAAAGTAAATAAAATATGTTTTTAGAAAATCAATACTTTTAGCTTGTTCTTATATCTAGCTAGAATATATTTTTGTATTTATTTCATCCTCATAATAATTATTCATATACTTGTATTTATTTAATGGAAAATATTTAGAAGATTTGAGTTCATTTTAAAATTAATTATTATATAAATAAAATTTTTTTATTTTAGAGCCTCTTTATAAAGAAATTTCAATCTAAATTAAATAAGATAGAATATATTAAATAAATTAAATTAAATTTTATTTTAAAAAATAAATTAATTTTATTCTGTTAAAAAACATCTTGATAATTGTTCAAAATAATCTTAAAACATTTATGAAAAATTAATTTATTCTGAGAAAAATGAAGTTTATTTATTTTACTTTAAACCATAACTTTTATAGATTTTTAAGAAGAGTGAATATAAATGGTTGTAAATTTTCGTTAAAATTTATTAAATAAAATTTTGATTTATTTTGAAGTTATTCTTAAAGATTAGATAATAAATGAATAAATAATAACAATACTTTCATAATCATTATGCAAATGTAAATTAATTAATCAGCCGATAAATATATCTTTACTTTGAGCTATATATCATATCAATTTACTTTAATATATTAAAAGAAGACTACTAAAAAAATAAAGCCGTTTGGAAATTTGTTGTGCCAAAATTTTGAAAAAATAAAGTGAAGAAAAAAATATAAAGAAATTAATTAAGATAAAAGGCTTGTTTTTTGTTAATATTAACTATATATTTATTTATAAAATATTTTAGAATTAGGCTACTTAAAACTTTTGTCACTAAACAGAGCATTTGATAATTAGCTAGCTTCATGAACAAGGGTATTCTCAGTGAAGTTTAAATTAATAGGCAGTAATCTGTTCCCAACAAATCTAGTAAGCTCTTAAAAAATAATTCATATTAAAAGCAAAATGCCTTCAAATAAGTCTCAAAATAGAATCTTATTCTGAATTGTCATGACGATGAAGGTATTGACTTGACTAGATTAGATAGCAATACTTGTATTGATTAAGGTAATGGCAGCAAATATGATAATTGCTTAGGTGAAATACAAGTCTAAGAATCTCTAGATCATAATTTTCATCGCTTCTTAAAACAAAATAATACAAATGTTTTTAGAAATAATCAAAATGAATGCTCCTTCTAAAATAGCTCTAACAATTTTATTATCTCCTAACGTAATAAAGATGATAACAATAACATCAATAAAACTTTTTCAGTTATGGACTCTGTATATGATGAATAGCAGATAGCTCCCAGATCAGTAAATAGAGAAACTGTAGATTAAATAATGAAGATAATGCCTAAAAGTGCACAAAACATCCTTCAAAAAATAATGGGAAGGAATTCTGAAGATGGATCAAAAGTTACTCTAAACCCATCATAAAATGAGGATTTTTTTGATGAATAAAGTGTAAATACAAGTAGCTTTAATTCTTTGTTGTTATCATCTTCAAAGAAGGTTTATGAATCAAATACTTGCATAGAGACTTCTTAATGTAAATCTAACTCTTCATTTAAGCAACCAAAATAATTATTGAAAGCCTAGTAATCGTCTAATAACTTTAGGAACAAAGACTAATAAAAAGAAAACTAGCCATAAACAACTTATTTAAAAATACTCCAAGGTCAGTACTAAGATGTGAGCAAACATAAATAGGGAAGTGGTGTTTTTTAAAGAGCTAAGGATATAACTGCGATGTAAGATAATTAAATTAATTAATAGCTATCATCAGAAAAATATATCTAAAAGTAAAAATTCTAATAAAATCAATAATAAATCAATAAATAAAATGTAAACTAACTTTAGATGAATGATAAATAATTCAATAATTAAACATATTCAAATTTGAGCTTTATAGATAAAGATTTAGGAGATTTTTCTTTTGAATTAGAAAATGTTTAAAATAAACCAAACTAAAAAAATATCAATTCGAATACTTCTAATATTTAAAGGTAATAATAGCCAAAAAGGAACAACAACTTTAGTATTTCTAAAAACAACTAAAATAATCAAATTGATTAACTAGAGGGATTATAAATAGGATACAATACATAAAGAGAAGAGAAGTACATCTAAACCTAAGCGAATAAATATTAATCTACAAAGCAAAATGATCCCAAGAAATATTTTACTTAAAGAAGCATTAGTCCTGTTTCGAATGTATAAAATAAAGTAGTAACAAATAAAAATATGCTAAATGAAGATAAAAAAAGAAACCAAAAAAATAATTCTATGGAAAAGATTAATAAGAATAAAAATATTTAAAATTAGTATAGCACTTAAAACGAACTTACGTTTTCCTAAGATAGAGGTCTTAATATTTAAACTAGTTGTTAACTAAGCTAAGAAAATTAAGTAATTTTGCAATAAATTTTAAGCAGAAATTAAAAGAATATTTTGGAAGAAATAGAGCAAAGGCCTTCATCAAATTTTTTTGATCGTTCTATTTCTCCTTAGTAAAAAAGACCTTTATCACTAGGAACTACAAAAAAGTAGACATCAAAAAAGGTTTTAGAAAGATCTACTTCTTCTATGTCTTAGTAAAATTATAAGAGCAATGACAAATCAACTTCTAGCTTGAAGGAAGGAGGAAACTAATTATCTTCTATAAATAAAAAAAATGTGAATATTTCATTAAGCTAAAATAACAATTTTAGCAGCAACAGAGTTTAAAATTATATTAATAGAATTAAAAATAGTAACTCTTCTCCTAGTGTTAGTACTTAAAATAAAGCTCAAAGGTCTAAAACATCTCAGATTGCTTTAGGGGATAAATAGTAAACTCCACTATCATATAGCTCAACAAGGAGTAATTAAAAATCTAAAAAACAAATAAATAGTGGAAGTGCTACTAATGGTGCTGAAAAGAATAAAACATTAGAATTAAAAAGTTAAAAAAATATAAATTCTAACTTAAAAAATAGATCTTCGTTAAACATGGATAAGATAGAAAACTTTTGTTAAACAAGTTAATAAAGAATATCCCCTACGTTCACATCTCTTTCAGTAACATCCAATTCAAAGAAAAACATAAAAAGTCCTTAAAAAGCTTCATTATTCAGTAATCTAGATAAGATATTAAGAGCTGGGAGATCCAAATCCTCTAGTCTAGAAAAGTAGATTTATGATAAGAATAAGCTTATCAGTAAGCCAAAAGATGTTTAAAAAAGATCAAATAGCAAAGAAAAAGTTAAAAGCATAGTTAATTTAAATAAAAATGGATCATCTGAAGTTATGGATAAACTTAATAATCTTTTAGAAAAAGGAAGAGTTTAAACATTTTTTTCAGAAGGAAATAGCTAAAATACAACATAAAATTAAGTTAAATAGCAATCATTCTTTTTTTAAAACAATAATTAACAATAACATAATTAATTTAAAAATAATCAATATGAATAACGACAACAATAAGTCACAGATCAATAAGTTTAGATTGAAGCATTTAAATAAAATGTTTAATAAAATAACTAAACTTCATTAAAAAATTAAGTTGAATAAATTGTTAGATAGATCAGTTAATAGCATCAACCAACTAGTAACTAATTGACTAGGCATATTGAGCCTAACATTTCTTAAGATATAAATGATTAGTATAGTAATACATAAAAATCTTTCTCTATAATTTAGAATGAAAATAAAGTTTTTAACAATGACGAAAAGAAATTACAATTTAATAGAGAAAGTTTCTTTGAGGAAAGCCCGTTACCAGGCTAGGAGAAATCTTACTAAGAATCACCTTTAAACTTATCTAAATATAATGAATAAAGTAAAGGAGGATTTTAGTCACATATTTCTTCAATATGTTTAGAATCTTAAATGAGCCTTGAAAATTTAGAGCCAAGAGTTGTTGACTCTAAGACAGTAAACGAAATAATGAGAGCTATGCCTTCAAGTGCATAACAAATATTGTAAAAAATAATGAGTAGAGGAAATCAGAATCCAACCCAAATTTTAATTAATCCATCTTAATCTGGAAATACTTCTCTTCCATTAAATTTTAGCTTTGACATCGAGTAAGAAGATGCTTAGAATTTTAATAAATCTGACGCAAGCTTAAAAAAAATGGCTAGTTCAATAATACCTCAATAGGATTCTAAAAGTATTAGATATGAAGAGGAAGATGATATAAATAAATAATCTAATTCAACAGACATAGAATAAATTGTAAAGTAACTTAATTTTGAAAATAATTGTTCTTCTTTCGCTTCTTCAAGTAACGACCAGAAAGGAAGAAGCAATAGATCATCAAAGACATTTTCAAGTAATACTAAAGAAAAGCTCTAATAATGTTTAATTAGCAGTAATATTCCTAAAAACTCAGATTTTAACATGACAGAAGATGACCTAAAGTTGGAAACTAGATTTTAGAGTCTTGATAAAATGATAAATTTAAATGATAACTTAAACTAAAAAGAAAAAACAAAAAATGTTGAAGCGTCTAAGACTAAGAGCAAATTAAACTACTCTTATTCTTAACAAAATAGGAATTAAAAACATTTTCCAATTTAAAATTTACAATATCAAAACTAAAAGCAATAAGAATCAGATAAATAATAAAGCCACTCTAAGTAAAATTATTATTAAGACTTAGGAAATAGTGGTGATTTTTAAGAAAAAAATTTAAAATTAGAAGAGTCTTTAAGTCATTTAACTCCTCAATAAATTTAGGTGTTGGAGGAGCTCTCTAAATAGCAGTTATTAGAAATTTGCAAGAAGTAATTAAATTAATCACAATAATCTATTAAGTCTGATACCTAGAAATAATTGAATCTTTCTAAAAGTTAAAACAGAGGTTAAGAACTACAAAGTTAAGTGTTTTCAAAATAAAAATAAATTGCAAGTCCATCTTAAACCAAATAAATATAAAGCAAAACTAAAAATTATAATATAGATGGAATAAATACAAGTATGTGCAACTTAAGTTAATAAAGTTTCGAAAGCTTTTCTAGTTCTAGCATCAAACCTCACTTGTAAAAGAACTAAAATAATATATCTTCATCGAAAAAATCAATAAACTATTATAGTAATTAAAGAAATAGGAATAAATAAGCTTCAAACAAAACATTAGAAAAGCTTAATCATTCAAATCAAAGCACTGAGCACAGCACACAAATACTATAACATACAAGTTTTGCTAAGAATAGAGTTGGATCTAAATGTGTGACTGAAGAAAGTATTGTAGATAGGAGCTATATTATTTTATAGACAAGCATGTCCAATTAAGGATAATCCTAGGCAGGATAGTAGTTTATGACATTTAAACCATAAACTAGCTTTTTACCTAAAAATATAAGCAACAACAATAGTGATCGTATCAAAAAGCTCAATCAAACACTTTCAAATTTAACTTCATAACTATCAAGCAATAATTAGTAATCAGAATAGAGAGTTCATTCTGTGCCAAATAGAAACGAAGATTAATATTATAAGGCTTAAACTTTGAGTAGTTGCAGAAATGAATCCCCATAAGTTGCTTACAATTCTTACTCTTGCACTTCATTATCTGCAGTCCCTAATATTTCTGAAAACTCTGTTCTGAACAGGTCATTAAGAGAATTATAATCAGGCATATTATTGGATCATTAAAAAGAAGTTTATGCAGAGGGTTTAGAGTATAGCCATAGAAGTCTATCTTCTGCACATGATAAAGCGTATCCTTAAGCTTCAGAGCATAATATGAGAATGAACAGATCAAACACCTGTGAGATGAAACCACTCTAATCAAATTACATACCAAAGTAATTTGAGCAAAAAAAGTAGTTAGAAGAGCTTTAGTTAACAGTAAACGAGAAAGAAGCAGAAATAATTTCACTTAAGCTCTAAGTGTAAGATCTTTAAGAAGTTCTGGAAAAACAAAAATTCCTTTAAAGCAGTTAAAAAAATAAGTAAAAAAAATTATATAATGAGATAGAAGAAAAAATAATATCTTCAAGGATAAATATTGATTGTAAAGTTTTTTAGAATTAAGTTGGAAGTACTAAGTCGATATCTTCTATGAAAACAACAAGTCCTGAAAATAAAAATGAATACTCAGAATAAAAATTTTGTGAAACATACCCAAAAAACATTGCTTACATGAGTTCCTCTAAAAAAAATGAAAATGATTAAATTTAGTAATAAAATTCAGTTAAACGTTTAAAAATTTAAGCTTCTTCAGCCAAGAAAGAAACAATTTTGAGTTCGAATTTAGACGATACTGAAAACTCCCACCTTAAACTTAATGCTAGTGAAATAGATTTAACTTATTAAATAAATTAATTTTCAATACTTAAAAATTAAAATGATTCAGAATACTAACCTAATTAAAACTTATAATGTTGATTAATAAAATTTCTATATTTTTAATTAAATTTCAAATATTGACAAGGTAAAACAAACAATTAAACAAAAAAATAAATAAATTAAATTTATATAAAAAATGATATTATTTTTTTTTATATTTTGTAAAATGATTTTTTATGAGAACTATAAATTATTAATTTTTATCGAAAAAATAAATTTTTTGAAAATATTTTGGTATTTTTGACACCAAAAACAATTTGTCATTCATTTAATTATCTTTTGATTATTTTTAAGTTAATTTTCCCTCAAAATTTCAATTTTAAAAAGTTTGCAAATATTAAATTATTTAAGTAGAAGATAGAATAGCGTATCTAATTAAAATGATTAATGAGAAATAATCTCCTTCTAAATAATAAGAAAACAATAATCTTAATGAAAATGATAAGAAATTATAAGATGAAAAAAGCAAACCAAAGCAAAAAGTATAGCTACCGATATAATCCAAAGAAGAGTTGCACATGATAAAAGATAAGGTTTTAGAGGATATTGAATCAGTTTTCAATGACCATATGAAAATTGAAAATAGTAACGATGAAAATATATAAGCAGAGCTTATTTAAAAAAAGCATCATTTTAAAAAAAGATTAAAAGGTTTTTACAATCATATAATTTGCACAATAAGAGATAATACAGAATTTTTGGCTTTTGATTCTACAGAAAAAAATCAAAAAGCATCTTTGTACACAGCTAAGAATCTGTAGTTAGAGGAAAAGAATAAGGAATCAATAAACTAGTTTAGAGACATAATTAATAAAACAGATGCTCTTAAAGAGAAAGTGCTGGATAAATTTTAAGAAAAATTAGATAATGAACTTAAATAAGTTGAAACTTAATAAATAGCAAAATAAAAATAGTAATAAATAGAAATAAACCCTAAAATTATAAATACTAGTTAAGGATCTTAAAAGAATTAAAAATCTTAGCAAGAGTAATAGAAAGAAAATTAGAGTAATATTATCAAAGTCAAAGATGACAAAGGTTAAGAAAAAGAAATAGACCTTTCATAATGTGTAAAATTATGTCTAGATTAATGCACAAAAAGTATTTCAAATGAAATCGATAGAGTCAAAAATATGTAACCTCAACTTAAAGAATAGTTAAATACTTTTCATTAGAATACAAGATAATAAATAAAAAAAACGATTGAACTACAGTATGCTATAGAGTCAATCAAAAATACTAGAGATTAATAGTCCTTCTTATTACCTACAATGCCAAGTAATTTATTTGACTGACTAAAGAGATATACCACTATTGGTAAAAATTAAGAAATTTTATAAAAGACAAATAAACAAGCAACTTTTTATTGGATGCATTCCAATAATTTTAATAATACTAAAAATATATTTAAGTTTTCCATAAATATTTTATTCATTTACAACTTAAACCTCCTAAATGTTATTTTAAAAGTTAACAAAAAAAACTTCCTTTAATTTATAAAAATCTTTATATATTTCTTATTATTTGTTTGTTAAGATTAAAACAGTTTAATGAAATTTTAATTATTAAATAAGTATTTATATATTTTTATGAAATTAAAATCAAAAAATTTTTTTAAAATGAACTTACTAAATAATTTTAAAAATAATTGTTAATTAATCAATAACTAGCAAATAATAATTAAAAAAAAATATTATAAAAGTTATAAAAAATAAATAGATAACTTAAATCTAATTTCAATTATGCCAGTAACCTTTAAATAATACTTTAGAATTATAAAATTAGTTTATTTTTTAAAATTTAAATAAAAAAAATATTATTTAATAAATATATTAAATGTTTCTTTTAATTTATAAAAATTTCTTTGTTTTCCCCTTTTTTTGTAAGATAAAAACATTTTAATGAATTTTTAATAATTAAATAAGTATTTTTTTTGTAATAAAATTAGTAAAAGTTAAAAAAATTATTTCAAATAGACTTCTTAATTATTTAAAATTATAATTATAAACTGATCAAAATTAGCTTTTTTTATTAGTTTTCAATAAAAATTGTATAAAATATATAAGAAATTAATATTTAAACTAAGTTTTATTTAATATTATTTTTAATGAATTTATGTTAATTTTTTAATGACAAATAAGTTTACATAAAAATATATTATTTATAAATACTAGATGAGGTTGTTATTGAAATAAATTTCTGCTAGCATCTATAGAAAGTTGCTTTCTCAGAAATTATTAAGTTGAAAATCTTATCGGAAAAGTAAAAGACGCTAATAATATTAAATCTTATTTAATAAAAATATTTATCTCAGCTCTAATTTTTAAAAAGAAAAGGAAAATTTAACTAATGGATTCAGAATCAGATACTATAATTTTAAAGCCAAGAAACGATACTTCAAATGATGAAGGTATTGTTTTTAGCTCAAAACTAGCAGAATTCTCAAAGTTAGTAGAAGGTTTAGACCATAGCGAAGTAGCTACAGTAGATATCTCTAGAGATATTTTACTAATTATTAAAAGATTTTTGGAAGATCACAACTATGATAAAAATTTGATTAAAATTGAAAAGCCTTTAACTGGCAATGATCCTAAAAATCATTTAGACGAAAAGACCTACTTATTACTCAAAGAATACAAAGGTACTTAAAATGTAGATAGAATAAAACCTTTGTTAGATGCTGCATATTACTTGAATTTTGAGTTATTTAAAGATGCCTGTTTATGTATAATTGCTTGCGATTTTTATGTTGGTGCCACAGAAACTGAATTAGATTAATTTATTGAGAAAAATGGACTTAAAGAACTTACACCTGAAGAAGAGTTAGAAATTATGAAAGAATTTGCCCCTGTTTTCGAAAAGCTTAATGAGAAATTTAAAAAGTAGCTCGATGAAGAATAGCTTAAATACAACAATGACAACGTTTGAAAAAACCAAGAACAAATAATTAAGTAATTTTAAATAGAGACTGATTGATTTCTTTGCATGAAAATAAATATATTAATTAATAAATTAATTAATTAATAATAAATAACAATTACACTGATTTCTTTGTTTATATGTATGTACAATTATAAAATCTTGTAATTTTTTTTTTGTTTATCAAATATTCCTATTGCTTCAAAAAAATGTTTATATTATAATTAAAGAGTAAAAAAAATTATAACAAAAAGATATTTTTGATATTATTTATCAATAAAAATATAAAAATTATTAGCAATTTAAAACATCAAAAAAAAATTTTAATCAAATGGCCGAATAAAATAACCAAGTTAAGGAACTCAAATAATATTTAGCTTTTTTTAATCAAAAAAAGGATGAATCATTCAAAGAGTTGAATTTAGATTTTAAGGATTTTGTTTCTGATAACATATAAGACTCCACAATATACAATAAAGATGATGTAATTTTAGATAGTATTATTTCATATATTGCTAGTATTAAAAATTTAACAAATAATAAATCAAGGTACTCAATCTAATAAATAAATGGAATGACTAAGTTAAAAAAACCTTGTCTAATGATATCTCCAATATGAGCAGAATGTCTGCTATATATCTTTAATATTTATTTTAATAAACAGGAGTTGAATTTTCACTTAATCTCAATCTTCTTGAAGACATGTAAATTAGCAATCATATATTTTTTAAAGATGTTAAGATGATTTATCAATAGTAAAATGATAGAAAATATGAAGAAAGTAGAAAACACTGATACAACTTTTTTAGCAAGCAGTGAAGTTAAAAATCCTTTAAAGGCTGTTTAGGGTAAACTTCCAAGTCTTTTTGAAAGCCAAAAAACTGACTAGAATTTGCTAAAAATTGAGTAGCTAGAAAATGAACTATCTCAACTAAAATAAGAAAATGAAAAATTAAAGGAAAATGTAAATAAATATAAGGGATAAGTCATTTTTTATAATCTTTAATTGAAAAATAATAGGTTAAAGCATCTTCTTAAGGAAAGATAGGAACTGAATATGAAATATTGGACCTATAGGTAAAATATAAATTTTAATAAAGTATTCTTTAAACCAATAAAAATTTAGGAAAAGTTTGAAAAACTGCAAACTGAACATAAGCTCCTACAAGAAGATTCATAAAAGAAGCTCAACGAAAGTGCATAGTTCAACAACTTAAAAAAAATGATTTAATAAAAAAATGAACAGATCAAAGAATTTAAAGATCGGTATATTTATTTAGTTAAAATAAATATTAATTTAAATTTATAAAATAGTTTAAGCAAATACGAAAAGGTTGAGTGATCAAAATTGTTAATATATTTCCAACCATAACATAACTAGAATATATTATGATCAATTAACTCTAATATAAAATATAGTAAACAAATATAGTGCTTAGTTAAAAATCAATCTTTCAAAAAAATGATTAAAAAGTATATACTTTATATTTAAATCATATACTTTTTTATATTTTGTTTGATAAAAATAACAATAATAACTAAATAAATATATGACTTGAATAAATCATATGGTAGATTTTAAATATTCTATTGTTAATCAGATAATTAAATTTGTTTTAAAATTTACAGCATCTAAATAAACTAATTATTAATTGAAAATCTTATAGCATTAAATTTAAAAACAAGCATTTTATGTTTTATTGAGAAATATTTTTATGTTATATTTATTTATTATCAGATAACTAAATATATTTTAAAATAAAATATAATTATTTAAAAAGCAATTATTATTATTTTTCTAAATAGTTGTTTATAAAAAATATCTTATAATTTAAAGTATAAACTTATATTCATTTTACATTGCAAGTTTAACTATAAATATTATATTGAAAGGTAAGAAAATAAGTTTTGAATTAACAAACTGCCTCAACTTTAAAGAAATTAATAAAAAAAAAGTCTAAAGGAATTTTGCATAAATTATAGACTTATAAATATTGATTATAAATTTTCTGAAAATATTTCAAATTAATTAATAATGGGTGGGGCTTAAAATAAACATAAAATAGTGGGCATTGTTATTAAGGATTTGTTATAATTTATAACTAAATAGAATTACTAATAATAATAGATTAATTTATAAATATAATATAATAATTAAGTAGTGTTTTCAATTAAAAAGTTTATTATAAAAGAAATTGACTATGTGATTACCTCAAAAAATATCTTTTTGATTATATTTGTAATAAAAGTTTTATAAATTATGCAAATTATGCTCATATATAATCATTTATTTGCTAAGAAAGTGCATGGGTTTGTTGATTAATTGTAAATATCAAAAAAAAGCAAGTAAGCAAATAATTATTTGTGATGAAAAAGAGATTAAATTGAAGAAAAAAAATTGTAATTTAAATAGCCAACTCAAGAATAAGAAAGAACTTAGTATTTTTTTTTGTTTTTTCAATTTTTAAGAAATTAAAAAATTTCTTTAAACAAATTGACATTTTAGGAGGTATATGTAGTCTGAAGCGAATTACGTTAGAATGGGCGATAACAAATAATACTAGATTGTTCCAGATTAAGAAAATCAAATAAATATTTAGAATACAGCTTTATCAACTTAAAATTAATTTCATATTAATCATAGCGAAAATCATATTAGTGAAGTTAATGATAATAGAGAAAAGCAATATTTAAATTATTCAAATGAAAATTTCCCATTTATGGTGTAGGATAAAAATGGAAGTTATGTCATAAATGAATAAATTTATTTAAAGTTAGATAAGAAAGAAGGCAAAAAGTTTGAATGGAAATTATTGATTGAAAAAGAAAAAATTGTTATGAAAAGCTTAATAGATAACTCATAAATTGAAGTAAATTGGTAAGATTTATTAGGAGCTTCATATCAATAAGTTAATGTTGGAGGACATATCATTTATAAGCTTAGCATTTATTTAATGAAAAAAGATCGTAAAACATGTTATGTAGCCTATAATAGATATTTAAGTAGTCTTGACTTTTATGTTGAAACAGAAAGTAGAGCTTAAAACTTAAAGAAATTAATTTAAAATTATGCAAGAAATAAAAGCTATTTTGATTAAATCTAGTAAGATTTGCACTAAAAAAAAATACCTGATTTCCCCAAAAAGCTGCTAGTGTTTATAAATCCCGTTGGTGGAGATGGCTCTGCTTAAAAAAAATGGAATAAGATATCTCATTTATTAGAATATGCTGGATATACTTATTTACTTGTTTTAACAAAGTACAAAGACCATGCACATCAATACGTAAATGGTAAAAAACAAACAATAATTTATATATTAATAAATTAAATAAATAAATTAAACATTTTTATCAATAAATAATTTTTTTATTAATTGAATTAAAATTAGAAATTCCTGCTGAATAACTTATATAGTATGCTGGTATAGTAACAGTCTCTGGAGATGGGCTTCCTCATGAAATTGTCAATGGCTTATTTAAAAGAGCAGATAAAGATTTTGTATGCTCTAAAGTAGCTCTTGGAGTTTTGCCTGGAGGTAGTGGAAATGCATTAATTAATAGTATATTACATGAAATAAATGAACCTAAAACATTGGAAGGAGCAACTTATTTAATTTGCAAGGGATCAATTAAAGATATGGACATGATTCAAATGCAGACAAAAGCTAATCCTTGTATTTACTCATTTTTATCTTTAGCTTGGGCTTATATAGCTGATGTTGATCTCAATTCTGAACACTTAAGGTAATTAAGCAATATTGAAACTTACTTTATATTTTATTTTATATTTTAGATTTTTGGCAAGATTAAGGTTTGATGTGATGGGTGTATACAGAGCTCTTTTTTAAAAAAAATATTCAGGAGTGCTCTACACAACAGATGAAGATTTGTAGTAACTCCCTGATATAAATCAACCGATAGATATATAGTAAAACAGATGGGAGGAAGTTAAGGAGAGAAGTTTTAAATATTTTATGATAATGAATGTACCTCTTATTACATAAAAAGATTTAAATGCTCCTAATGCACATATAAATGATGGATTCATGGATTTATAATATCTTGAAAGTAGTAAAGGATGGGGTTAACTAGTTAAGTATGCTTTAAATTTCTAAAGTGGATCTCATTTTGATAAAAAGACTTAATTACCTGCTTCTGGGTAGAAGTTTACTTATAAAAGGGTCAAAGCTTTCAGACTCCAAAGTGTCAACTAATAAGATTTAGGCTTATTGTCTATAGATGGAGAAAGCTATACAAGTGATGTGATATAAGGCAGAATTTTACCAAGTATTTTGAAGGTGTTTTCTTTTTGACTTAAAATATTAAAAGTGAGATTTAATTATTTATATTATTCTATATTTGCATGGAAAATATATATATATCTTGTGTGAATTTAAATAATATTAATTATTGAGCTATCTATATCTATCTAACAAATTCAGTTTAAATAATTTAACGATCAAAAAGATTACTGTAATTTTAAATGAAAGAAATCAAATTTACTCTTCTGTAGATAAAGATTTCTACTCAGTATTTATTGATATTAAAAAGTAAAAATTCAAAAATATACAAAAAGTCCTGATACATTTGTAATCACCTGGGCTGAATAAATAAAAAGTTGAAAAATTAGAATATTTATTAAAGACTTAGTAGATAGAGATTTACTTACGTACATGTAAGATAAGAGAATAAGCTTAGTACATATTTGTACGCTTTGTAATTTAGCAATTAATACTCCTTGTAGAACTTAAAAATGTGATCATGTTTTCTGCTGTGATTGTATATAAACATGGATTAAAGATAATAACTGTTGCCCTTATAGATGCTCAGCTGTAAGATAAGAAGATTTCTTCTATATATCAAAAAAAGAATTAGCATTTACAAAAGCTCCCTTTAAATGCCCAAGATATTCCTTAGGCTGCAAAAAGATTTTAAGTCATAATGATTTGAATTTCCATTTAACAAACGAATGTGAATTTAGAGGAAATCAATGCGATTTGTTACAAGTATCTAAGGATTAACAGCTTTTTAATTAATAAAATATGCTCAGGAATAAATCTATGACATCCAATTGCTTTCTTTAACTATCACCACTATCTAACATGACTAAAAAAATCACCTCTAAGTAATAGAGCAATAATTTAATGCCTAGCCAATATGATTTAATAAAAAGCTATTCAGGTTAAGACAATAACTCAACTTAAAATAATATTAGTAATAATTTAACTAAATAAAATACGCATGAAGAAAACGATGTTAGTCTAGGCTCTTTAAATGGGATTCAAAACATTCCTGATGAAAGCGAGACTACTACAGAATTTTTTCCTTATGCAGTAGGTGCTCCTATTGAGTAAATATAAATGATGGAAATATCAAAAACAATAGTGTTTTTAAATGAGCAATTTAGAAAATTCATTTAACATTTTATATTTTCTTTAAAATCAAAGTCAAATTAAACGTCTCCTTTTGAAAATTTAATTGAAAAGAGTGATCTTTATTTTTCTCAGCTTGAAGACAAAATAGAAAAAATAAAAAATAAATATTTTTGCAATGACTAAAGCCAAAAAGAATAACAAGATATATAATCAAAAAATATAAATTTGCAAAGTAAGAAGGACCATGCTAGTGAAAATGATAATAATAACTGTAATAGCATTCCCAATAAATTTGAAGTTTTGGATTAAAAAACTGTGTAGTCAAAGCTAAATCTAGGTCCTGCTTTAAATGTTAAATAAAGCCCAAATTCATAAAATTAAAAAAAAGAAAATTTAAAAAGAACAAGCAATAGTCTTTTAAATGAGTAGGTAATAGGTAACTTATACAACAAAACAAAATTAAATTAAGAATAAGGAGATTCTTAAAACAATAAAATTGCTAAAAAAGTAAATATTAGTTTAGTTAGCGATCAAGAAAATAATTTTTGTATGATGAATATCAATAATGAAAAACGAAACTAAGCTTTTTGTAAGCAGAATTCAGAGAGAACATCAATTATCTAAAATGCTGCGAAACTTAATAATTTGACTTTTAATTAAGAAAATTAAAATATTTTAAATTAAAATAGTGGAAAAATCATATAAAATAATGGACTTTTGCAAAAGAAAAACTCATCTTATAGTGATTTAAAAAAAGTGTAGAAAATCACATTTTAGAAGAGTAGCATCTGCTCTAATTTAAATACAGCAGCATCTCAATAAAAAAAATGGAGAAAATCATCAAGTAAAGAAAATATTCGTCTTAACACACAAGAATAATAATCTGAAAATTATTTGTAAAACGTTCAATTTATTGATATAAATAAAGGAGTTAAAACTCAATAAACAAGTAGAAACTCTATAAATTTGCTTTAGCTTCCTCTTTAATTTTATAATGATTAAAATGGACAGTACGATTAACAGACAAAAATTAATATTGTTTCTACATAATCTATTCAAGAGTAATTTACTTCAAGGTTTGAGTAGAAGCATGGAATATCTGCATAATCTGGTGAAGATTGTAAAAATTTGGATATTGATGAGTTTTCTTCACAGAAAATTTAAACCAAGAACTTCTCAATCAATAGAAATTAACTAGATGCAAAGGAAATCGAAAACTTTTCTTCAGAAAACTATAACTAGTGCTTGAACTACAAAATAATTAGAGGTTATTTTTATTTACTTTTAAGATTTTTTGAATACAATAAATTATTTTTGTTTTAATTTTAGAAAATGAAACATTTTAGGAGTTTTAAAATAAGGAAACCCAAATGTAACACAAGTAATAAACGTAGTTATCATCTTCATTTGCTGAAGATATTGAAGAAAATGCTAATGATGTAACTTAGATCGATATGCAAAATACTAACACAACAATCCATTTTTTGAAAGCCTGCAAAAGTACATTGAACAACTCAATAGATTTAAAATAATCATATTAAACATAGTTCACTCCTAAATAAGAAAAGTAAATCATTGAGCAACTAGAGTTAGACTATTTAAACTCGAATAAAAGTAAATTTTTAATTAATTTAATGATAAAAAATAACTAAAAATGTATATAGACATCAGAGAAAATGACATTAGATACATCATCAATGCTAAATGGTGGAGAAATTGGACTCAATATGTAAGCTATTTTGAAAAGGAAGAAAATATAGAAATCTCCAATCATAATAATGTTTTAGGTTTGTTAAATAAATTATGGTTAAAATGATATTTAGTAATGATTTTTTATTTATTTATCAAAAGGAAAGAGGTTTAGTGTTAACATTGAACGCCCTGGCTATATCAACAACAAGGTACTTACTAAGAATTCATACTTTTTAGATAAAAATTCTTAAATAAATACGAATTTGCTTCAGCTGAATGACAATCTTTTGGAGCACCATGATTATGTTGTTTTGTCAAAGCCGGTTTTTATGTAATTGAAGAAATGGTACAACGTTGATGTAATAATTCCTAGGTTTCTTAAGTTTGACTCCATAGAAAGAGTATTTTTTGTGGATTTATATCCAGGTATAGGATTAGAAAAATAATTCTTAAAACTTTATTTTATATTATATTATAAGGCGAAAGTTGATTTTTATTGATTTCTTTTTAATAATACTAGAAAAAAATAATTTAGTTAAAAATTGTAGTAGTAGAAGTAATTCAAATAATCAAAAAAAAACCAGAAACAGATCTGAGTAGTAAATTCAGAATAATTAGCTATACCATTCAAGAAATAACACTTTATCAAATGTTGATGATCTAAATGAGCAAAAGCAATAAATAAGAGGACATTTTTCAAAAGACGAATTGGAGAGTTTTCAGAGTAATAATGTAAGGTACGCTTCTTTAGGAAGCTTAAAGTGGAAAGAAATAGCTTAGAATAATTAAATAGATAGTGAAACGAACTACCAATCAGAACTAATAAATTAACAAAATAATAAATAGTGCAGCATATTTTGAAAAAATATTACATAGTTTTATTTCTTGTGAATATTTTTGTAAAATTTAAGCTTTCAGCTTCACTAACAATAGATTTTTAAAAAAAATCTTTCATGGAAAAAACACTGAAAAGAAAATGTAAATAAAAACAACATTTAAAAAAATTTAACATATTTTAAAGCAAGCATATTGTTTACAAAATACATTGAGTTTGCTTTTAAATATTTTTTGAACTTTTGATAGAGGAAATATATTATCTTTTCTTACAAATTTATTGAGCTTTTTGAATAATATTTGTTTTTATTTTTTAATATTACGTGATCAGATTTGAATAAATTGATTTGCACCTAAAGTTATTATTTTTATGCGCTATATCTTTAATATTTTTAATTTCATATGACTTATTATATACCTAATACATCAAAAGACTAGAATGTTCCTGTTAAAAAGCATGTAATTTTTTAGCAGAGTATTTTCAGATATTTACGAAATTATTTAAAATTTATTCATCTCATTTTTACATCTATTTTTCATTTTTAGAGGTTTGTTAAGATTTATATTTATATTTTACCCACATAGCTTTTTGTTCTAATTTTTATAGTAAGACATTTATTTGTAAATAAATATTTAATTTCGTGATTTTTAAGAGTTTTGTAAATAGTTTTGCATATTACCAATATTAACCTCTATAAATTAGTTATATTGCATGCCTTTAAAATTAATGCTTACATGATTGAAATATAATTAATAAATATTAATTTTTAAATAAATAGCTAAATTCATAACTAATCTTTGTTTAAAAAAATAAAAAATAATATTATTAAAATGAAGTTCGTTGAAATTTAAAATACCTAATAATTCGATTCATTGATTTCTTCTTATCAACACCCTATTTTGGTATATTTCACTGCTACTTGGTGCCGTCCCTGCTTTGAGCTTTAAAGAATGATAGAAGAAAAACTCCAAGTTAGTTTTGGATGGATTGTTGCAAAAATTAATGTAGATATAGAAGAAAACGAAGACATCATAGCTCGTCATGAAATAAGTTCAATTCCATCAGTTTTCTTATATTAAAATGGAGACATTGTTGAAGGTAAAAATACTTTTATAAAAATTATTGCTAATTATTAAACTTATTCATGTAAATTATAGATAAAGATGCATTCTTCCAAGGCTGTAACGCTGAGGCACTTACCAGAATGATTGAATTAGCTAATAACAACTCTCCCAAACCTCTTTATTAAGCATCATTATGAAAATAATTGAAAATATAACAAATTTATATAAAAAAACTAATCAAACTTTATTCTGATTTATATATTCTCTCTGTTTGTAACTTAATTTATTATGTCATTTTCAGCCAAGTGCTTCCTCCTAAAAAGATAAACTTTGCTAAACAGAGCTAAGTATAAATTTAAATATCTCTCAAGAATTCATCCCTGCATAATAAAAAGTTAAGATTTTCGAAGACTTTCTAAAAATTTAATTTAAAGCAAATGTGACGTAAACACGTCTTAAATATTAATAACTATATTTATGTGATCTAATTTGTATCTAATAGTATTATATTTAGTAAGAAATTATCCGCTTACTTTAAGAATAAATTATATACGCATTCTAGAAGAAATGTAACAAAATCTATTCATAATTAAAAAATAAATAATAACAGATATATTTAATTTTATTGCTTTCTATATTTATTTTACTAAATAAGCAAAAATATTTTATTAAATAAATAGTTAAAAATCAAATTTAATTAAATTTTCTCTTTAAAATATTATTTTACCTTTTTTTAAAACGAAGCATTTATCAATTTAGTATTTTTTTTCTAAATTTCTAAATTTTAATAGAATATTGCATTTGCGATGATGAGTGGTATTAACCTAAAAATGTAGAAATTCAGCAAAAAATTTCTCACTAAAAATAGATTCATCTTATTTCTTAAATTTACTCTGACAATAAAATAGTATTTTGTTGCTAAAACCTTTATTAAAAATTAGGTCATTTTAGCTTTAACTAAGAAAAAAAATTCTTTTCATAAAATTTATCAAAGATCTAATTGTAATAGATTTTGCAAATCGCCTTATAAACGAACAAGTAAATAGAATTTTCCAGAAAATATTTAATTTTCATAAATTTAAATGTTTATTTTGAGTTTTTACTTGTTTTAAAAATGAATCTGAATACTTTTTAACCTAAAATTTGTACATTTTATTCATAAAATTAGTTTTACATTTAATATTGATAGAATTGTTGGTTTTAATTGATAAATAAATTCTTTAGAATTTTTTAATGAATAAAAAACACATTCAATTCTTTAAAAAAAATTAGAATCTAAGATAATTTCTTCAAAAAAATCATTAAAATTAGAGATAATGCCTTCAAAAAAAATAATTAAAATCATATTTAAAAATTTTTTAATATATTTTCTAAAAATAAATTTTTATTTTTATTAAAAAACTAAATTTATCTATGAATTAACCTATTAATTTTATTGATTATTTTTTAAATTTAACTCATTAATTGTAAATATTAGAAAATTTCAAAACTGAATTTTATTTTAAAGATTAATAAATTAATAATATAATTAGCAAGAATAAATAAATTGTAAATATAATTTACAAAAATAATTTATTTTTTAAAGATAGTTAGTTAGTTATAACAGTTAATTGATTAAATTTGATTATATTTTTTTTTTTACTCAGTCTAGGTTTTTTTTAATTCTATTTAAATAAGAAAGAAATTCGTTTGTTCCATCATTTGTTTATTAAAGTTTCTGTTTTATATTTTCTGCATATTATTAATAATTTTAATCAAGGTCTGTTCTTTTCTTTTTCTTTAAATGGTTTCTATTCTCTCCGAGTGATGAAGGAGAAGTTTATAAAATAGGGTCACTTGTTTTCTATTGTATGTTTTCAAGCTCTTTAATTAAATACTAGTACTTTATAAAAAATATATATAATTTAGAAAAGATTTTATTAAAAAATAATTAATTACTTCCAAGTCATCTGATAAAGTATCTTCATGTGATTGCAAGTATTTACTAACTTTTTACAACACTGCAATAAAATTTAAATGTTTCTCTTTATATTGTAAGTTTTCTTGCTTTAATTTTTCATTTGCTTTAGTTAGAGAATTAATATGTGTTTGCTTTAAGTTATTTTCTTTTTTAAGATCATTCTCATTTAATCTGAGAAGATCTAGCTACATTTATATCTCAGAATTAGCTTCTTTTTCTTTTTAAACCTAGAGATGAAGTTAGTCTACTTAATTTAGATAATCTTTCACTAAAAGGTTTGAATTAGATGCCAAAACAGTATTTATTGATTATGGGTTTTCTAAGGTAGTGTTTTTAGAGATATTTTCTATGGAGTTATATACAGAATTTATCTAGTTCTACTTAAAATTCCCTGAGAAACTATTGTTGCTTTACCTTTCTGTATTATAATTTGCTGATGGCTATTCTAAGTTCTTTGAGTCATTTATAGTTGAGTGAGAATTATTATTATAGCTATATTAGAATTAAGAAATATTTGATTTTTAATTTTAGCTATTATTCTTAGCATGAAGCAATTCATTCTAATTGTTTTCTCGACTGGGAACATCAGTTTACTCATCAGTTAGTTTATTATTTGATTTATTTTTTAGTAGTTAAAGATTTGAAAGTGGTAATTAATAGGTAGAATTACCAGATGATTCATTTCTCTAAACTACTGTTGAGCCGCCATAGCAGCTTCCACTTCTCTTGTAATTAGATTATTAATGATTTTCAATGCTCAGCTACCTCTTTAAGCCTGATGATTAATTAGTTAAATTTTAGTTGTCTGAAAGTAAATTTAAATTAGGAGATAAGACAGAAGAATTATTTCTATTTCCTGAATTAGACCTCTTTTCAGCAAATATAGAATTTACAGTATTTAAAAGATTTTAATGCTTTTCTTATAGCTATGGGCTTTTTATCTCCTCCTTTTAGTTGCTATAAATTTTACATGTCTCACAAATTCCACCATTCCCTGTCTTTGTATTATTCTATTATAAAACATTCGAATTTGATTCTAAGCTCTACTGTTTTTGTATGGCATTTGATATTTCATTGCTTAATATATTATTGTATCTGTTTCCACTTGTTAGACTTTAACTGGAATTAGTATAAGAATTATTTATGAGTGAATAGCTTTGATTATTATTTTTAGCTATTGAATTTTTATTTAATGCTTAAATTTAATATTGTTGACTCAGGTTTGCATTACTCAATTAATTTTAACCTAAATTTCCTAAAATATTATTGCTGTTAGCGTAGCTTATATTACTATTATTATGCTAATTTATGGATACATTATTGTTGTTATTATTGTTGTTAATACTTAAAAAACTCTTTGAGTTTGAGCTATAACCTCTAAGCCTCTCGTTTGACTATTCTCTCCTAAATTATAAATTAACAAAATTAATTTATTATTATTGATCTAGTTTTCCAAATAATTTAATACATATTCTTTAAGTTTGCTTATCCAAATTTGCTTGGTGAGTGGTTTTAAAAAGATAATTTATCGAAATTAAAGTTCTCATTTTCTTTTTCAAAATCTCTGATGATGCTTCGTGCATGATATGGCTTTAATAAATTGATAAATAATTTTAACATTTCATTTAAAAATTTAAAAGTAGTAATTTTAATTAATTACAATATCAAATTTTGTAAGCCTAGGCAATGGTCCTTCTGGTGGAACTTTTGTAAATGGTTCGTACATTGTCGTATTGCTCACCATATCTTATAAAACTTTTACATATAAATTTCTGTTTTATTTCCACACTAAATTAGAAGTGACTTAGCATAGTTTTTTTATCCATTAATCAATGCGGATTTTTTCATGTTTATTAAATTTCACCAATTAATTTTCTATAATTTAGATAGCAGAATTAAACTCTTCATCAAGTCTTTCACCTTCTTTGTTGAATTTCTCACGGCTTTAATCAATATAGCCATTTTTATCCAAATTTATATTTATACTTTGATTATTTTGTGATCCATTTTACTAATTTTTCTAAATTGTATTGCTTTGAGAACGAATTTATCTTTTTTGCTATATCTTGGGGCTGATAATACTATACATTTTAAGCTAACCTGTAATTGTATGTATAATAAAATATAAAATGTATGTGCAGATTGATAGCTTTCTTTACTGACTACTTAAGGTTTTATATATAATTAAACTTTGCGAATAATCTTTATAGACTAGTATATTTTTTGATAAATCTCTTTAATTTTATTTGAATTCAAATTAACTGTTAATAAAATTGCGTATTACATTGTGTTAAATTAATTTTCTAATTATTGAATGATGATATGAATTGCATTTTTACAAATACTTTAATTCTTAATGAGATATTTATATATAGTAATTAATTACTTGACATCCATTTATTTAATATTTAAATTATTAATTTACTGATGATTTTAATATTATTTGTCTTTTTATAAGACTTACTATTATTCATCTATATTTGGTAAAAAGAAAGCATTTAAAATTAATTATTTTTATTTAATAATATTCACCTGTTTAAATTGAATAAATTAATCCTCTTAGAATTAAAGTATCTTAAATTAAAACATACTTCTAATCAAAAATTACAATACTTATAAATAATATCATTTAAAATTATAAAATCCAATTAATTAATTTCAGAATTAATTTATACTGATTTGTGAAATTCAAGATTTATCAAACTTATTATCCAGCATTTAAGTATTTGTATAGAATTATTTTAATTTTAAAAATTTATAAATTTCAATTACTAAATGCTGTTTTATATGTTTATTGTAACTTAATACATAGTTGAAATGCAAAATATATTCATTTATTTTATTTTATTTTATAATATAAGATTGATTTTGATTTTTTAAAGCAACTTAAAGTCAAATTAAATTCTTAATATTAATTCACAAATCATGATTACTTGGTTAATTGATAAACAGAAATCAATTTAATATATAAATGCTAATAAGTAATAAACTTGTTATTTATTTTTAAATAATTAGTTAAAAGAAATTAAAAGATTCATTCCTCAATATTTTACAGCTATTAGCAAATATATATAGTTGAAGAAAAAAATTAAAATAAAATAAAAGCAAGTATTAAGAAGGAAGGATTAGTAAAATGGACGTTTTAAAAAAGTATGCTCAAGATGTAAAAACAAAAGTTCTTAACTTGTAATTTTGTTTTTTTGTTTTGTTTAGTATTTAGCATGTAAAAAGCCATTATTGATGTTTATGATTGTTTACTGCATGAGGGATTAAATAAAATAAATCAATCAATATAATGAAATTATAAAATAATCAGGAATAGATCACCACTTGAAAAATTATTGCATGAAGTTACTTCCAACGATAATTGGGGAGTTAACCCTAAATTATTGAGATAAGTCTCAGATGAAAGCTACCATTTGTAAAAAATATTATTTCCAGACTGTCAAAAAAATATGATTCAATTTTATTAAAAATCAATAGTGAAAATAGAGAAGTGATACTGAATTTTATTTTTCACAGGCTAAGTAATAAGACGAAGAATTGGCGCAAAATTTTAAAAGTACCATTGATAATACTAATTTAAAAATAAATTTACAAAAAATTTTCAAAATTTATATTTCGATCCTTTATTAAGATTAAGTATTATTCAAATAGACTTTAGAATTGATAGAGTACCTAATTAAAAATGGATTATATGACCTATGTAGTGATTTTAGGCGAGAAATAGTTCATATCACGACTCATTGTGATTTTTAAATGCTTGAAAAAGGAGTAGATAGAGGACTCTCTATTAGGAATAAAGCTTAAAAAATAGTTTAGCTTTTATCAGATGATGGAGATCTTTAATTTGAAAGAGATTAAGCTAAGTAACTTTATTAGAGATCTATGAACATGCAAGGTTTTGGCTCTGATAAACCGATATCTGTATAAAGCCAAAATTATAATAAATGTATTAGCTATTTTTTACTTATTTCTATTTTAATATAAAATATTTAATTTAAAATGTATCATAGAACCAAAATCGAATTCTGTTTATGAAAACGGTGAAGATGAAGACGATTAATAAGACGATGTATATAAATATAGTAGAAATAAAGATAGTGATGATGAAGATGATAATGGTAAAAATAAAATCAAAGGAAATGGTAATAGTTAAAAAGATAAGAAAAATAATAATTATTATGAGGAAGAGGAGGAAGAGTAATCTGGATCTTAAAATTATTCACGTTCAAAATAACAAAGTGCTCCTTAAAAATAATTAAATAATAAAGAAATTCCAACAAAAGGATAGTCAGATGATTTCTGTAAAATAATATTTCATTTCTTTTATTTATGAAATATTGTACCAATTTAGTTTTTAGGATTTTTTAAAAATAAATTTTATAAATATTATAGGGTAGTAGTAGTGGGAGTGGGGATTTACAGCAAACAGTAATAAGATATAGTAGGATTAAAGTTAAAAATAATTATGGAATTAAAATGGATATACATAACAACCTAATTAATAGAAAAATTGGTAACAATCAAGCCAAAACTAATAGTAAAGCCAGTAGTAGATTTAGTAGCAATAAAGAAGAAATGAAGAGGAAAAGCAAAGACAAGAAAAAATGCAGCAATAACAGCAAGAATTTTAAAGAAATTAATAAAAAAATTTCTAGCAATAAGCTCAACAATAACAATAACAATAGCAATAGCAATAGGCTTAATAATAAAAGAAAAAAGAGACAGAAATCAATCTTCTTGACTTAGACATAGATACTACTCCATAAAATGGATAGCAAAATCAGTAGATAATCTTTTAGCAATATTAGCAGCAAATTCCTCAAGTTAATTAATAAAATATAGGATTTTCTCAAAATCAAAATATATTAAATCAATATTAGCAAAATTAATCACAGCCATCTCCTATCTAAGTAATAAAAAACATACAATTTTTAAATAATTTTAGAGAAAAAAATTCAATTTTAAGTTTAATTCTTAAAGCATTAAAATGATTCAATTACTTTTAATTTATAATCAAAATATTTTTTTTTGGTTTTATGTTTAATTTAAAGTTTTTAAGAAGAAACCACCAAATAAAATTAAATTTAATTTCTCTCATAACTTATATATTTAAATATCGTTTTATCTTAATTTTTTGTTATTTATTTAAATTAGAATCAGATAGATTTCAATCAAAACAAAATGGAATAAAAATAAAATGACAACAACGAAGATTATAAAAATTTTAGTAAAAATGAATAAATGCTGATAGATCTAAATGAAATTAAGAATGAATAAAAGAAAGAAGAGTAGAAAACTCAATTTGATAACTTATTTTAATTTGGGAACAACAATTTTTCTAATTAAAATAGTAATTAATAAAATTTGTAGGATAATAGCAAGAGAGACTATAGTGCTTTAAATGCACTTAGTGCATACTAACAATAAGTGAATTAATATTAAACATATGGAGGTAGTATGTATGGTTCCAACGTCTCAGGTACATTTTACAACTAACAATACATGTATTAGCAACCTCCATAAATGTTTTAATCTTAGTCAACATATTAATATTAATCTTAACAAAATTTCCCGTATTAAATGAATCAAAAAGGTCAATTCTAACAATGAAAAATAGTTAAAATATTATGAATTTATAATTTGAAGCTTATTATTTTCAAAATACCACTACAATTATAATTTAATAAAACTTGTATAATACATCTTATAAACCATTTATTTATATTATTTTTTATTCATTTAACTAACTTTCTCAAAGAATATTCTTTACTCTATTTTTTATAAAATCAACCAGTAGAAGGCTTTTTATCACATTCAACATCTCCTACTCCTCTGTCGCTAACCATAATATCAACTTCTTTATCTTACAAATAAGGTGAATCAACCAGCCTTTAATTAAGTGAAAGAAAAATTTTTTATTTGTGATTTAAGAAGTTTTGTTTTGTTTTACTTTACTTTACGGATGTTATCAGTTTTCTTCTTCATGAATAAGCGCTATGTCGATGCATGGGCTAAAATATGGCCTCCAATTGGCTTGGGCTAGGGTATAGCGCCTCCAGTCATGGCTCCACTTGGATCAGCCATAACTTAGTTTGTTATAATCTGTTTGTTAATTTTAAGAATAAGAATCGTATAAAAGCAGAAAGGTGTTGATAAAATAAAGAATGTATTTATTTACCACTGCGATATTAAATTCAGCAGCCATTCTTTATAATCTGCTCATAAACTTGCCAAGTGCTTATTGTCTTTCAGAGAGATCTCCTCTTCCAGAAAAATCGCATCTAAAATTAGCCATTATTGAATCAACAACTAGTAGAGCAAAACAATTTTCCTCTACCATTAATTGGGCTCCTTTAATAAGCAATGTGTTTTATTAATCTACGTTATAGGCTCTCCCATAAATTATATTACTTAGGGCATATTCACCCTCCATTCCGTAGTGCGAAGCTATTTAGCATATTCTTTCAGGTCTGAAGGTTCCTTCAGTATCAATGTATAAAACTTTTCCTGGACCTATTTTTTTATTTAAATGGCTATATTTAAGCAGAATAATTTATTTAAAACCAGTTAAAATTTCTTATGCTTGTTTTACTTTAGCAATGATCTTAAGATTGAGCCAGAACGCATGCAGTATGAGCTATTTATGTTTTGCCTGAACGATATTCTCCATAAAATTCTGTTATGCTTTGAGACTCTATTCCCCCATTCAATATATCATCTAAAGCCTTGGATCCTGTTGATATTCTTCTTATTTAACTCCTTCTTTATAGTACAGTAGTACCGAGAACAAACTCACTGCTGAATAACCTGCTGTTTTCAGATCGAGCTAATATTTCTGAAGCTTTTTTGACATATGAATCAGCTTTATTATCAGGAATTCCATAGATATTAACAAGATCCCTCTTTGTGTTCATAACTAAAGATTTGAGTGAAAGGATTCCATTCTTTATATTTATTTTTATATAATCAATGATATTGTCTTATTGTGAATTAATATAACAACTACATACCTTTTTAAGCTTTTGTATTTCATTATTGTTAACTCCCTCAGTTGCAAGCATTTCTACTAAAAAGATCTCTTCTTGAGCAATTTAGTTTTATTCTTCATTATCTTCTTTATCAGAGTAACAATCGTTCATTTTCCTAAAGATGGTATTTGCTTAAAATGTAAATAGAATATTTATGATAAAAATATTTTTTTTTGAGTTTGTAAAAGATTGGGTTTAGTATTTTTTATATACATTGAATGAAAATTGTAGAATTATAAAGAAAATAAAAAAAATTTTTTGTAGTGCTTTTCAGTGCAGCTAGTTAGATTCTTCTTGTTTTTTAGTTTGTTAAATTTTACATAAGCAACTGTAAATGAGTGAAAAAATAATTAAAAGTAAAATTGGGAGAAATCTCAAAATTATTAAGAAATTTTCTAAAAATACAGTTTTGAGTAGTTTTTGAAAGTTTTTTACAAAAAGATAGAGATTTTTAAAATATGTATTTTTCTTTTAGAGTAAAAGCATTATTTACTCATTGTTTTGGGTAACAAATATTTTTACTTTTTTATGATAAAATTGATTTGAATGAAATTTAGACTGAGATGAATCATAAGTGAAATGAAATACTCTAATCAATTTCAGTTTAATAGTTAAAGATTGAAAGTTATATCATGCAATAATTATTCATTAGTTAAGTGAAATAGTGAGCTTTTAGCTTTATTATTTTAAGATAATTGTGAAAATTTAAAATTTGGGAATGTTGGCTACCAATTTTCATCTGTAATTAATCTAATTAATTTATGGAAATAATAATACTAAAAATATAAATTAAATGCCTTAATTAATTAGTGTAGCTTCAAAAGCTTCTAGCAACTTCTGTTTTATAGTTGAAAGAAGCAGGCAAGGAAAAAAGTTTAAAAATTAAAAAAAATTGCTCAGAAAAGAAAATTTATAATTTTAAAAATATTTATAAGTAAAAATAAGTAAATTAAACATGAAAAAATGAATGAATATATAATAAATATACTATAGATTGAAATTATTTTTTATAAGTACAGCTAATTATATAAGATTAGGAGTTTTAGTTTACTTTTTTAAAGTATTAATTATATAATAATTGTGTAATATTTATAAGGAATTTAGTTATTGCATAAGTTCTTTGTTAAAGATTTCATTTGGAATTTATTTAATATTTTAAATAAAAAGATTTATTTATTTATGAATTGAATTTATCTATCAATCTTTTTTTCTATGTCCTTTGTTAATATAAAATTAAAAAGAGAGTTTTTCAGAAGCGAACTAGTATTTCTCCATTAGATAACTTTTTTATACCACTAATAGCTTTCAAGCAGTATTACCTTCTAAGATTCTACTTTGAAGTAGAGCCATCATCAATTATTTTTTCGAACTGGATTGATGTCATGAAAATTTAAAAAAATAACTTTTTCATAATGTTGATATAATTTAAATGGACAGGATTAAGCTGTTTTTAAAAATCAACATTAAAGCACTTTTGATGAAGGAACCTATCTTTTTCAGAATTTGTGAGAAATTCTAAATTACTGTCAGTGATTTTTAAAAATAGAATGTGGTAATGTTCACGTGAAAAATACTCAAATTTATATTTCTCAGAACTCCTCTTACTTAACATTTTAAGTGTTCTTACAATGTGAGCGAGATGATTAATAATTTTTTCATCCAATGTGAAATTTTATAGATTATCGATTTAAAACATACCCATTATATTATACATGAGAAGTTTGTTCATGTTGTGGTATTTAGAGTTAGCTTTGTAAGTGGTGTTTTGTTTTTGTTAGCGAGAAGATCGGTACTTTTAAGCTATTTGTCTAACCTGTGAGAAGTCGAATTTTTGTAAAAGGTCATAGTTTTTAACTTGGAATTGTAAAAATTGCTATTCGTAAGAAGAAATTTAATTTGGGAGTAATTATGCCTCTTGAAGGCAAGGAATTTTTTCCTATGACGTAGCTGAAGCTGTTGTGCTATTATTAGCTTACGAAACTACCTATTGAAATGGCTAAAATTTATTTAGATTTTAATCAATATTTTCTATTTAATTAATCTGGGGAAATTTCATATGAAATTCCCCATATGATGGCTAGTTTTGTGAATTTAAAAAATCTTAAAATTAATCCTCTTAATTTGCTAGTTTATTTTAATTAACCATGCTAAAAATGGCTTAGTGAGTTTTTGTACCTTCCATTAAGAGCTCAGTGAGTGAGATAGTTTACAAAACTTAATCACAATGTTCAAATAATTTTAATACTTTGCTTGATTTGAGATCTTAATCACAATTTTTGTTACAATTTTTATCATTTAATAAAATATCTTTTTCCAAATTTCTTAAATATTAAACTAAGCTTTCTTTATTGCCCTAAACAGATTTTAAATTTATTTATTAATTTTATAGCCTTTGAAGCTATTTGATTTATATTTCTTCTAAAGAATCTACTTTCTCTGATAGCATATTTACAAAATCACTGTAATTTATTTTGCTTTTCGATATTACATTTGCAACTTGTTAGTCTTCTTCATTATTTTCTTTACCTCCTTCGTATTCTAGCTTAATTGATTTTAATTAATACTTTTCACTAATATTATGTCCTTATTTCTATAAAGCTTGCTCATCTTCTTCATAGTTAAAAGAGCATGGAGGAATCTATTTAAAAAGATTTAATTCGCTCAATTTTTTAATTAAAATACTGCTCAATTCATTTTCATGAATATTATCTGTCTTTATCGCTTTTCTCAAGCTGTGTAATTATTAGTATATGCATTTTCTCTCTATATCTCTAGGAAAATTCCCAATTTATTCAGATTAACTGGAAGACTTTTCCCTTACACCAATTTATTAATTTATTTTTTTTGATTCTTAGGTGTTAAGGTTGAACTCATTTTTCACTTAAAAGTTATTTTGGATTTTTTAATAATCTTTTTCTAGATTTTTTAATTTTTTTTTTTTTTCATAACTATTAGCTTGTTTTAAATTAAGAGGCTTATTTTCACCTTCTTTTAATTGATTAAATGGTGAATCAGCAGAGGTACAAGTATTTTCATATCTAACTGACCGGCTATGAAATTCATTTTAGTCATTTTATAATTACAACGACCTTCCTAATGTGCAAATTAACTAAATATTGTTGTTTTAATTTAATCTCTGGTTATAACTTTTTATTCTAAAGCCAGCCTAGCTTTTCTAAATAATAAATTTTGATTTTTAATGCAAACCTTTTTTTATGGATTACTAATGCTCGAAGCACTTATTTGCAAAATTTACACTTCCTTCTGTAAGTTATTAGTTTTCTTTACATTTTTTTTTAAGTTTAGAATCTTTACTGTCATCCGAGTAATCAACATAATTTTACATGTAATTTAGTTTCTGATTGTTAATATCTGAACAAAATTTATTTTCAGAAAGTTACTCCTGTTAGTTTCTATTTAAATAGCTTTAGTCGGAGTTTTTTTTAAATGTTTGCTGTTAAATATCTTGGCATATATCGTTTTTACTATTTTCATTGCATTATTATTCATGTTGCTTGTTAATAAACTTTGCATTTTCATTTATAAAAGATTAAAAGGGCTGCGCGACGCTTTTTATTTCATTCATTTTGACCGGACTCTTAATTGCTTTCTATTATTCTTCTTAAGATGAATAAACAACCTATTAAGGGATATAATAAATGTTTGGCACAGGAGAAATAATACAAGGTTATGCTATAGGAACGTAATTAGGGAATTCGTTGTATGCTAATTTATTTGCTATTTAATTTGGTTACGGAAAGATGAGCATAGGCTAAGCACTTGCAATGTAAAACTACCCATAGTTAGGACTCTAGTTGAATAAGCCTTGATTCATTAAAAAAATTTTGTAATTATTTTAAAATGTTTGCTATATTATCTTCAAATTTATTAACAAATCAATACTTTAATTCTTAATTTATTACAAAAAAATTATAATCAAATTATTATTTTAATAATTATCAACCTTATTTTACTTTACCACCTGCAAATAGCTATTTATATTTGGAAAATTAACTCTCTTCAAATGTAAATGTATGAGCTTTATACTATTCTATTAAAAAGCCCCTATCTCCTACATTTATAATAATATAACCATCTTATTAATAAAACGGATTAATAAATTATAATTTCCATTTCATTTATCAGAAAGCCTGCAGATTTTTCATTTAAACATATCTTCTTAAAAGTTAAGAGTTATTGCTATTATCTTGTAAATTTTATTTTTGGTTCCCAAATCTCTTAAAAAGATTTAATGCAAAAAATCCTATACAATTATCCAAGAAATATAAGAAAAAATAAAAAGTTAAAGTTAATTTAAAATTAATATTCTGAAAATTTTATAGATTTTAAAGGTATTTCAATTATCTCTAGTAAATAATTGAAAATATGAATATTACTATTAAGTCTAGAATACTTTTCAAAATAGCATGATTGAATGCTTACTATATTTTTATTTATAGTTAATTACTGATTATATATTAATAAAACCTGCGGAAAATATAATTATGAATTTTAACAAAATGTAAATCTCTAATATTATTCAAAAAAATATAACAAAACAACCTATAAAATTACATATCCAAATCATTTAGGCAAAACTAAATCAATAAAATGGAGTTAATATGAAATTTTGGCAATATATGCATAGTCTTATAAGCTAATTAGCATATATGAGTAACTGAATTTAATAATACTTTTTTGTAAATACGTTCTAATTATTAATTAATTAATTTTTCTCTTAAATAGACAGACAAAGAAATTTGAATACATAGATTAAATTTTTTTTATTATGTACAGAAGAAGAAAAATCACCGAAAATAAAATTAAAAACAGTGAATTAATTCAAAAGCATGTCTTACTAGCTAACATACAAACAAATTAACCAATCAAACAATAAATTTCATTATATTTTCATATTTAAAATTTGAAGATAAATTATTATAAATGTGAAATATTGTGATTTTTATATGCAATTTTTATTTATTTTGTTTAATCTAGATTACTTTGTAAGGTTTAATCATTTTTATTTTACTATCCCTTCATACAAAACTTACACGAAGCCTTAATTACAGTCTATTATTTTTAATAATCCTTCCAAGCTTTATTTTTACCTAATCTATACCATTTATAAATGACAGCTACCATCAAAAATAAGCAAAACATAAAACCTTCACCATGTTTGAATTTTTTTAGCTACAAATAAGAGACGAATGTGGGAAATATAATTCTAATTTTTATTCATTAACAATTTTTTTTCTAAAAAGGCTTGGTTCTTTTAAACTATTAACTAAAAAAAAAAAATATGATATAAAGCAAGGCTTAGTTAGTTTTATTCTTTCAAGAGCAAACTGTAATCAAAAAATAGAATTAAGGAAATTTAGTAAGCTTATATAAAAATAACTTTGATGTTGATTTCATAAATTTTTTCAGAAATTCATATAAACTTCCTTAATTACTGAATATTTTTTCTTCCAAAATTAATTTAAATTATCAAAAATTTTCATTTTTTTTCTCAAAAATTTTTGTTCTGTAATAATTTCTTTTAAATAAATATCAGATCTATTTTTATTCATAAAAATTATTTCATAAATAATTAAATTTTCTCTAAATTTTTACAAATAAATATAATTTATGAATTTTTTTTATTTAATAAAATACTGATCTCTAACTTAGTGATCCGCTAGCTAATTATCAATATAAAATCAATTAATGAATATGAAAACATAATATTCCTTTCCTCTATTTCGATGTTATTTAAACAGTTAAAGAATTAAATAAAATAACTAATTTACAATTTTAACAATTCATCTCATAATTCAACTCAAAAAAAAATGAAGCCAGATGAAATGATAAAAAAAATCTATATTTACTAAGTGCTAACTAAAATTTAATATTTTTTTAATATTATAAAATTATTAATGTAAATTAAGTCTTTTGATTTTGCTTTATCTATCATTCTAGAGCTTTATATATTAAAATTTAAAAATACTCCCTGTAATAAATTGTAAGCAGTAACTAATTTTTAACGCTAATTTAATTGACTTGAAGTTAGCTAGCTAGTTAGGAACCAAAATGAAAGATAAAAAATTAAATTATACTTAAAAATGATAGCTATGAAATACAGATATTGCTATAATATAAAATAAATAAAATCAATAAATAGCATTTCTATTTGAATTTAGGTTTTTTTCGCTCATTAATAACTTGTAAATCCAATTCCAAATTCATTTTTTAGTACAATTTATAAAATAATATGATGTTGTCATCTCATAATTTCAAAGACTAGCAAAAGCCAAATACATTATGTCGTAATCGTATAATTATTATAAATGCCATAATTTGATTAAATTTCATAAAAATTATCAAATAATCTATTCAATTTGAACAGAATTAACACAATACTCATCTTTTTAAGAAATCTACACTTGAAACACACAATTTTTAATTCTTAAATGATTCAAGAATAGGAATCTATAAATATGAAATTTAATTGGTTTAATTGACATTATATATACTATTTTCTATTAATATCCTATTAATATTTTATTAAATCATAAAGTATTTGTTGAATTTCTAATCCAACAATCAAGCTTCAAATTTTAGTTTAAAGTATAATATTCTTTCAATTATTCATTTTTTTAATTATCTTCTTTTTTGTGCTTCGATTAAAGGTGATGATGAATGTGATCAAAATTCTTACTTTTTTAAGATGCATAAAGCTCATAATTTATTTCTATATAAATAAGATAAATAAGGCACAATCAATCATACACAAATCTTTTTGCAAATCATTTTCAAAATTAACCAAATGAAATAAAAAAAGTCAAACAAAGTTTCCTAAATTACAAAAACATAAAAAAAAGCTTAATAGTTTAATAAATCATAAAATTTTGTATTTTGAATAACCTTTATTGTGATATTAAATTGATTTATTTCTAATATTATTGAATTTTTAAAAAATATTTATTTTTAATCATTTATTATTATTATTTTGAATGATTAATGCATTTAATTAACGAAATTGATAATATAATTCTATTGAATTAAAGCCACATATTGGTTATTAAAAAAATTAATTGTTTGATCAGAGAAAAAGTATTTATAAAAAGTATATAGTGAAGAAAAAGAGCTTTAACAATATGAAGATCTGAAAAATAGATTCATATTTATTATATTTCTTGAATAATTTTATTACCACTAATTTAATAAATTTCATAAGATATTATGAATTTCCTTCTTCAGAAAAATACATAAATAACAAAAAAGAAAAGACTCAAATAATTATATTATTCATACCAATAAACTTTTATTTTATTTTTTCTGACTTTAATTATTAATAATCATATTCATATACAAAAGAAGTCTTAAGCATAACTTACATAACCAAAAATACATTTGTTTTGTTAATTGAGGATAAAGCTTATAGAATTTGAATTATCTAAGGATAAGATTTTTTATTTAACATATTTTTACCTAACTAGAGTTTTATTTCAGAAATATGAATTGATCTATTTTTTAATATATTGGCAAAATAACTAAGATTACATTGATATAGAAAACTTAAAATATAGTTATATAAAGATAAAATTTTTAAATTAAAATATTTAAATTATTTTCTATATTTAATAGTAAAATATTTAATTAGCAAACCTATCTTAAAGATAAATATAATTATTTTTGTTTATAATAAGATTTGTTAATCTATTTATGTATTTAGTACTTTAATTTACTTCAACCAGTATAAATGAAAATAATTTACTATATGATGATTCTGATTTTAGAGGAAAATTAATATTTTTCTTCAAAAATAATAAGTAGAACTGGAAAATAATATTAATTTATATTTATGTTTACAATTTACTTCTTAAAAATATACTATTTTACTAGATATTCATAGGATTTAATTTGGAGAGTTATATAGGTACTGTAAAAATAATTTCAACATAAAAGAAATTTATTTTAAAGATATTAAGCATTTAATAGTTTAGATAAGGTTAATTATAGTATTTTTTTAATTTCTATGTATTTAGTTTTTAAATAGAAAAACTTTTAATATTATAAAATAAAAATAAAATTCTGATGTTGCAATCATATTGAGTGTACCTGTATAGTAATAAGCTAATTTTAGAAATACTTAACAAAAAAATAATATTTGCATTATTAATTATTAACATTAATAGTAACAAAAATTATTTTATTAGTTTCTCAAGTCACATACATTGATGGTAATTAGTATAATGAAGTAATAAAAATTGAAAATGATAATTTTATAAATCAAATAAATAAACAATAATTTTTGCTAGTAAGTTAAATGTTAGTATGTAGTACTTATCTCACTGTTTTATTATATTATATTTTTAAAATATTAACTAGATTGGAATTAAACTAAAACCATATTTTTAACATCAAGTTTAACACAGAATTTATAAAAACCAAGCTCTATTAATAATTTTTCACCAAATTTGTGCTAAATTTTTATTTTTTTCACTATAAACTAGAAGGAAATAGAATATTTTAATTTAACTTTTATTTAATTTAAAAAAAAACATATTTTATGCTGACTCTAGTTATATTTTAGGGCTTCTAGTTAATAATAGTGCTTAATTAAATTAAAGAATTTTATAAATTTATAATAATCATTTTTTCAATGAATATCATAGATAGCTCAATTTTTACTTATAAATAATTCACTATTTAAATAATATTTCAAAATTAATAAAATTAAAAAAATTTATTTACAGCAATGTAAATCTTCATTAAATAAATTTTAAAAAAATGTTTTTCAAATAAATAATTACAGGCTTATTTTAGTTGCACAAGTGATATTTAAGAATTTTTATAATTGTATTGAATTTTATATTTAATTTTAATCGTTGATAGAATACTTAGATGTATAGGCAAATATATATACTTTAAATAAATCTTTATGTACATTTTCTTGAGTTTCTATGATTTAGAGGCATCTTTTTTCCCATGAATTCATAGCATTTTGTATGTTTTTTCTATGGAATTTCTTTCTAAGTCTTTCTTAAATTCTTTTTTAGATTTTAATTATTTTTTATGAAATTTTTTAATTTTATTTTTTAAAAAATATTACTCCTCATGAAAAGTTGAAAGTGTTTAACAATTTTTAAAATTTAGTTTATCAAGAGCATAGTGAAAGATAAATGATTTAATTGTTTAAAAATATTTGCTTTAAATGAGTTTAAAAAATAATCTATAATTCATTTTGTTAAATAAATTACATTTTTACACAAATTAAAAATTGAAGATCACTATTTATCTGGGATTTCCTTGCAAAACTTTCCAAAATAGTAGCATTTTCTGCTTAGCTTGTACAGATAATAAATGAAAAATTATACATGTGATTGTAAAGAAAGTTTTTATAATGATAAAACATAAATTGATTATATGTCATTCTTTTATATATGCTTAAAATGAACTATCAGCTCTACATGTTTGAAATGTATAAATGTAAATAAATAATAGTTTATACCTAAGTGGGTATTATTTAGACACTTCTAAAAGTTATTGTTTAAAATGTAACTTTTGTTGTAAAATATTTCTTTAAAGTAGTGATGAATGTGTAAGCAGTTGTATGATTATAAAATACGAAATTAATTTCAATAAATTTTTATGCAAAAAAGGGTACTTTTACAATTTTTAATTTAAATATTATTTACTTCATTTTACAAAACATAATAATTAAATATGTTTTCACTCTTAAAATTCAAATATAAAGTTGTTAATCATAAATACTAATGTTTCATCTAAAACCATTGACAATTTAAGTTAACCCACTTAATCAAAAAATTATATTGCTATAGGACATGCTACTCCAAACTCTGTAATCTTTTCATTAACTTCTCATAATTATGGAGCTGTTTAACAAATTTTTGCTGTGTAAAACTTTATTTATTAATGTAATTAAATGTGAGTTATCGATTACTGGTATAAAATTCATTTTAAAGCTTTTAGCAACTAATCATTTGGTTTTATTTCATAACGTAAATATCATTCATTACTTTATCAAAGATGATAATAGCTCTTTAAAAATTTTACTGAAATTTATAGTCTAGTTATTTGTATATTTATCTATTACAAATTTAATGCAGAAAGAGTATATATCATTATAATTGATAATACTGGAGGGAATATAGTAATTTGAATATTGATATTAATCCTTCCTCTAATTTTTACAGAACAATTTAATAATAATTAATATTAGGATAGTTTGTTGATTTGGATCTGAAATACAAATAAAATTTATATATAACTTATAGTCCGTCCCAGACAAAATAAGCCTCTAGATGGAGCCATGCGGCTACTAAAGTATATAAAAAAATTTTTTTATTTTTAGTAAATCCATACTTTTGTAGCCGCATGGCTCCATCTAGAGGCTTATTTTGTTTGGGACGGATAATAGTAATCAATAAAAATTATATTTATTGTAATAATTTTTTGGTTTTTTGAATGAAACTATTATTATAATAATTCTTTCCTTTTCATTTAAAGAGTTTAATTTAATCTTTTTGGGATGTAACAATATAGTAAATAATTAAAATAGTCTTTATAGCGATTATTCTTTTGTAATAGATAACATTTAAATATTTTATTGTAGATAAATAAATTTACCTAGCTTTTAGACACTTTAAGAATAAGTTTTTTTACACTTTATTGAATAACAATTTATAAAGGATTATGTTTAATCTTAATTTTCAAAAGAAATTTTAAATTAATGGTCAATGTTCTCATAAATTCTTTAATTCCCGTAAAATTCTAAATATATCCCATCAAAAATGTTTAATTATTTAGCTCGCTTTTAAAGTATTAATTTTAATTCTTAGAATTATAATAAGACATTTAATTGGTAAAAAGCAAATTTTAGAATGTATGTTATGGGTATTTATTTATTCTTTGATTTATAATTAGCTAATATATAAAAGAAATTTAATAAATTAGATAAAAACAAGATGGCATAAATAAATAGTAAAATATTGTAACCACAGTATGTGTAATATTAATCTTGTTATCGAATTGAATTTTTCTAATAATTTGATTAGCTTTTCCATATTTAGTAAATTTATTTTGAAGGCATTATTTAATAGGAAGAAAAAGTGTAAAACTAGAAACTCGATCAAATTTTCTTAGTGTAGTTTATTAAAATTAATAAATAACTAACAAACAAACAAACAAACAAAAGCAAAGCTATATGGGTTTCCTTAGATACTTTAGACGGTATCTTTTAACTGTAAAAGAGCTTAACTGAGAGTTAATTAACATTTAACTAGAAAAGTGACATATCAATCAATAAAAGAATAGATATTTTTACCTCTATAATGATAAGCTAATGAATTTAATTTGGTTGTTGTAAAAGAATAAAAAAAATAAATGTAGACATATTAAAATGAAATATACTAAAATTCATAATATAAATAATAATTTAAAACAGTTATGATCTTTGAAAAAAAAATTTCTTTTATTTTTAAAAATTATTTATTATTTAATAATTTCACATTAAATATTTTATTTACAATAAAAATTTTTAAAGACAAAAGTACAATTTTTCACAGAAAAATAATTAAATTTTATATTTTATTAAAACTAAATCAATTTTTAAAGATAATATTTATGGTTTAATTTAATTATTATATTTTTATAAGTTTTAAAGTTAATATAATTTTATTCTTTCTGTGTATTTAGTATAATTCTAATTGCAAGAGAGGATAATTATTATTAATTGTTTTAGATAAATGTAAAACTAAATTTATTTGGTATTTTTTTATTTTGGTACATTATTTTTAATGACTTTTAATAGAAGAGAAGAACTGGTTTGAGAAATATCTAAAATTAGTATAAAATATATTTTATAACTGTAATTTTATTAAAAAGAAATACAAATAGTAATCTTTATAAGCTGTTTAATAAATTAAAAAATATCTTACTATTTTCATTCAAGCGGTAAAACATTTAACTTTAATAAAAGATATTTGAGAATATAAAATTTAAAAGATGTAATTCACAAAAAATTTAAAAAACCAATATGGATATAATTAACTAATCTTATTAATAATAAAATACTCAAATAAATTTTTAATTATATATATTTACATGATATATTTCTTCAAAAATTTTTATCAGAAAAACAACTAAAGAAGTTACAAGTTTATGGTATAATAATTACTTGGTATTAAATAGAAAATAAATGCAGAGAAAAAATATTATATAAAGAAAAGGAATACATAAAAATCTTTAATTTTAATTATAAACAGATTTGGAATTTGAAATATTAACAAATAATATCAAAGAAAAAATTATGATATTATTCATTTATTATTTATAAGTTTATCGATGTAAAGCAATAACTAGTTATTTATTATTAATTTTTAATGATAATCAAAAACACTTTATTTTTATGGGAAAAAATTTATTCTTTTGATGATTCTAATTCTTATTATGATTAAAATACCACCAAATTTCATAAAATAAGATAGAAAAGACAAGCTTACTTTAAGTACACATGTACATTATTAGTCATTAATTTAAAATCCATTATAAAAGAATTTTTGCTTTGGCTTATTAGTGAGTTGACGTAGAAGTATTAAATTTTTCAAACAATAATAACTAGCTAGTTTGAGAAATGAAAGGTACTTATAATTTATATATTATGATACTTGCAAATAATTATCCATGAGTTATAATTTTGTTTTCAAAAATTATATTTTTTACATAATCAAATATGTAAGAAACATAAAGTAAACAAATAACCACTAATATAATTTATGTGTCTCGATGCAAATTTTTAGAATAAATATTTAATTTTGATAAAGATCGAAATATAAATGAGAGATAGATTTTATTTTCTAAACAAACTTAATAAAATTATGGATTAAAATAAGTTTTAAAAATGTATAAAGTATTCTTTAATAACATTATATTCTTTAAATAAATTATTTTTTTTTGTTAACATAAACTATTTGTATATTTATATAGCTTACATAATTATCACTATTTATATATTTATTAATTCTAATGTTACTCTAATCAAAACCTATTGCACTCTCTCTTTTTAATAAATGTAATTGGATGATATCTTAAGAATTAAATTTAATTATTTTTTGAAAAATATTAATACTTTTAATAATCTAGAGACAAAAGGCAAATAGTAAGAATGAAGAAAGTAAAAAAAGGAAAACAGATTATACTTTTCCTAATCATTCAGAATATATTTATTTACTGTCAATCTTTTAGTTTTACTTCAAATACTCTAACCTCAACTAACCTTGGCAGCAATTAAATCATTAGTGTAACATATAAAAGCGTAGGAGTAGTAGCTACTTGCTAATAAAATTAGTCTGTAATAAAGGGTAAAATAAATATTGTAGTTCGTTTTTGTAATCTAAAATATTTAAAAAGCCATATCTTTTTCGAACACTTATGCAGCATCTAATAAACAATCTTATTCAGGTTCTTAAAATTGTATTAGTGTTTAATTCTATTAATCTGATGCAGTAATAAAATACAATATATTAAAAATAAATAAGCTAACTTATCTATTTTTTATATAAAGAATCATATATTTCTATCTATTTTTCAGTAATCTGGATTCTGTAATTACTTTAATCATTTTGATAATTAAAATAATATTTATCTTTTAAAAAAATAAGTATTAAACTATGGTGGAAGTTATATTAGTCAATATAATACTGCTTTTTCAACTAGTAGCAATACATACACTTAAACCGTATCTGTATAAAGTTCTGTATAAAGTGAAGCAGGAGTATATAATTATTAATTAGACTTTTATTGTAATTATGTTAAAGATTTTTTTGAAATAATTTAGATTTTGGTTGGGTTTTCAAGTGGGGAAATCAAAAGTAAATATTATTTTTATATCAGGATAGCCATTAAAAATAATAATTAATTTAATAGACTTTTTTTAGAATGTTAATCATTAAACCTTTAATAACTGTACAAACTAAGTCATAGGACTATGGTATAGCTAAGTAAATAATTTTAAAAAAATTAAAAAAAAAAATTATTTTTAATAATTTTAGATATCCTCAGTTAATTTAGTTTTTGCTGCATGCGGATCTTCTAAAATTTTTAGTAAATATTTATTTTACCTAATTAATTTTAATTTTGTATCATTAATTTAACAGTTTATGATAAAAACATGATTTCTCAAGGTTAATCTGTCTAATAAACCATTTATTATGCTATAAACTCATTCTAGATTACAAATAATATTAATTTAATAAAATTTATCAAAATGGGAGTAAAAAGAATATATTTGAATATATTGAATAAAATTTCTTTATTTCTTTATTTATTTATTTAAAGGTAGATGCTAACTATACATGTGGAGGTGTTTCTAAAGATGGTCAAACATATACAATGAATGTTTATTATTATTCTAGTAATACATTCAATAATTATAAATCATTTCCTCTGAATAATGATTTTGTTGATATTTATGGATTTACTTCCTATTTTATGGTGCTTTATTAAAAATTTATCACAGGTAAATAATACAAAAATTTTATTAAAAGTAATAATAAGTTATTAATTACACCTTTTTTTCAAGTTTACTTGAACACTTGTTAAAATGTTTAAATGTCTTTTTTTAATTTCTAATTTCTTCCTTATTACCTTTGTTTTTCATATCTTTACCCCCTTTTAAATTTATACCCATTTTTTTAAAACTTATCTTAAAAAAATCCGGGGTAGGGGTTAGTATGCGATGACTCAATGTATCAATAATCTATCTATTAACTTTTAAAAAAATTTAAAAAGATAATTAATCATTTTAAATGGATTTAATTTTTTAAATATAGTTTATAATTTCGATGGAAATACATTAGGATAATCTACACCTACATTGAATTAATTTACTCTTTTCTCTTTTTTGAATGTAAAATAAATTTATAGATTCAAATAATGTTTTAGACTTTTACTTTAATCATTTTAATAGGAAACAAATTTTATGACAGTTGATAACTAAAATAATATTTAAAGTAATTTAAAAATAATAAATATTTAATTTTGTTTGAAAAATAAAAAATCTTTAATTTACTGTTTAAAATAGTATGGACTACCACTATAAGCGCTGCGTCTTGCCCGTATTACTGTATATGTTCATCAGGATCTTCTACTTGTACTTCTTGTCCATCTAATAGTAACAGAGCTAATTTAGACTCAAATAATAAATGTCCTTGTAATCCTGGTTTTTATGATGATGGATCCAGTTAAGCTTGTATTAAATGTCCCCTTTCTTGTAAAACTTGTAATGGACCAAATAATAACAATTGTTAATCATGTTAAGATGGTTATTTTTTAGTATCAGGCTAGTGCCAGTAATGTGATTAGAGTTGCTAAACATGTTAAAATACAAACAACTTTTGTGTATCATGTAATCAATCTTCAGGACCTAGAACTTTAAATGCAGCAAATGGAACATGTTTATGCACATAAGGTTATACAGAAAACTAAAATAAAATTTGTACTTGTAGTAATAATTTATGTTTGGTATGCAACCCTTAAGATGGAAGTTAATGCTAAAGTTGTAAAAATAATACTTTATGGAATTTAACATCAGATAACAAATGTGAATGCAAAGATGAATTTTACTTTGACTCAACTTCAAATGACTGTAAAAGTTGTAATTTTCCGTGTATAAAATGCCAAAATTCTAGTACATACTGTACATCTTGTAAAAATACAACTGGATGGTAACTAGTAAGTAACTCATGCTCCTGTAAAGCAGGATATTATTAAGATTCAAGTTCTAAAGACTGCTAAGCTTGTCCTTCTCTTTGTTCTGAATGTAACAGTAGCACTTAATGTACATCTTGTAAAAATTCTTCATCAATGTAATTAATTAATCAAATTTGTAAGTGTTAAGAAGGATTCTATTTAGACATTTCTACAAATGATTGTAATAGTTGTAACTTTCCATGTATAAAATGCCTAAATTCTAGTACAAGCTGTACATCTTGTAAAAACACAACTACATGGTAATTAGTTAATAATACATGCTCTTGTAAAACAGGATATTATTTAGACTTGAGTTCTAAAGAATGCTAAGCTTGTACTTCTCTTTGTTCTGAATGTAACAGTAGTACTTAGTGTACATCTTGTAAAAATTCTTCATCAATGTAATTAATTAATCAAATTTGTAAGTGTAAAGATGGATATTATTAAGACATTTCTTCAAACGATTGCTTACCTTGTCCTCCTCTTTGCTCAGCATGCACTAGCAGCAATTTTTGTACTTCTTGCAAAAATTCTATGTCTATGTAGATTTCTAATAATATGTGCCAATGCTCAAGTGGATTTCATTTAAGTTAAGATTAAAGAAACTGTACAAATTGCTCTAATCTTTGTTAAACATGCAATAATGATCCTAATTATTGTTTATCATGTAAGAATTAACCAGGATGGAGTTTAGATTAAAATAAAAATACCTGTTATTGTACTGATGGATACTATTTTGATACGACTAAATAAATATGTTAGTAATGCTCATCTAACTGTAAAACTTGTAAAGATTAGAGTAGTTATTGCTAATCTTGCTATAATTCTTATTACTTAGCAAATAATTAATGCTCCTAAGAAGCCTTTCCTACCAATATATCTTAAAAAACAATAGAAACATTAACATAAACAACTTAATCTGCTGCATATATTGCAATAGGATCTACAACAGCAAGTTCAATAATATTTTCCATAGCTTCTCCTAATGGTGGAGCGGTTTAGTAGTTTATGTCAGTGCAAAAGCTTTATTTTTTATTGTTTATAGACATTGTGTACCCCCAATTAATATATGCCTTTTTTAAGACTCTGAGTGGAACTAGTCCTCTAATTTTATTCAAAAAAATAAACTTATTTTCTTATTTTATTTAAGAAGATCAAAATTAAATTATAAAATAAACGACTAATGGTATAGTTTTTACTTAATACCAATATAAACATTATAGATTGTTGGAATTTCAAGATTATATACCTAACAAATTTAATGCAGAAAAAGTAACTAGTAGTGTTGTTTAAAATGGTGGAGGACCAATCATTTCTATTTTAGCAATATGGATTTTAGTTTTACCAATATTTTCAATAAACTATCTCAGAAAAAAGAATAAATATGGGAATCTTTTGAAAAGCAGTCCTAAAGAATCTTCATTGTACACTTAGGATGTTACAACTAAAGAGAGGATTTATTACTATTATAAAAGAGTCATTAGTATTTTGACAGTTATGCTACATGAGACAATTATTATTGTTTTGTCTTTCTCAGTAGTTCTTCAGATTATGTCATTTTATTTATACGGGTTATAAACAAATAATCAGATATTTTAAATTGCATTTTTAGTGATTATATTTGTTTATATTATAATAGCATCTTACTTAACCTATAAAATAATTAATTCTGAGAAAAATAAATTAATTTTTGCTTAAGAAGTAAATAAAAATGAAGAATTTTAGAAAATGGTTAATAATTAATTTTTAGAGGATTATATCTAAATTAGATATTTTAGTAGAAATTTCAAATTCATAACTCTTATATTATCAAACATAATGATACCGACATTCCTTGCAATATTTTATAGCTAATTTTATTTCTAAGTAGGCTTTTGGCTTTTCATTGAAACCTTAATCTTAGTTCTTAGAATAATTTTTAGACCTCAAAAAGATAAATTAAATAATATTAAGTAAATTGTAGATTCAATATTGTGGATGATAGTTCTTATTTTAATACTGTTGCTTAGTTTTTAAATTAATTAGCTTCTACAAAACAATATCAGTGAAAAAGATATAGAAATAATTGACAAATACAATATTGCTATGACTATTTGTATACTTTTGATTTTATTTTTGAATCCCATAATTCTAGTCATAAAACTTATTTTAAACATACCATTCTTGCTAAAAACAATAAATTAAAAATTATGTAAAAAAAATGAAACATAAGACAAGGTAAATAGTTTAATTGAATTAGATAGCTTATAAGGTATAAGTAACACATAAGAGAATTTATCTATTTTAGAAAATTAATAAGCAAAAAATAAAAACTTCTTTTAAAAATCAAATTCAAAATTACCAAGTAATAATAGTGAAAAGGAAGTCTATTAAAAAAATGTTAGTTAAATTATCATGGGAAGACTAAAAAGTAGTTGCAACAATAATCCAAAAATAATAAAATTACCTTTAATTAGCTTTTAAAAAAATAAATAAATAGGCGATAAAAACATATAAATTTATAATTAGGATGATTAAAATAAAAGTTAAATTTGAAAATTAATTTTATCATTCAGAATACCTTAATTGTTCAAATATGGTATTTAGGCTTATAAATTTATTTTTTGTATTTTATTAAAATTTTTTTTATTCTTTTATGAAATTTAATAATTTTATTTTTTATTTTTTACAAAGATATTACTCTTTATGGAAGGAAAGTTGAAAGTGTTTAACAATTTTTAAAATTTATTTTATCAATAACATAATGAAAGAAAGATAAATGAAATTAATTGTTTAAAAATATTTGCTTTAAATGAGTTTGAAAAATAATCTATAATTCATGAAGTTAATAATTTAAGCTTAAATTAGTTATTTATTTACAAAAATTAAAAAGTGAAGATCACTATTTATATGTGCAAGAAAAATGACTAATTTCCTATATTATTAAAATATTATAATAAAAGTTAAACATAATAACTAATAGTTTTTGTAAATGTACAAAAAGATATAATTTTGACTCCTCTAAAATTTTTTACATTTAAAGCTAATTTATTTGCAAAAATTTCCAAAATAGTAGCATATTCTGATTAGATTTTTTAGATAATATAAAATGGGAAATTAAAAATTATATGTGTTTTTAAAGAAAGTTATTATAATGATAAAACATAAAATGGTTTTATTCCATGATTTTATCTATGCTTAAAACCTATTATCAGCTCCACATGTTTGAAATCTATAAATCATGTTTAAATGAAAATAAATAATAGTTTATACCTAAGTGAGTATTATTTAGGCACTTCTAAAATTTATTGTTTAAAATGTAACTTTTGTTGTAAAATATTTCTTTTAAAGTAGTAATGAATATAAAATGTGAAATTAATATCAATAAATTTCTGTGCAAAAAAGGGTACATTTACAATTCTTAATTTAAAGATTATTTATCTTATTTTTAAAAAAATAATAGTTTTCACTCAAAATTCAAATATAAATTTGTTTTTCATAAAAACTAAAATTTCTTCTAAAACAAATTAACCCACTTAATTAGCAGATTATATAGCTAAAGAACATACTACTCCAAACTCTGTAGTCTTTACAAATACTTCTCATAATTGTGGAGCTGTTTAAAAAATATTTACTGTGAAAAATTTTATTTATTACTGTAATGAAATGTGAGTTATCGACAACTGGTCTATAGTTCATTTAAGACTTTTAGTGGAAATAGCCCATTGATTTTATTTCATAACATAAATATCTTTCATTACTTTATCAATGATAATTATGCTCTTAAAACAAAATATACATAAATTTATAGACTAGATATTAATAATTTATCAGTTAAAAATTTAATGCAGAAAGAGTATATAGCAGAATAATCTGTTAATATTGGAGGATATATAGTAATTTGAGCATTGATATTAATCCTTCCTCTAATATTTATAGAATAATTTAGTAATAAGTAATACCAAGATAGTTTGTTGTTTTGGATCTCTTTAGAGATTGTCAATTACAATTTATATGTAACCTAGTAATCAATAAAAAATATATTTTTATTGCAAAAGATTTTTGGTGCTTTGAATGAAACTATTATGATAATTCTTCCTTTTTCATTTAAAGAGTTTAGTTTTATCTTTTTGGAATGTAAAAATAAACAATGTAAATAATTAAAATAATATTTATAGCTATTATTCTTTTGTAATAGATTACAATTAAATATTTTTTTTTAGCTAAATAAATTTACCTAGGTTTTATATGAAAAGATAATTTAAGAATAAGCTTTTTTACACTTTATTGAATAAAAATTTATAAAGGATAAAATTGAATCTTTATTTTCAACAAGAAATTTTAAATAAATGGTCAATATTTTCATAAATTCTTTAACTCCCTGATTCTAACTATATTCCATCAAAGAAAGATTTTACTTATTTAGCTCATTTTTAAAGTTATAATTTAATCTAATTCTTAGAATTATAATAAGATATTCTAAATAGTTTAAAGCAGATTTTAGATTCTTTGTTATTGGTAATATTTTATTCTTATATTAATAATTTGTTTTTTATAAAAGAAATTTAATAAAATATATGAAAAATTACAATATCACCTAAATAAATCATATAATATTGTAACAACAGTAAGAGCAATATTAATCTTGTTATTGAATTCAATATTTCTAATAATTAGATTAGCTTTGAATTTTCCATAATTAGTAAATTTATCATGAAGGCAGGCACTGTTTTAAGGAAGAAAAAGTATAAAACTAGAAACTCAATAAAACTACCCTATTGTTGTTAATTAAAATAAATAAATAACATACAAACAAAAGCAAAGCTATATAGGTTTCTGTAAATGCTTTAGGTGATATCTTTTAACTTTAAAAGATCTTAAATGAGAGTTAATTAACATTTAACTACAAAAGTGACAAATCAAGAACTAAAATAATAGATATTAGTACCTCTAAAAAGATAAGCTAATAAATACATTTAGACATATTAAAATGATATATATTAAAATTCATAATATAAATATAATTAATAACAGTTATGATTCTTGAAAAAAAAACTTCCTTTATTTATATAAAAACTATTATTAATAACTTCATAGTAAATATTTTAGGATAAAAATTTTTAAAGACAAAAAGTACAAATTTTAACAGGAAAATCAATAAGTTTTATATTTTTTAATCTTAAATGTAATCTTTAAAGATAAAATGTAGTTTTTGTGCTAAAAAAATATTATTTAATTTAAAATTTATTTCATTTAATTATTAATTTTTATATTAAGGTAAATATTCTGGAATAAAATTTATAAAATAAATGTATTATTTTAAACAGGAAAATAATTAAATTTTATATTTTATTAAAACTAAAATCAATTTTTAAAGATGATATTTATGTTTTAATTTAATCACTAGATTTTTATAAATTTTAAAGTTAACATAATTTTAATCTGTTTTTCTATTTAGTATAATTCTAATTATAAATTTAACTTTCAAAGATATTATTCATTGATTATATAAGATAGTTGTAAAACTATATTTATTTGGTATTTTTTTTTTATTTTGATGGATTATTTTTAGTGGCCATTAATAGGAGAAAAGGACTAATTTAATAAATATTTAGAATTAGTATAAAATAAAAAAATTAACAATAATTTTATTAAAAATAAATACAAATAGTAATCTTTTTAGTCTATTTAATAATTTTAAAAATATCTTATTATTTTCAATAATTTAGAAATAATGAAAAATATTTGAGAATATAAAATCTAAAAGATTTACTTCACACAAAATTTAAAAAACCAATATTTAGAAAGAAAAAAAGAAATTTATGGTATAAAAATGATTTGGATTAAAATGAAAAAGGCAAAGAAAAAATATTATAAAAAGAAAAGGAATAGATAAAAATCTTTTTTTTTAATTATGAACAGATTTGAAATTACAAATATCACAAATAATATTAGAAATCAAAAATTATTATGATAAAATGTATTTATTTTTTAATTTATTAGTCTAAAACAATAACTCTTTTTTTATTATTAATTTTTAATTTTAATTATAAATACTTTTTAATTTATTTATTAATTTTGGAGAAAAAATAGATTCCTTTGGTAGTTTTAATTCTTATTTATTATGATTAATATACCACTAAATTTAATAGAATATGATTTAAAAAATTAAGTAAGTTTACATGTAAATATATATGTACATATTCGTCATTAATTTAGAATCCATTATAAAAGAATTTTTGTTTTCACTTATTAGAGAACTGACAATTTTTCCAATCAATAATGGCTAGCTAATTCGAAAAATAAAAGGTACTTTTTTTTGTATATTTTACAATCATTGAAAATAATTATTCATGTATTATCATTTTTTCAAAAACTTTTTTAAACTAAGGTTTTGCTTTCAAAAATTATATTTTTTAGAATAAATATTAAATTTATTTTCATAAAGAAGTGAACTATTAATGAGAGATTTTTATTTTCTTAACAAACTAAATAAAATTACAAATTATAATAAATTTAAAAAAATGCATTGAAATAAAATAAATAAAGAAAATAAATAACTCTTTATTAACATAATATTCTTTATATAAATTATATTTTTGTTAACCTAAACTGTTTGTTTATTTATACAGCTTACTTAATAATCAATAAAAATAAATTATATATTTATTCGCTCTAATGTTACCCTGATCAAAACCTGATGATTAGCTATTAAGGGTACTGCACTCTCTCTTTTTGTTAAATGTAACTGGATGACTATATCTTAAATTAAATTTAATTATTTTTTGAAAAATCATATTAATATTTTAGATAATCTAGAGATAATAAGAATGAAAAAAATAGGAAAAGGAAAACAGATTTTACTTTTTATAATCATACAAAATATATTCATATACTGTCAATCTTTTAGTTTTACTTCAAATACTCTAACATCAACTAGCTTTAGTACTGATAAAATCATTAGTGCTACATATAAAAGCGCAGGAGTAGTAGCTACTTGCTAATAAAATATGTCTGTAATCAAGGGTAAAATAAATATTTGAGTTAATTTTTATAATCTAAAATATTTAAAAAGCACTATCTTTTTCTAACACTTATACTGCATCTAATGTAAAATCATATTCAAGTTCTGGAAATTGTATTAGTGTTTAATTCTATTAATCTGCTACAGTAATAAAATAAAATACGTTAAAAATAAATAAACTAACTTATTTATTTTTAAAATAAAGCAAAATTTAATTTTATCGATTTCTCAGTAATCTGGAAAATGTAATTACTTTATTCTTATCATTTTGATAATAAAAATATTATTTATTTAAAAAAAAAAAGTATTAAATTATGGTTCAAATTAAATTAGTCTTTATAATACTCTTTTTTCAACTAGTAGCAATACATACACTTAAACTGTATCTGTATACAGTTCTGTATAAAGTCAGGAAGGAGTATACAATTATTAATTAATTAAATAGACTTTTTATTGTATTTATGTTAAAAATTTTTTGGAAAATAATTTAGATATTGGTTGGATTTTCAAATGGGGAAATTAAAAGTAAATATAATTTATTATATCAAGATAACCATTAAAAGTAATAATTAATTTAAAAGACTATTTTTAGAATGTTAATCATTAAACCTTTAACAACTGTACAAACTAAGTCATAGGGCTATGGTACAGCCAAGTAAATAATTTTAAAAAATTTAATAAAAATATTTATGTAAAATAAATTTAGATAGATTCAGTTAATTTAGTTTTTGCTGCATGCGGAGCTTCTACAATTTTTAGTAAATATTTATTTTATCTAATTAATTTAAATTTTTTATCATTAATTTAACAGTTTATGATAAAAGCATAATTCCTACTGGTCATTCTGTTTAATAAACCACTTTTTATGCTATAAGCTCATATTAGATTTCAAATAATGTTAATCTAATAAAATTTATCAAAATGGGAGTAAAAAGAATATTTATGTATAAATTTAATGAAAGTTCTTAATTTATTTATTTAAAGGTAGATGCTAATTATACATGTGGAGCTGTTTCTAAATATGGTTCAACATATAAAATGTTGGTGCTTTATTATTCAAGTAATGCATTCAACCTTTATAAAACATTTACTTTGAATAATGATTTTGTTGATATTTATGGATTAACTAACTATTTTATGGTGCTTTAATAAAATCTTATCACAGGTAAAAAATAAATAATTTTTATTTAAAATATAAATAATTCTTCTTTATTTTAAAGTTTACTTGATTTGAATTGTTAAAATATTTAAATGTCTTTTTTAATTTTTAATTTCTTCCTGAATGACTGACTACTTTTGTTTCTCATATACTAATGCCCTTTTAAATTAATTAACACACATTATTTAAAACTTATCTTAAAAAATCTGGGTCGGTGTTAATGTATGATCAATGATTTACCATATATCAATAATCTATTTAAATTTTAAATAAATTTAAAAAGATAATTAATCATTTTAAATGGATATAATTTATTAAATATAGTTTTTAATTTCGATGGAAACATATTAGGATAATCTTAAACTATATCTAATTAATTTACTCTTTTCTCTTTTTTGGATGTAAAATAAATTTATAGATTCAAACAATGTTTTAGATATTTACTATAATTATTCTAATAGGAAACAAATTTCATGACAGTTGATAACTAAAATAATATTTAAAGTAATTTAAAAATGATAAATATTTAATTTTATTTAAAAAATAAAACAATTTTTATTTAATTTATTGTTTAAAATAGTATGGACTGTCACTTTTAGCACTACTCCTTGCCCTTATTACTGCAAATGTTTATTAGGATCTTCTATTTGTACTTCTTGTCCATCTAATAGTAACAGAGCCAGTTTAGACATAAATAATAAATGTCTTTGTAATCCTGGTTTTTATGATGATGGAGTCAGTTAAATTTGTATAATATGTCACTCTTCTTGTAAAACTTGCAATGGACCAAATGATAACAATTGTTAATCATGTTAAGATGGTTATTTTTTAGTATCAGGCTAGTGCTAGTAATGTGATTATAGTTGCTAAACATGTTAAAATACAAATAACTTTTGTCTATCATGTAATCAATCTTTAGGACCTAGAACCTTTAATGCAGCAAATGGAACATGTTTATGTACATTAAATTATATAGAAAACTAAAATAAAATTTGTAGTTGCACTAATGATTATTGTTTGACATGCAACCCTTTAGATGGATTTTAATGCTAAAGTTGTAAAAATGATACTTCATGGAATTTAACACCGTATAAAAAATGCGAATGCAAAGATGGATTTTACTTGGACTAAACTTCAAATGATTGTAAAAGGTGTAGTTTTCCATGTATAAAATGCATAGGTTCTAGTACACGCTGTAAGTCTTGTAAAAATACACAAACATGGTAACTAGTAAATAATTCATGCTCTTGTAAAGTAGGATATTATTTAGACTAAAGCTCTTAAGAATGCTAAGCTTGTCCTTCTCTTTGTTCTGAATGTAACAGTAGTACTTAATGCACTTCTTGTAAAAATTATTCATCAATGTTATTAATTAATCAAATTTGTGAATGTAAAGATGGATACTATTTTGATATTTCTTCAAATGATTGCTTACCTTGCCCTCCTCTTTGCTCAGCATGCACTAGCAGTAACTTTTGTACTTCTTGCAAAAATTCTACATCTATGTAGATTTTTAATAATATGTGCGAATGCTCAAGTGGATTTCATTTAAGTTAAGATTAAAGAAACTGTAAAAATTGCTCTAATATTTGTTAAACATGTAGTAATGATCCTAATTATTGTTTGTCGTGTAGGGATTCACCAGGATGGAGTTTAGATAAAAGTAAAAATACTTGTTATTGTACTGATGGATACTATTTTGATATGACTAATTAAATGTGTTAGTTATGCTCATCTAACTGTAAAACTTGTAAAGATTATAGCAGCTACTGCTTATCTTGCTATACTTCTCATTACTTAACTAATAATTAATGCTCCAAAGAAACCCTTCCTACAAATGTATCTTAAAAAACAATAGAAACTTTAACATAAACTACTTAATCTGCTGCATATATTGCAATAGGTTCCACAACAGCAAGCTCAGTAATTTTTTCCATAACTTCTCCTAATGGTATAGCAGTTTAGTAGTTTATCTCAGTGCAAAAGCTTTATTTTTTATTGTTTTTAGACATAGTGTATCCACAACTAATTTATACCTTATTCAAGACTCTTAGTGGAACTAGTCCTCTAATTTTATTCAAAAAAATAAATTTATTTTCTTATTTTATTTAAGAAGATCAAAATTAAATTATAAACTAAACGACTAATGGTATAGCCTTTACTGAATGTCAATATAAAAATTATAGATTACTGTAATTTCAAGATTATATACCTAACAAATTTTTAGCAGAAAAAGTAACTAGTAGTGTTGTTTAAAATGGTGGAGGACCAATTATTTCTATTTTAGCAATATGGATTTTAGTTTTGCCATTACTTTTAATACATTTTTTCAGAAAAGAGAATTAATATGGGAATCTTTTGAAAAGTAGTTCTAAAGAATCTTCATTTTACACCTAGAATGTTACAACTAAAGAGAGGATTTATTACTATTATAAAACAGTTATAAGTATTTTGACAGTTATGCTCCATGAGACAATTATAATAGTTTTGTCTTTCTCATTAATTCTTCAGATTATGTCATTTTATTTATATGGGTTATAAACAAAAAATCAGATATTTTAAATTATATTTTTAGTGATTATATTTGCTTATATTATAATAGCTTTCTACTTAACCTATAAAATAATTAATTCTAAGAAAAATAGATTGAATATTGCTTAAGAAATAAATAAAAATGAAGAATTTTAGAAAATGGTTCATAAGTAATTTTTAGAGGATTACATCAAATCTACATATTTTAGAAGAAATTTCAAATTCATAACTCTCATATTATCAAACATAATGATACCAGCATTCCTTGCAATATTTTATAGCTAATTTTATTTCTAAGTAGGCTTTTGGCTTCTCATTGAAACTTTAATCTTAGTCCTTAGGATAGCTTTTAGACCTCAAAAAGATAAATTAAATAATATTAAGTAAATTGTTGATTCAATACTGTGGGTGATAGTGCTTATTTTAATACTGTTGCTCAGTTTTTATATTAATTAGCTTCTATAAAACAATATTAGTCAAAAAGATATAGAAATAATTGATAAATACAATATAGCTATGACTATTTTTATATTTTTAATTTTATTTTTGGGTCCTATAATTCTAATAATAAAGCTTATTTTAAACATACCATTCTTGTTAAAAACGATAAATCAAAAATTATGTAAAAAAAGAGTAAAAAATTAAACACAGGACTAAGTAAATAATTTAATTGAATTAGAAAACTCAAAAAGTAGAAAAATAATATAATAAGAGGATTTATCTATCTAAGTAAACTAATAAGCAAAGAATAAAAACTTTTATTAAAAATCAATTTCAGAATTATCAAGTAATACAAGTGACATGGAAGTCAATTAAAAAAGTGTTAATTAAATTATCATGGGAAGACTAAAAAGTAGTTACAACACTCATCCAAAAATAATAAAATTACCTGTAATCAGCTTTTAAAAAAATAAACAAAAAAGTGATAAAAACCTTTAAATTTAAAATGATGATTTAAATAAAAGTTAAATTTGAAAGTTATTTTTATCACTTAGAATACTGTATTTCTTCAAATATGGTATTCAGGTTTATATCTTATTTTTTTTTGTATTTAATTATTTCTCATTTCAGATTTAGGAAATCCGAATATCCGAAATCTGAGATAATGAGAGTTTACAGTAATAGTAGCAAAAATTATTTTACTGCTTTTTAAAGCCATATTGCTGGCCATTGGTATAATGAATTAATACAAATTTAGAATGATAATTTTATAAATCGAATGAATAACCAATAATTTTTGCTTAGTAAGGCAAATATCAATATGTAGTATTTATATCACTGTTTTATTTTGTTATATTTAAAAATATTTGCTTGATTACAATAAAACTAAAACCAAATTTTTAACATCAAGTTTACACAGAATTTATAAAAATCTAGCTCAATAATAATTTTTCAAGAAATTTGTGCCAAATTATATCATTTTTCACTAAACTAGCAGTAAATAGAATATTTTAATTCAACTTTTATTATTTAATTTAACCAAAAAAAAATAATTTAGGCTGACTCTAATTATAGTTTATGGTTTGCATGTGATAAAACATTCTAGGTATTTATAAATGATTAAGATACATTTACTAACAAATATATTTTATTTTAGCTAATAATAGTGATAATAGTGCTTAATTCAAATAAAGAATTTACTTAATATATTATAATCATTTTTTAAAGAATATCATAGATAACTCAATTTTTACTAACAAATAAATTAATAATATTTCAAAATTAATTAAATAAAATTATAAAATTTATTTATAGCAATATAAATCTTGGTTAAACAAGTTTTTAAAAATGTTTTTAAATTATTAATTAAAGTCTTGTTTTTGTTGCAACAGTGATATTTAAAATTTTTTATAATCGTATTGAATTTTATTTTGAATTTGATCGTTGATAGAATATTTATATGTATAGGTAAATATAGATACTTTAAATCAATCTTTACTTACATTATCCAGGTTTCTATGATTTAGAGACATCTGTTTTTCCATGAATCTATTGCATTTAGCATTATTTTTTTATGGAATTTCTTTCTAAGCCTGCCTTTCTTAAATTCTTTTTTAGATTTTGTTTATTTTTTATGAAATTTTTTTATTATTTTTGAATGTTTACAATAATAAATATTACTCTTTATGAAAGTTGAAAGTATTAAACAATTTTTAAAATTTAGTTTATCAAGAGTAAAGTAAAAGAAAGATAAATTAAATTAGCTGTTTAAAAATATTTGCTTTAAACGAGTTTAAAAAATAATCTATAATTCATATTGTTAATAATTTGAGCTTAAATAAATTATTTATTTACAAAAATTAAAAAGTTAATATTACTATTTAGTATCTATTTGTACATTAGCAAATACTATTACTTATTATGTTTAATTTTTATTATATTATTTTAGTAATATGGGAAATCATCCATTTTTCTTCAGCAAATAAATTACAACTTTGATTCCACAAAAATTGTTTATATTTAAAGATAATTTTTTTACAAAACAAAGAAATAGTAGCATTTTCTGTTTAGCTTGTATAGATAATACGAAATGGGAAATGAAAAATTATAGATGTGTTTGTAAAGAAAGTTTTTATAATGATAAAAATAAAATGATTGAATGTCATGCTATTATCTATGCTTTAAATCTATTTTCAGCTCACTCTTTAAAATATATAAATACTGTTTAAGTGCAAATAAATAATAGCTAATATCTAAGTAGGTATGATTTAGACACTTCTACATGTTATTGTTTAAAATATAACTTTTGTTGTAAAATATTTCTTTAAAGTAATGATAAATGTGTAAGTAATTGTATGACTATAAAATGGGAAATTAATATCAATAAATATTTATGCAAAAAAGTTTACTTTTAAAACTCTTAATTTAAAGATTATTTACCTCATTTTACAAAAAATAATGATTAAATATGTTTTCACTTTTCAAATTCAAATATAAAGTTGTTAATCATAAATACTAATATTTCCTCTAAAACCATTGATAATTTAAATTAACCATTAATAAGCAGATTATATAGCTATAGGACATGTGTTGTCTTTTCATTATCTCCTCATAATTGTGGAGCTCTCTAACAAATTTTGGATGTGTCGAATTTTATTTATTACTATAATTAAATGTGAGTTATCCACAAACTGGTATATAATTCGTTTAAGACTTTTAGTGGAACTAGTTTATTTCATAACATAAATATCTTTCATTAATTAGTCAAGGATGATTATAGCTCTTAAAATAATATTTACAGAAATTTGTAGACTAGATATTAGTAATTATCCCTTAAAAATTTAATATAGAAAGAGTATTAAGCAGAATAATTTGCTCATGCTTGAGGATATATAGTAATTTGAGTATTGATATTAATCCTTCCTCTATTATTTACAAATAATTTAATAATAAGTAATGGTAGGATAGTTTGTAGATTTGGATCTCTTTAGAGATTGTCAATTAAAATTTATATATAACTTAGTAATCAAATAAAAAATATATTTTTAATCAAAAATTTTTATATTTATTATTAGTTAATACATAAATGGAATTTAATAAATATTTTGAAAAATGACAATATGGCCTAAATAGATATTATAATATTGTAACCACAGTATTTGCAATACTAATTTTGTTATTGACCAATTTTTCTTTAAATTAGATTAGCTTTGAATTTTCCATATTTAGTAAATTTATTATGAAGGCATTATTTTAAGGAAGAAAAAGTATAAAACGAGAAATTCAATAAAAATATCCTATTGGAGTTAATTAAAATTAATAAATAGAAAACAAAAGTAAAGCTATATAGGTCTCCTTAAATGTTTTAGTTGATATCTTTTAAATGTAAAAGAGCTTAACTGAGAGTTAATTAACATTTAACTAGAAAAGTGACAAATCAAGAAATACAAGTATAGATATTAGTAACTCTAAAAAGATAAGCTAATAAATTTAATTTGGCTGTTCTAAAAGAATAAATTAAGACAAATTAAAATTATATATACTAAAATTCTTAATATAAATAAAATAAAAAATTATGATTCTTGAAAGAAAATATTTTGTTTATTTATAAAACTATTTTATTATTAATAACTTCATAGTAAATATTTTACAATACAATTTTTAACAGGAAAGTCATTAAATTTCATATCTTTTACATCTAAATGTAATCTTTAAAGATAAAATGCAATTTTTATGATAAAAAATTACATTTATTTTAAAATTTATTTCCTTTAATAGATACTCTCTATGTTTTGGTAAATATTTTAGAATAAAATTTTAAAAAATAAAAGTATAATTTTGAACAGAAAAATAATTAAATTTTAATATTATTAAAACTAAATCAATTTTTAAACTTAATATTTATGGTTTAATTTAATTACTATATTTTTATAGATTTTAAAGTTAACATAATTTTATTCTGTTTGTGTATTTAGTATAATTCTAATTACAAGTTTAACTATAAAGGATATTATTTTTTATATAAAATGATTGTAAAATAAATTTATTTGGTATTTAGTTTTGGTGCATTATTTTTTATGACTTTTAATATAAGAAAAGACCACAACTATAATTTTATGAAAAATAAATGAAAATATTAATCTTAAGAGGCTGTTTAATAATTTAAAAAATATCTTATTGTTTTTAAGCAGTAAAAGTTAAAAATATTTAAATATAATAAAAGATATTTGAGAATATAATATTTAAAACATTTAATTCGCACAAAATTTAAAAAACAAACCAATGTGGAGAGAATTAACTAATCTTATTAATAAAAAAATACTCAAATAAAATTCTAATTATTTTATATATCATGATATATTTCTTCAAAATTTTTTATCAGAAAAACAACAAAAGTAGTTTAAGGTATAATAATAACTTGGTATCAAATGGAAAATGCAGAGAAAAAATATTATAAAAAGAAAAGGAATACATAATTATCTTCTATTTTAATTATAGACAGATTTGGAATTTGAAATATCAACAAATAATATCATAAATCAAAAATTATTATGATGTAATATATTTATTATTTTTTAATTTATTGAATAAAACAATATATTGTTTTTTATTATTAATTTTTAATGATAATCAAAAATACCTCATTAATTTATTTATTAATTTTGGAAACAAATTTTTGTTTGGTGGTTCTAATTTCTTAATCTGATTAAAATACCACCAAATTTAATAAAATAAGATAGAAAAAATTACATAAGCTTACATTAAGTACATATGTACATTATTAGTTATTAATTTAGAATCCATTATAAAAGAATTTTTGTTTTCACTTATTAGAGAGTTGACGTAGAATTATTAATTTATTCATACAATAATAGCTAGCTAATTCGAGGAATGAAAGGCACTTATATTGTATATATTATGATATTTTCAAATAATTATTCATGAATTATAATTTTTTTCAAAATTTTTTTAAATTAAAATTTTGTTTTCAAAATTATATTTTATACATTATCTAATGTGTAAGAAACATAAAGTAAACCAATAATCACTAAACATAATTTACGTATCTTCACTCAAAATTTTAGAATAAATATTAAATTTTTATAAAGACGCGATATGTAAATGAGAGATATTATTTTCTAAACAAACTAAATAAATAAAATTATGAATTAAAATAGGTTTTTAAAAATGCTAAAGAAAATACTCTTTATTATCATTACATTCTTTACATACATTTATTTTTTTTGTTAACATAAACTTGTTTGTATATTTATATAGCTTACAAATAATCACTATAAATTATCTATTTATTAATTCTAATGTTACTTTAATTGCACTTTCTTTTTTTCTTAAATGTAATTGGATGATATCTTAATAATTAAATTTAATTATTTTTTGAAAAATATTAATACTTTCAATAATTTAGAGACAAAAGACAAATAATAAGAATGAACAAAGTAGGAAAAGGAAAGCAAATTTTACTTTTCATAATCATTCAGAATATATTTATTTATTGTCAATCTTTTAGTTTTTCTTCAAATACTCTAACCTCAACTAACTTCAGTAGCGATCAAATCATTAGTGCAACATATAAAAGCGTAGGATTAGTAGCTACTTGCTAATAAAATAAGTCTGAAGTTAAGGGTAAAATAAATATTGGAGTTAATTTTTTTAATCTAAAATATTTATAAAGCAATATCTTTTTCGAACACTTATGCAGCATCTAATATACAATCCTTTTCAGGTTCTTAAAATTGTATTAGTGTTTAATTCTATTAATCTGGTTCAGTAATAAAATACAACACATTAGAAATAAATAAGCTAACTTATCTATTTTTTATATAAAGAATAATAATATATTTTTATCTATTTTTCAGTAATCTGGATTCCGTAATTTCTTTAATCGTTTTGATAACTAAAATAATATTTATCTAAAAAAAAAATAAGTATTAAATTATGGTGGAAATTATCTTAGTCAATATAATACTGCTTTTTCAACTAGTAGCAATACATACACCTAAACAGTATCTGTATAAAGTTCTGTATAAAGTGTAGCAGGAGTATACAATTATTAATTAATTAGACTTTTTATTGTAATTATGTTAAAGATTTTTTGAAATAATTTAGATTTTGGTTGGGTTTTCATCTGGGGAAATCAAAAGTAAATTTTTTTAAAAAATCAGGATAGCCATTAAAAAGTAATAATTAATTTAAAAGACTTTTTTTAGAATGCTAATCATTAAACCTTTAACAACTGTACAAACTAAGTCATAGGACTATGGTATAGCCAAGTAAATAATTTTTATAAAATTAAAAAAAAATTTATTTTTTATAATTTTAGATAGATTCAGTTAATTTAGTTTTTGCTGCATGCGGATCTTCTAAAATTTTTAGTAAATATTTATTTTACCAAATTAATTTGAGTTTTTTATCATTAATTTAACAGTTTATGATAAAAACATTCTTTCTCAAGGTTAGTCTGTTTAATAAACTATTTATTATGCTATAAACTCATATTAGATTGCAAATAATGTTAATCTAATAAAATTTATCAAAATGGGGGTAAAAAATATATTTGTGTACATTTAATGAAAGTTCTTAATTTATTTATTTAAAGGTTGATGCTAACTATACATGTGGAGGTGTTACTAAATAAGGTCAAACATATTCAATGTTTGTTTCTTATTATTCAAGTAATACATTCAACGTTTATAAATCATTTTCTCTGAATAATGATTTTGTTGATATTTATGGATTTACTTCCTATTTTATGGTGCTTTATTAGAAATGTATCACAGGTAAAAATAAAAAAATTTATTTATTTAAAATAAAAATAACTACTCTTTTTTTTCAAGTTTACTTGACTTGTTAAAATGTGTAAATGTAATTTTTTAATTTTTATTTTCTTCCTAACTACCTTTGTTAGTCATATATTAACACCCTTTTAAACTAACTCCCATTTCTTAAAATTTATCTTAAAAAGTTCTGGGATAGGTAGGTGTGAGTATGCAACGATTTAACTAACATATATCAATAACCTATTTAACTTTTTAAATGGATTTTATTTTTTAAATATAGTTTATAATTTCGATGGAATTACATTAGGATAATCTATACCTATATCGAATTAATTTACTCTTTTCTCTTTTTTGGATGTAAAATAAATTTATTGATTCAAATAATGTTTTAGACTTTAGCTCATCATTTTAATAGGAAAATAATTTCATGACAGTTGATAACTAAAATATTATTTAAAGTAATTTAAAAATAATAAATATTAAATTTTGTTTGCAAAATAAAAAATCTTTAATTTACTGTTTAAAATAGTATGGAGTACCACTATTATCGCTACGCCTTGCCCATATTACTGTATATGTTCATCAGGATCTTCTCCTTGTACTTCTTGTCCATCTAATAGTAACAGAGCCAATTTAGACACAAATAATAAATGTCCTTGTAATCCTGGTTTTTATGACGATGGACTCAGTTAAGCTTGTATAATATGTCACCCTTCTTGTAAAACTTGTAATGGACCTAATAATAACAATTGTTAATCATGTTAAGATGGTTATTTTTTAGTATCAGGATAGTGCTAGTAATGTGATCAGAGTTGCTAAACATGTTAAAATTCAAACAACTTTTGTTTATCATGTAATCAATCTTTAGGACCTAGAACTTTAAACGCTGCAAATGGAACATGTTTATGTACATAAGGTTATACAGAAAACTAAAATAAAATTTGTACTTGCAGTAATAATTTATGTTTAGTATGCAACCCTTTAGATGGGAGTAAATGCTAAAGTTGTAAAAATAATACTTCATGGAATTTAACATCTGATAACCAATGCGAATGCAAAGATCAATTTTACTTTGACTCAACTTAAAATGATTGTATAAGTTGTAATTTTCCGTGTATAAAATGCTAAAATTCAAGTACAAGCTGTACATCTTGTAAAAACACAACTACATGGTAACTAGTAAATAATACATGCTCTTGTAAAGTAGGATATTATTTAGACTCAAGTTCTAAAGATTGCTAAGCTTGTCCTTCTCTTTGTTCTGAATGTAACAGTAGTACTTAATGTACATCTTGTAAAAATTCTTCATCAATGTAATTAATTAATCAAATTTGTGAATGCAAAGATCAATTTTACTTTGACTCAACTTCAAATGATTGTAAAACTTGTAATTTTCCTTGTATAAAATGCTAAAATTCAAGTACAAGCTGTACATCTTGTAAAAACACTACTACATGGTAACTAGTAAATAATACATGCTCTTGTAAAGCAGGATATTATTTAGACTCAAGTTCTTAAGATTGCTAAGCTTGTCCTTCTCTTTGTTCTGAATGTAACAGTAGTACTTAATGTACATCTTGTAAAAATTCTTTATCAATGTAATTAATTAATCAAATTTGTGAATGTAAAGATGGATACTATTTTGATATTTCTTCAAATGATTGTAAAACTTGTAATTTTCCTTGTATAAAATGCTAAAATTCAAGTACAAGCTGTACATCTTGTAAAAACACTACTACATGGTAGCTAGTAAATAATACATGCTCTTGTAAAGTAGGATATTATTTAGACTCAAGTTCTTAAGATTGCTAAGCTTGTCCTTCTCTTTGTTCTGAATGTAACAGTAGTACTTAATGTACATCTTGTAAAAATTCTTAATCAATGTAATTAATTAATCAAATTTGTGAATGCAAAGATCAATTTTACTTTGACTCAACTTCAAAGGATTGTAAAACTTGTAATTTTCCTTGTATAAAATGCTAAAATTCAAGTACAAGCTGTACATCTTGTAAAAACACAACTACATGGTAACTAGTAAATAATACATGCTCTTGTAAAGCAGGATATTATTTAGACTCAAGCTCTAAAGATTGCTAAGCTTGTCCTTCTCTTTGTTCTGAATGTAACAATAGTACTTAATGCACTTCTTGTAAAAATTCTTCATCAATGTAATTAATTAATCAAATTTGTGAATGTAAGGATGGATACTATTTTGATATTTCTTCAAATGATTGTAAAACTTGCAATTTACCGTGTATAAAATGCCAAAATTCTAGTACAAGCTGTACATCTTGTAAAAACACTACTACATGGTAACTAGTAAATAATACATGCTCTTGTAAAGCAGGATATTATTTAGACTCAAGTTCTTAAGATTGCTAAGCTTGTCCTTCTCTTTGTTCTGAATGTAACAGTAGTACTTAATGTACATCTTGTAAAAATTCTTTATCAATGTAATTAATTAATCAAATTTGTGAATGTAAAGATGGGTACTATTTAGACAATTCTTCAAATGATTGCTTACCTTGCCATCCTCTTTGCTCAACATGCACTAGCAGTAACTTTTGTACTTCTTGCAAAAATTCTACATCTATGTAGATTTTTAATAATGTGTGCGAATGCTCAAGTGGATTTCATTTAAGTTACGATTAAAGAAACTGTACAAATTGCTCTAATATTTGTTAAACATGCAACAACGATCCTAATTATTGTTTATCGTGTAAGAATTTACCAGGATGGAGTTTAGATAAAAGTAAAAATACTTGTTATTGTACTGATGGATACTATTTTGATACGACTAATTAAATGTGTTAGCAATGCTCATCTAACTGTAAAACTTGTAAAGATTATAGCAGCTACTGCTTATCTTGCTATACTTCATATTACTTAGCTAATAATTAATGCTCCAAAGAAACCCTTCCTACAAATATATCTTAAAAAACAATAGAAACTTTAACATAAACAACTTAATCTGCTGCATATATTGCAATAGGCTCTACAACAGCAAGTTCAGTAATTTTTTCCATAGCTTCTCCTAATGGTGGAGCAGTTTAGTAGTTTATGTCAGTGCAAAAGCTTTATTTTTTATTGTTTTTAGACATTGTATATCCACAACTGATTTATACCTTTTTCAAGACTCTTAGTGGAACTAGTCCTCTAATTTTATTCAAAAAAATAAATTTATTTTCTTATTTTATTTATGAAGACCAAAATTAAATTATAAACTAAACGACGAATGGTATAGCCTTTACAGAATAGTAATATAAAAATTATAGATTATTGTAATTTCAAGATTATATACCTAACAAATTTTAAGCTGAAAAAGTAACTAGTAGTGTTGTTCAAAATGGTGGAGGACCAATTATTTCTATTTTAGCAATATGGATTTTAGTTTTGCCAATACTTTTAATAAGCTTTTTCAGAAAAGAGAACTAATATGGGAATCTTTTGAAAAGTAGTCCTAAAGAATCTTCATTTTACACCTAGAATGTTACAACTAAAGAGAGGATTTATTACTATTATAAGACAGTCATAAGTATTTTGACAGTTATGCTACATGAAACAATTATTATAGTTTTGTCTTTCTCAGTAATTCTTCAGATTATGTCATTTTATTTATATGGATTATAAACAAAAAATCAGATATTTTAAATTGTATTTTTAGTGATTATCTTTGTTTATATAATAATAGCATCATATTTAGCATATAAAATAATTAATTCTGAGAACAATAGATTGAATATTGCTTAAGAAATAAATACAAATGAAGAATTTTAGAAAATGGTTCATAAGTAACTTTAAGAAGATTACATCAAATCTACATATTTTAGCAGAAATTTCAAATTCATAACTCTAATATTATCAAACATAATGATACCAACATTCCTTGCAATATTTTATAGCTAATTTTATTTCTAAGTAGGCTTTTGGCTTTTCATCGAAACTTTAATCTTAGTTCTTAGAATAGTTTTTAGACCTCAAAAAGATAAATTAAATAATATTAAGTAAACTGTTGATTCAATACTATGGATGATAGTTCTTATTTTAATACTATTGCTCAGTTTTTAAATTAATTAGCTTCTACAAAACAATATCAGTCAAACAGATATAGAAATAATTGATAAATACAATATTGCTATGACAATTTGTATATTTTTGATTTTATTTTTGAGTCCTATAATTCTAGTAATAAAGCTTATTTTAAATATACCATTCTTGATAAAAATGATAAATCAAAACTTATGTAAAAAAAGAGAAAAAAATCAAAGAGAAGACTAGGTAAATAGTTTAATTGAATTAGATAGCTCAAATGGTAGAAAAAACCTATCATAAGAGGATTTATCTATCTTAGTAAACTAATAAGCAAAGAATAAAAACATTTTTAAAAAATAAATTTCAAAATTACCAAGTAATAAAAGTGACATAGAAGTCTATTAGAAAAGTGTTAGTTAAATTATCATGGGAAGACTAAAAAGTAGTTACAACAATCACCCAAAAATAATAAAATTACCTTTAATCAGCTTTTAAAAAAATAAACAAAAAAGTGATAAGAGCCTTTAAATTTAAAATTGTAATGATTCAAATAAAAGTTAAATTTAAAATTAAGATGATTCAAATAAAAGTTAGATTTGAAAATTATTTTTATCCCTTAGAATACTGTAATTCTTTAAATATGGTATTTAGGTTTTTATATATTTTTTTTGTATTATATAATATTAACTCAAAATAAAAAATATGCGTTTCAACGTTCAATTGAGTAACTTTTTTTATTTTTAATATTAACTTTTATTAATAAATAAAAATGATTTGCTAAGTAACATAAAAATTTAAAAATTTAAATATATTTTTTTTACTTTTCAATTTTAAGTAAATATACAAAAAGATACAATTTTGACTCCTCTAAAATTATTTACATTTAAAGCTAATTTCTTTGCAAAACATTCCAAAATAGTAGTATATTCTGCTTAGATTATATAGATAATATAAAATGAGAAATGAAAAATTATATGCGTCTTTAAAGAATTTTTATAATGATAAAACATAAAATGATTTTATATCATTATTTTATCTATGCTTAAAATCTATTATCAGCTCCACATGTTTGAAATCTATAAATACTGTTTAAATGAAAATAAATAATAGTTTATATCTAAGTGTGTACTATTTAGGAACTTCTCAAATTTATTGTTTAAAATGTAACTTTTGTTGTAAAATATTTCTTTTAAAGTAGTAATGAATTTAAAATGTGAAATTAATATCAATAAATTTTTATGTAAAAAAGGGTACATTTACAATTCTTAATTTAAAGATTATTTATCTCATTTTACAAAAAATAATAATTAAATATGTTTTCAATCTTCAAATTCAAATATAAATTTGTTTCTCATAAATACTAATATTTCTTCATAAACAAATTAACCCACTTAATTAGCAGATTATATAGCTATAGAACATACTCTGTAGTCTTTTCAAATGTTAAAAAAATACTATTTCATTTAAAATTTATTTCATTTAATAATTAATTTTTATATTAAGGTAAATATTTTAGAATAAAATTTAAAAAATAAATGCATTATTTTAAACTGAAAAAGAATTAAATTTTATATTTTATTAAAACTAGAATCAATTTTTAAAGATGATATTTATGTTTAAATTTAATCGCTATATTTTTATAAATTTTAAAGTTAAAATAATTTCAATGATTTGTCTATTTAGTATAATTTTAATTATAAATTTAACTTTCAAAGATATTATTGATTGATTATTTAAGATAATTGTAAAACTAAATTTATTTGGTATTTTTTTAATTTCGATGCATTATTTTTAATGGCCATTAATAGGAGAAAAGGGCTAATTTAATAAATATTTAGAATTATTATAAAATATATAAATTAACAATAATTTTATTAAAAATAAATAAAAGTAGTAATCTTTTTAGTCTATTTAATAATTTTAAAAATATCTTATTATTTTCAATAATTTAAAAATAATGAAAAATATTTGAGAATATAAAATCTAAAAGATTTACTTCACAAAAAATTTAAAAAACCAATATTTAAAAACAAAAAAAGAAATTTATTTGGATTAAAATGAAAAATGCAAAGAAAAAAATAGTTAAAAGAAAAGAAATAGATAAAAATCTTTTATTTTAATTATTAACAGATTTGGAATTTCAAAAATCACATATAATATCATAAATCAAAAATCATTATGAAATAATGTTTTTATTATTTATAAATTTATTAGTCTAAAACAATAACTTGTTTTTTACCATTAATTTTTAATGTTAATTATAAATACTTTTTGATTTATTTATTAATTTTGGGAAAAAAATATTATGATTAATATAAGACTAAATTTAATAAAATAAAATTTTAAAAAAATAAGTAAGTTTACATGTAAATATGTACATATTAGTCATTAATTAAGAATCCATTATAAAAGAATTTTTGTTTTCACTTACTAGAGAATTGACATAGAAGTATTAGATTTTTCAATCAATAATGGCTAGCTAATTCCAAAAATAAAAGGTAATTTTTTTGTATACATTACGATATTTGAAAATAATTATTCATGAATTATAATTTTTCCAAAAATTTTTTTAAACTAAAGTTTTGTTTGCTTTCAAAAATTATATTTTTTTAGAATATATATTAAATTTATTTTCATAAAGAAGTGAACTATAAATGAGAGATTTTTATTTTCTTAACAAACTAAATAAAATTACAAATTATAATAAATTTAAAAAAATGCATGAAATAAAATAAATAAAGAAAATAACTCATTATTAACATCATATTCTTTATATAAATTAAACCTAAACTGTTTTTTTATTTATACAGCTTACTTAATAATCAATATAAATAAATTATATATTTATTCCTTCTAATTTTACCATAATCAAAACCTGATGATTATCTATTAAAGGTACTGCACTCTCTCTTTTTCTTAAATGTAACTTGACTACTATATCTTAAGAATTAAATTTAATTATTTTTTGAAAAATAATATTAATATTTTAGATAATCTAGAGATAATAAGAATGAAAAAAGTAGGAAAAGGAAAACAGATTTTACTTTTCATAATCATACAAAATATATTTATTTACTGTCAATCTTTTAGTTTTACTTCAAATACTCTAACCTCAACTAGCTTTAGTACTGATAAAATCATTAGTGCTACATATAAAAGCGCAGGAGTAGTAGCTACTTGCTAATAAAATATGTCTGGAATCAATGGTAAAATAAATTTTTGAGTTAATTTTTGTAATCTAAAATATTTAAAAAGCACTAACTTTTTCGAACACTTATGTTGCATCTCAAGTAAAATCCTATTCAAGTTCTGAAAATTGTATTAGTGTTTAATTCTATTAATCTGCTACAGTAATAAAATAAAATATGTTAGAAATAAATAAACTAACTTATCTATTTTTAAAATAAAGCAAAATTTAATTTTATCGATTTTTCAGTAATCTGGAACATGTAATTACTTTACTCTTATCATTTTAATAATATTATTATTTATTTTATAAAAAAAATAAGTATTAAATTATGGTTCAAATTAAATTAGTCTATATAATACTCTTTTTTCAACTAGTAGCAATACATACACTTAAACTGTATCTGTATACAGTTCTGTATAAAGTCAAGAAGGAGTATAAAATTATTAATTAATTAGACTTTTTATTGTATTTATGTTAAAGATTTTTTGGAAATAATTTAGATTTTGGTTGGGTTTTCATCTGGGGAAATCAAAAGTAAATTTTTTTTAAATATCAGGATAGCCATTAAGAGTAATAATTAATTTAAAAGACTTTTTTTAGAATGTCAATCATTAAACCTTTAACAACTGTACAAATTAAGTCATAGGGCTATGGTACAGCCAAGTAAATAATTTTTATAAAATTAATAAAAATATTTAAGTAAAATAAATTTAGATAGATTCAGTTAATTTAGTTTTTGCTGCATGCGGAGCTTCTACAATTTTTAGTATATATTTATTTTATCTAATTAATTTAAATTTTTTATCATTAATTTAACAGTTTATGATAAAAGCATAATTCCTACTGGTCATTCTGTTTAATAAACCATTTATTATCCTATAAACACATATGAGTTATCAAATAATATTAATCTAATAAAATTTATCAAAATGGGAGTAAAAAGAATGTTTATGCATAAATTTAATGTTTCTTTATTTATTTAAAGGTAGATGCTAATTATACATGTGGAGCTGTTTCTAAATATGGTTCAACATATATAATGTATGTGTTTTATTATTCAAGTAATGCATTTTACCTTTATAAAACATTTTCTTTGAATAATGATTTTGTTGATATTTATGGATTAACTAACTATTTTATGGTGCTTTAATAAAATCTTATCACAGGTAAAAAATAAATTATTATTTAAAATATAAATAATTCCTCTTTATTTTAAAGTTTACTTGACTTATTAATAAAATTTTTAAATGTTTTTTTCAATTTTTAATTTCTTCCTGACTGGCTGACTGACTACTTTTGTTTCTCATATACTAATGCCCTTTTAAATTAATAAATACATATTATTTAAAACTTATCTTAAAAAAATTTGGGTAGGTCTTAATATGCGATCGATGATTTATCATATATCAATAATCTATTTAACATTTTAAATAAATTTAAAAAGATAATTAATTATTTTAAATGGATATAATTTATTAAATATAGTGTTTAATTTCGATGGAAACACATTAGGATAATCTTAAACTATATCTAATTAATTTACTCTTTTCTCTTTTTTGGATGTAAAATAAATTTATTGATTCAAATAATGTTTAAACTTTTACTATAATTATTCTAATAGGAAACAGATTTCATGACAGTTGATAACTAAAATAATATTTAAAGTAATTTAAAAATGATAAATATTTAATGTTATTTGAAAAGTAAAACAATTTTTATTTAATTTATTGTTTAAAATAGTATGGACTGTCACTTCTAGCACTACGCCTTGCCCTTATTACTGCAAATGTTTATTAGGATCTTCTATTTGTACTTCTTGTCCATCTAATAGTAACAGAGCTAGTTTAGACATAAATAATAAATGTCTATGTAATCCTGGCTTTTATGATGATGGAGTCAGTTAAATTTGTTTAATATGTCATTCTTCTTGTAAAACTTGCAATGGACCAAATGATAACAATTGTTAATCATGTTAAGATGGTTATTTTTTAGTATCAGGCTAGTGCTAGTAATGTGATTATAGTTGCTAAACATGTTAAAATACAAATAACTTTTGTCTATCATGTAATCAATATTTAGGACCTAGAACCTTAAATGCAGCAAATGGAACATGTTTATGTACATTAAATTATATAGAAAACTAAAATAAAATTTGTAGTTGCACTAATGATTATTGTTTGACATGCAACCCTTTAGATGGATTTTAATGCTAAAGTTGTAAAAATAATACTTCATGGAATTTAACATCTGATAACAAATGCGAATGCAAAGATCAATTTTACTTTGATTCAAGTTCAAATGATTGTCAAAATTGTAATTTTCCTTGTATAAAATGCTAAAATTCAAGTACAAGCTGTACATCTTGTAAAAACACAGCTACATGGTAGCTATTAAATAATACATGCTCTTGTAAAGAAGGATATTATTTAGACTCAAGTTCTTAAGAATGCTAAGTTTGTCCTTCTCTTTGTTCTAAATGTGACAGTAGTACTTAATGTACATCTTGTAAAAATTCTTCATCAATGCAATTAATTAATCAAATTTGTGAATGTAAAGATGGATATTATTTAGATATTTCTTCAAATGATTGTAAATCTTGTAATTTTCCTTGTTTAAAATGCCAAAATTCTAGTTCATATTGTACATCTTGTAAAAACACTACTGAATGGCAACTAGTTAATAATTCATGCTCTTGTAAAGCAGGATATTATTTAGACTCAAGCTCTTAAGAATGCTAAGCTTGTCCTTCTCTTTGTTCTGAATGTAACAGTAGTACTTAATGCACTTCTTGTAAAAATTCTTCATCAATGTAATTAATTAATCAAATTTGTGAATGTAAAGATGGATACTATTTTGATATTTCTTCAAATGATTGCTTACCTTGCCCTCCTCTTTGCTCAGCATGCACTAGCAGTAACTTTTGTACTTCTTGCAAAAATTCTACATCTATGCAGATTTTTAATAATATGTGCGAATGCTCAAGCGGATTTCATTTAAGTTAAGATTAAAGAAACTGTAAAAATTGCTCTAATATTTGTTAAACATGTAGTAATGATCCTAATTATTGTTTGTCGTGTAGGGATTCACCAGGATTGAGTTTAGATAAAAGTAAAAATACTTGTTATTGTACTGATGGATACTATTTTGATATAACTAATTAAATGTGTTAGCAATGCTCATCTAATTGTAAAACTTGTAAAGATTATAGCAGCTACTGCTTATCTTGCTATACTTCATATTACTTAGCAAATAATTAATGCTCCAAAGAAACCCTTCCTACAAATATATCTTAAAAAACAATAGAAACTTTAAAATAAACAACTTAATCTGCTACATATATTTCAATTGGCTCTTCAACAGCAAGTTCACTAATTTTTTCCATAGCTTCTCCTAATGGTGGAGCGGTTTAGTAGTTTATGTCAGTGCAAAAGCTTTATTTTTTATTATTTTTAGACATTGTGTATCCACAACTAATTTATACCTTTTTCAAGACTCTGAGTGGAACTAGTCCTCTAATTTTATTCAAAAAAATAAATTTATTTTCTTATTTTATTTAAGAAGATCAAAATTAAATTATAAACTAAACGACGAATGGTATAGCCTTTACAGAATAGTAATATAAAAATAATAGATTACTGTAATTTCAAGATTATATACCTAACAAATTTTAAGCTGAAAAAGTAACTAGTAGTGTTGTTCAAAATGGTGGAGGACCAATTATTTCTATTTTAGCAATATGGATTTTAGTTTTGCCAATACTTTTAATAAGCTTTTTCAGAAAAGAGAACTAATATGGCAATCTTTTGAAAAGTAGTTCTAAAGAATCTTCATTTTACACCTAGATTGTAACAACTAAAGAGAGGATTTATTACTATTATAAAACAATTATAAGTATTTTGACAGTTATGCTCCATGAGACAATCAATATAGTTTTGTCTTTCTCAATAATTCTTCAGATTATGTCATTTTATTTATATGGGTTATAAACAAAAAATCAGATATTTTAAATTATATTTTTAGTGATTATATTTGCTTATATTATAATAGCTTTCTACTTAACCTATAAAATAATTAATTCTAAGAAAAATAGATTGAATTTTGCTTAAGAAATAAATACAAATGAAGAATTTTAGTAAATGGTTCATAAGTAATTTTTAGAGGATTATATCAAATCTACATATTTTAGAAGAAATTTCAAATTCGTAACTCTAATATTATCAAACATAATGATACCAGCATTCCTTGCAATATTTTATAACTAATTTTATTTCTAAGTAGGCTTTTGGCTTTTCATCGAAACTTTAATGTTAGTCCTTAGAATTGTTTTTAGACCTCAAAAAGATAAATTAAATAATATTAAGTAAATTGTTGATTCAATACTGTGGATGATAGCTCTTATTTTAATACTATTGCTCAGTTTTTAAATTAATTAGCTTCTACAAAACAATATCAGTCAAACAGATATAGAAATAATTGATAAATACAATATTGCTATGACAATTTGTATATTTTTTATTTTATTTTTGAGTCCTATAATTCTAGTAATAAAGCTTATTTTAAACATACCATTCTTGTTAAAAACGATAAATCGAAAATTATGTAAAAAAAGAGTAAAAAATTAAACACAAGACTAAATAAGTAATTTAATTGAATTAGAAAACTCAAAACGTTGAAAAAACCTATCATAAGATGATTTATCTATCTAAGTAAACTAATAAGCAAAGAATAAAAACTTTTATTAAAAATCAATTTCAGAATTATCAAGTAATACAAGTGACATGGAAGTCTATTAAAAAAGTGTTAGTTAAATTATCATGGGAAGACTAAAAAGTAGTTACAACACTCATCCAAATATAATAAAATTACCTGTATTCAGCTTTTAAAAAATAAACAAAAAAGTGATAAAAACCTTTAAATTTAAAACGATGATAATTCAAATAAAAGTTAAATTTGAAAGTTATTTTTCTCACTTAGAATACAGTAATTCTTCAAATATGTTATTCAAATTTATATCTTATTTTTTTTGTATTTAATTAAATTTGTTAAATAATATATTTTAATTATAAATTTTGAGTATAAAGTCAAAATAAAAAAATAAGCATTTCAACAAATGATTGAGTATTTTTTATACATTTTTAAATTTAATTTTTATTAATTAATAAAAATTATTTGATAATTAACATTTAAAATTAACTTTATTATGTGATAATTAATTTAAACATAGCAAAACATTATAATTTCAGTAAAAAAATTAGTTAGGAATAAATAAATAGGATGGAGTATACTATTAACTTCTCAGATTTTAACCCAATTGAGATATTCTATGAAAATAATTTTTGATTTTTTTTCTAGATATTTTTAGATATTTTTTTCAATATAAAATCATTAAAACTATTTATCTAATTATTAATTTAATTGTTTTAGACCTACTTTTTATTAATTTAAATTAATTACTAACAAGAAATTATTTAAAGGAATTTAGTGAATGAAAAATAAAATTATATTTATTTTCTTTAATTTTATATAGATAATGAAATTTATTAATGTTGACTTAGAATTTAATTTCAAATTAAGTTATTGTTATATAAACGACTCTGAGTTTGTTTAATTTTTGTTTGTATTTGTTTAAATCTGTAAGTATCGAAATTGTATTTTTCCAAAAGTAAATTTTTCTATTTGTTTTTATATAAATCAAATTTTTAGTGGATATTTTGTTAAACATTCTACTTGCTAATTTGAAGCATTAATGTAAATTTTTCTGAAGGCCTGTTATCACTTTATTTTTTTATTTGTCTAATATGATCAAAACTAGATCTAGTTCTTGGAGTTTAGCTTTATTAAGAACTCTCATTAAAACTAGTTCTTTTTTATAAATAACTCATTTATAAACTATTTAGCGATTAGTCAATATACTAATTACAAGTTTCGCTTATTTAGTTAAGTGAATGAGGTATTTAATTAAAACTAGATAATTAATCTTCATTGCTTGTTTTAATTAATTGACTAGAAATTTCATTCTTTGATAGGAATTTTAATGAATTTACTTTATCTTATTAATTGCAAATATTGCTTTTTAAGGAGTTTAAGCTTAAAAAGTTTGGTATTTCATTTTCTTATTCACAATCATTCAATCTTATCTCTTCATTAAGAGATGTTTAAGTATTTTAATCATTCTAAAACGTTTCGATATCTAAAAATTATTTTTGTATTATTTCAAAGTATTTTTTTGAATTTTCTTCTTATTCTTTTTCTTAAAGGATATTTACCTTATTTTAATCTTAAATTTATTATTGTTTTTACAACTAATTTCTTTTTTATAGTTATTTATTTTATTTTTAAATTATTTTTACTATATTTATTTTGTTAATATTTGTTTTATCTTTTAAATTCTACAAAGAAGATAATTTTGATGCTAAAATTTCATTTTTCATGACCAAGTTTTCATTTTGAATTAATTTGTTTTCTTTAGATTAGCCTTTTTTCAAGTACTTCTAACCTTGTATTTCAATTTATTAAGTCACTGGATTCACATTCATTTTAAACACTGGAGTTTAAATGTTACTCAAATTTTCTATTGAATTTTATATAATAAAGCAAAAAGTTAAATTACAATTTTAACGCTAATAAAACTTACACAAAGATAATAGACTTGATGAAGTAAGTGGTTATTAATTTAATTAATTTGATACATCGCATTAAGATTTGGTCAAAAATTAATTATACTATTCTGAGCTTTCAGTTTATTACTACAAGCTATTGAAATCTTTTTCAAAATACATTCTACTATTTTTCCTGGAGATTATTGCAAGGTCAGGATGACTTTATTCCCGTTTTATAATTTTAAAGTGAGAAATATTACATAATTGATCCTAAGATTACAGATTTTATTTATCTTTGATTTTCATTTTTGAGTTATTGTTTTACAAAATTTGTTTTTATTATTACAATTATTATTATGCCTTGCTTTCAGATTGAATCGCTTAAAACTGTCTAGGAGATTATACAAAATTATTCAAGCCACCAACATAGTAAAGATTTTATTACTATTAACTCTAATTTATGCTAAAAGGTATTTCTTTAGGTTATAGAAATGTCTAAAAACCTTTTCTGAAGATTTTTTAAGCTATTTTATTGATTTACTACTTAGGTGTAATATTTACAGAAGAAGTTTGTGTTTCTAATTCTGAGATACCCTTTTCCTAAAGATACTAATCATTCTATTTGTGAATTTAAAACTTTTAAAGATCTCTTTCTCTTCTATATCCCTAATAATTAAAATTCTTTTAAAAAATTGTTTTTTGATAAGAATTTTGTACATTTGATACTACTACAACTTTGTTGCCTCTAATGAATCTATTATTTGGAATTTATTTTTCTAGAGAATGGCTTTAAGTCATATTTTTGGAAGCAGGAAGATCACTTAAATAAGATTAAAAGTTTTTATTTGTTTTTATAAAATCCTCAAAATCACTTTCTTATTCAAATGAATCACTATTTTAATTTTAAGCCATCGTTTATGAATGATAAAACTCGAATTTACTTATTAATTATATATATATTTATGTAATTTTGATTAAGATTTTGGTTTTTGAATTACTTTCTTTTTATAAAGCGATAACCAAAGACATAGGAATAAATCAAATATTTTTTAATATCTAACTCATACTATTACGTTACCAAGTTATAACCAAATGAAATTAATTATTATATTTATTAATTTTGATAGCAAAAGATTACTAACTCATTTTAATTAAATCTAAAACATTTAAATTTTTATCTTACACTCTTCATCTCTTTAATTTTTTGTGTTTATTTGTTCTACATATTTATTTATTTTTAGCATATTTATTAGATCTTTCTTAAGTAATTTCATTTAGATTTAATTTCCTTATTTTGAATATCTAAAAAGTATTTAAATTTTAATTATTATTCTAAAACAATTTTATTTTATAGGGTATTTTAAGTTATAAATAATTATTTAATAAATATTTATTTTATAATAAGATATGTTTGCTTTAATAATCTTATTTTATAAATTTTTAGAATTTAATAAAATTTGTTTAAATCTAATTTGAATAGATGTTTTGGAATAGTTTATTTTAACACTTTTTAATGAAAAACAGTTTTTAATTAATATAAAAAGATTTTGAAAAAATAAATACTTTTTTAATAATTTTTTTGAATAATTTTAGTTGCCTTTTATTTTTTTATGATTTAATAATTATAAAGTAAAGATAAATTAATCTGCTAATATTGATTAAATACTTTTAAAATAATATTTCTAATATAAATATTTAAAATAAATTAATTATTAAATTTATAATTTGAAGTAGATAAAAAGTATTTTATTTTTTTGAAAATTTAGGTCTCTATTGATTAGGAAATCTATGTTTATATTTATTGGAATTAATGTCAAATATTTCAGACACAGAATACTTATCTAAATTCAGTTATTCCCCAACCATTAAAATGAAAAAATATACTTATATTAAACGTTTATAAAGTTAAAGTAAATAAGAAGGAGATAGAAATAAACCTTATGGAAACGATTAAAGTCAAATCATGGGCTAAAGTTCCTATAGCAAAGAGACTAGAAATAAAAGAAGAATTGGAAAAGATAAGAAACGACCCATATATAAGAGAATGGAAATAATGTATGGAAGGATGGGGTGTACCGTAAGCAACCATAAGCAAATGGACTAACATGCAGAGAGGAAAAAAGGGAAGAGAGAGCTCACTAGGAGAAATAATTATGAAAGAAATGTTAGAGAAAATCTTCCACAAAGAAATAGGTCCAGCAGAGTTTTGGTAGATAAAACCAAAAAACTTAATAAAAAAACTAAAAATAGATAAATACTTTAATTTTATCTGTAAAAACTAAAGCAGTCGATATTATTATATAAGAACCACAAGATAAAAAATGATAGAAGAAGGAGTAAAGAGAGCATTGGAATCAATAGAAAAATTAAAAAAATTGTGTGAATATTATTAAAAATGAATATAGTAATTAATAGAAAAAATTTATGTTCTTTATATTTGTGAAAAAAAAAAATAATGCAATACTTGAACTGCAACAGCTTTTTATAATAAATCAAGATTTATTCTTTTTAAAGAATACATGAATACTGTAAAATACATCTCAATATGTAAAACTGAACTAATTAATACAGTTTGCTAAAATAGCTTTCTAAACTAAAAAAACAAACCTATAAAACTATAATTACCCTAAATATAGATCTAAAGTGATGTTAAAATTGCTTAAAGAACACAATTTAAAAAAAAAAAAATCCTAAACTGAAAAGCAACTAAATAGAAATTTAAACAATATGGAGGAGTGTTAGGTAATAGACATTTGATAAAGGTTTTGATTCTGCCTTGAAAGAATAAGTGCCTATAGTTAATTAATTTAAAAAGTAAAATAATTAATTATTGATTAAATAATAAACCTTTTTTTATATACCGTAAATACTCTATCTTAAGCCGATTCTAATTTAAGACTGTACTCTAATTTAAGCACTCTACAATTGAACCATATTAAAAATTTTTAAAAAACCGGCCTTAATATATGAACCTTTACCGTATAAAGATTTTGAATTAAGTACTTTTTTGATACATATTTATGATACATTATTTCATTTGCCTTTTATTTTTTTTAATTTAATATTTATTAAATAAAGATAAATTAATATTGTAAAATAAATCGATTAGATTCTTATAATTTATTAAAAATAATATTTCAAATTAAAATGTTTTAAAATTAATTATTAAATTTTTAATTTCAAGAAGAAAATAATTTTTCAATTTTTTTGAAAATTAATTTTGGGTTTTAACATTTAAATTAATTAATTAAGCATTTTTTGTTTACTGTTAAATGATTTTCGAAATTTTTGCTTCTCTATTGATTATAAAATTTTGTCTTTATATTTGATAAATTAAATTAATTGTAAATAAGTATTATTTGATAAATAATTAATCAAATATTTATTTGGTTAAAAAACATCATCCACTAGATTAAGATAGTTAGAAAGGATAATTTTTACAATATGGAATAGATACCTATTTTAGAATAAGAATGCTTGAAAAGATGTAACAATTGGTTTTAGATATAGAATGTAAGATATATTGATACTAATCAATTAGTTTAATTTACATCTTTACGCTAAGTTGAAATTTTTGTTCAATAGTAAATAAATCGTGATAATAATTTTAAGCGTTCGTGCTTAAAGTATGGAACATTATTTGGAGTTATTTTAGCAGCCTTTTGTTTTTACAAAAATTAAGAAGAAAATTTTAGTGGAAAATATCTATTTAATGCTTTTGCTTTATCTGCTATTGGTGGAGGTGCAAGCTGTTATACATTTTCAGGAATTTTGTCTAAGATTGTTTAAGACAAAGACACAAATATTGATTTCTCTTAATTCTAGTTATATTTTAAATAACATTCACAAGATCTTTACAAGTTAACAAAAATTTTAGAGTAATGATTCAATTTTATATACCATCAATACTTTTGAATAATTGAATTAAATATTTATTGCTATTTATAATCTATATAAAATATTTACCTTTAATATAAATAAAATTAATATCAATCATTGCTAAATCAAGCTAAATTTAAAGCAAGTATAAAAATAACTAAATAGTATTTAAAAGATTGCTCATAAATATATTTTATGTAACTATTATTTGTAATTTAAAGACATAATTAAAAACTGATAAAATATCAATTAAATGAAAAAGAATTTATTTAATGAAAGGGATAATTTATATAAATTATTACTTTTTTTAATTAAATATTTCATTTTTTTACATTTGAAAACGAACTTAATACTAATCTCCTTTCTTTTATTCGTTTACTAAATATGGATATCTCTTTAATATTGAATTTTCTTTATTCATCTTTGTAAAAGATTTGTGGAAATATTATATGCGAAATTATTTAATACTTACCTTATTTACTCTTATATTAATATTTAATTTAATTAGCATTCATTTTTTTAAAGTAGATAGAGGTTTTGGAATAATTTATTTTTACACTTTTCAATGAATAACAAACAGTTTTTAATTAATATATAAAGATTTTGAAAATATACTTTTTTAATAATTTTTTTGCATAATTAATTTTATTTGCGTTTTATTTTTTGATAATATTTTAATTATAAAATAAAGATAAACTAATCTACTAAAATTGATTAGATACTTTTAAAATTATATTTCTAATATAAATATTTAAAATAAATTAATTATTAAATTTATAATTTGAAGTAGAAAAAAAGTATTTTATTTTTTGAAAATTTAGAGTTTGCCTCTCTATTTGATTAGTATTGATTAGGAGTATGTCTATATTTGATAGATCAAATTCTAAATAAGTATTATTTATAATAATAATTTATTAATTATTAATTTGCTTAAAAAACACCATTAAGAAAGTAAAGATGGATAATTTTCACTATATGGATTAAATATTTATCTAAGAAAAAGAATGTTTGGATAAGTGTAATGATTGGCTTTAGAAAAACAATGTAAGATATGAAAATACTAATAAATAAGTTAAATTTTCAAATATGCTCGAACTCGAAATTTTTGTTCTGTAAACAAAAAATCGCATAAAATAATAAAAGCTTTAATTCGTAAAATATGGATCAATGTTTGGAGCTTTTTTAGGAACCTTGACCTTTTGCGTTTTTAATGAAAAAAGTTTTACTGGAAAAGATGTCTTAAAAATATTTAGTTTACCAGCTTTTGGTGGAGGTATAATCAGTTTTTTATTATCAGAATTTCAGACTGTTTGTTCTAGAGTTGTTTCACTCAACTACACAAATATTGATTTCCCTAAATTCTAGTTATTTTTTGAATCTTGCTTTAAAAACTACTACAATCTTAAATAAAAATTGATGTAATGATTTAATTTTATAGACTAACAATACTTTAGAATTATTGGCAGATCAATAAAGTCAAATCTATTAATTATATAATAAAATATTTAGTATAATTTATAATCTATATAAAATCTGTATCATTAATATAAATTAAATTTATTAAATTACATTAGAATTTAATATTTATCTATAAAGAAAAATTTTTGTTTGTAAACCAAGCAAAAATATTAAGATAAGTATAAAAAATTATTATTTTATTAAATTAATTGTTCTATTAATTTATAATCAATGATTTTATCGTAATCACAAATAATGCTTATGAAATAAACCAACAAGTAAATAAATAACAATTAAAAAAACGATTGGTTAAAATAAGGAAATGGTCATATCCATATCAAATAGTATTTTTAAAATTGTTATTAAATCTATTTTTCTGTAACTAGTAATTGTAATTTTAAGACAAAATTAGAAACTAATAAAAAAAAAATAAATGTAAAAGAAATTATTTAATTAAAATAGAAGAATAAAATCATGATTTAAGCTTAAGAAAAGAATCTGTCTATACTTTTAATTGTTTGCATAAAAGTATTTTTTAATTTTAAATTAATCTTATAAATTTTATTTAATGATATAAATTATTGCTATTTTTATATAAAATATTTTATATATTTTTTACATTTAATAATGAATTTAATATTGTTATTTGCACTATATTTTTCTGTAGTTAAGAATTATATGCTTAAATTAAATAAAAAAATTAATTAATTAATTAATTTACAATTCTTATGTTATTTTATTTTAATGTGTTTATTTGTTAATTTTAATTTTAAATAGATATTTTTAATTTTAATTCTATTTTATAGAAATTAAAAAATAATTTATAAATCTAATGATAATTAATTTTATGTTCTTTTTCCTTTTTTTATTTTATTTAATTAATTTATATATAAATAAATTATGAAATCTATCGTTTTATTAATAATTTATTTTTAAATTCATTGTTTATTTATGATTGAAAAAAATTAAAATTATTAATATTATTAATTAAATTCTATTATAAAATTATTTATCTTTATATAAATAATATTCAAAGGCATCAACCATTCAAAAAAATAGTGATCTCAATTCACCAAATTTTTGAATGGCATTTTGCTATATTAAAAAAAGTATTTTATTTTTTTTGAAAATTTCCAGTTTGCTTCTGTATTGATTTGCAACTTCTGTATTTAAAAATTTGTAAATAAATATTATTAATAACAATAATATATTATTATTATTTATTTGCTTAAAAAAATACTGTTAAGAAAGTAAGGATGGATACTTCTCACCATATGAATTATATATTAGTCTAAGAAAAAGAACTCTTGGATAAATGTAATAATTGGTTTTAGGAATACAATGTAAGATATAAATATTCAGATTAATAAGTTAAATTTTCATCTTTGCTCTAACTCGAAATTTTTGTTCTATCAACAAAAAATAGCTTCAAATAATAAAAATTTTACTTAGCATAAAATGCATCAATTTTGGTAATTAATTTTAGGAGGCTTACTCTCTTACTTTTCTAATCAAACAAAATCTCCTAGAAAACGTGTTTATAAAATGATTAGTTATTCTTTATTTAGTTTATCTGTGTTTTCTGTAGTTTTATTCAGTTATTTATCATAAAAACCTCTTGCACTACTGAACTACAAAAATATTGATTAACCTAGATTCAGCTTATTTTTTGAATCTTGCTTTCAAAACTTTTACAATCTAAAAAAAGTATTGACTGAATGATTCAATTTTATTTACAAGCAATACTTTTGAATAATTAGCAGATCAATAAAGCCAATTCTATTAATTAAAAAATAAAATATTTAGTATTATTTACAATCTATATAAGATCTTTATTATTTATATAAATAAAATTAATTAAACTATTAATTCTTTATCAATAAAGAAATATTTATTTTTGTTAAATCAAGCAAAAATATTAAAATAGGTATAAAAATTATTATTTTAATTAATAATCAGTGCTTTTATCATAATCACAGACATCATTTTTGAAATAAACAAATAAATAAATAACAATTAAAAAACGATTAGTTAAAAATAAGGAAATGATCAAACTAAATCAAACAATATTTTAAAAATACTTCTTTACCTTATTTTTTTGAAACTAGTGTTTGTAATTTAAAGAGAAAATTAGAAAATAATAAAAATATTAATTAAATCTAAAAGAATTTATTTATTAAAAGAAAAAAAATCAAAATCATGAGTTAAGTGTAAGAAAAGATTCTTCCTATATTTTTAATCGTTTGCATAAAAGTATTTTAAAAGTTTAGAAAAATTTATAAAATTATATTTATTTATATAATAATCATACACATTTTATTTTACTGAAATAAATTATTACTATTTTTAATCAAATATTTTATTTTTTACATTTAAAAATAAAATTAATTAATACTAATCGACTTGTTTTTATTCATTGATCAATAAAGGTATTTTTAATTGCTTTGTGGAAATATTGTATCCAAAATAACTTATTATTTACCTTATATTCTAAAATATTAACACTCAATTTAATTTACACTCACTTTTTTAAAGTTGAAAATTTCCTAACAAATTTTGAGAAAATTTCTTTTTCAGTGAGTGTAAGTAAATATGTAAGACACTACTATGTAGTATTTAATTCTATGAATAATAACATTTATTCAAAAAATATATTTACTTTTAGCAATAATTAAAATATTTTGATTATGATAAAGAATATTTTATATAAAATGATTTTAATCATTATTTTTTTTAAATTCTTCTTACTTCATATAAATAAATTATAAAATTGCAGCTAAACAATCCTTTTTTGAGGTTATAATTAAATTTTAAATGCAATTCTTAGATTTGTAATATCTATGGCTATTTTTTTAAATTATAATTGGGTGCTTATAACAAAATAGCAACAAATCCAAATATAATTAAAAATAAATAATTATTTAATCGATTTACAATTTTTATTATGTTTTATTTTTTAAGAATAAAAGAATTAAAAAATATTATGCTTAATTGTCCTCTTTTTCTTTTGAATGATATAAAAAAATTAGCTTAATTTATACATGTTAATTCAATCAATATTTTAAATTAAAAATCTACTAAAAAATAATAATAAAAATATTTGTTTACTTTAACTAAAGTTGGGATTACTCTTTTGAGATAAAAAATAAGTATTTAAATGATATGTTTGAATCATAAAATTAATCTATCATTTTATCAATTAAGTAAATTATTAATAATTTTTATTTGAAATGAAAATGATTGAGTAGAACAATCTTTATTATTAACTAAAATAATCTTAGATGTTTAATTTAGTGATATTTTAATAAATTACTTTTAAAGAAAAAAAATATTATTAAAAAATTAAAATAGCATGATTCAAATTGCATAATTCCAAAATATACTTAATTTATTAATTAATTTACTTTTTATTACTTAATAACTTGTTAACTCAAACAACTTCTTTCTTTGGTTATACACATTCATAAATGTATTCCAAAATTTGATTGATTGAAATAATTCAAAAGATAATTGCATGGATAAGTTATTAATATTTCCTCTAATACATTCTTAATTTTTATACTTTTCTATTAAGAATTGTAAAAAGCTTCAAATGATATATGTATATTGAATTTTTGTAATAGAATAATTAAACCAATAATAATTATAAGCTTTTAAGAGCTGAATTACTTTTGAAAGAGAGAACATATTTATTATATTTATTGATTACAATTTTTTTATTAGAATAGAAAAATACACATTACATTACAATAAAATACACCCAATTACTTAATTTGATTATTAAGAATATTTGGCTTGAGTTTACTACGATTTTATATATTTAAACGTTAGAGATACTTTAAAATTATTCCGAAATATTCATTTCAGTAATATAAACTATTTTAATATTATTTTTTTTAAAATGTTAAGATATTCATTGTATTTTAGTGTTTTATATTATAATCTGCCTGTAGAATAACATCATTTGTTACTTTTTTGTTTTATCTTAGTCAATATAATTTAAATTTTACATATCAAACAGATAAATATTTCTTAAATAATTAACAAATAAATTGGTATTAAATACATTTCTAAAATTTAATTCTACTTAGTAAATAATTTAAAAATTAAGATCAAACAAATAAATAAAATATAAATGGAATTAAGTAAATAACTGAATAACCTCTCTTTGTAGAAATAATAATAATAAGATGAAGAATGCATCTACAATATTATTGTGAATGTTCATGTATTTCAGGCTTAGCAAATGCTAACAACTTAGTTAAAAATATCTATAAGTTTAAGTAAGATTATAGAAGTAGGAGCATTTATGGTGGTAGAATTTCCTAGAATAAAAATCTGTCTAACTTTGCTGTAGAGACTGGAGGAGAAGAAATTTACCTTAGGAAAATCGCTTACTTCTAGTTAGCAAAAGATATAGGAGCATATATCATATCTGAGATAAGTCACTATATTTATTTTGCAGAGCATCCTGAAATAAAAATTTATGCATTTTTGTATTTTAGTAAAGATTTAAAATATATATATATATTTATTAATATGTTTAATTGTATTTGGCTAGCTTATGTATTTATTAGTATATGGTAGGTTTTATTATTATATATTTATTTTTTTATTAAGTTTTGATTAATGATAACAAAGTAAATAAATAAATAATTGATTTAGTTATTAATATCAATACAAAGTATAAGAAAGTAGAAATTAATATTTAATCAAAAACGATTGAAGTAAATTCCCAGAGAAAGTTTTTTAATACCTTTAATTGCTTTGATACTATAAAGAACTCTATTATTAGATTTAGAGTATGAGTGATCATCTACATAAAGGTGCTCTTGAATAGATTGCATAAATATTTAGAAAATGATTTTCTTTAATATATTTACTTTTATAATTTCAATATCTAAATAATTATTCAAATCAACATTAAAGCAAAGTTTATGTAGAAATACATCTCTGGGGGATTTCCTTATTATCGAAATATTAGATTCATTGATTTTTAAAAATAGAACGTTGTAGTGTACATGGGAGAAGCTTTCTACAGTGTATGTCTCTGTTTAGGATGGATTTTCAGAACAAGGACGAATTTTACCTGAGAGTTTTAGACGTTTTAAAAATGATATTAGTTCTACTCTAAGATGTTGTGGGATATTGAAGTTTTCTAAGTTTTCATTTTGCAACATTGCCATAATATTATAGATAAATAACTTGTTCAGATTATGAAAGCGGGAATAAATAGTTTTTTTATTTTTATTCTTTTATGTTTAAGCTATATTGTTATTTAAATTAGCTTCATCTTGCTCAACATCCATTTTATTATATTGAAAAACATCAGATTAAATATGGGTGTCATTGATTAAGTTGTTTGGAGGATGAGAATGGATACTGGTTGAGGTATTTCTGCGCTCAGGAAAATCACGCATAATAGAAAAATTATAAAGATTAAGCATTTTGTGATCACTAGGATGAAAAATCATCTTTCTCTTAATGTTTTCTTAAAAATCTAGAAGCTTTGCAGTGCTATCATTTGATGGCTAATTTAAATGTGAGTTGACGTATAAATTTTAATTACTAGCTTTTTAAATAAAACTAGTTTTATTATTTAATTTAACTTGGCTATTAAAATCAAATTCACTTTTTGTTAATTAATTCTTTTTTAGGCTAGTCTAATGTTCATTTGAGGGTGATGTGATTTTTTGTTATTATTATTAATCGTTTTAAGCCTGAAAATTTTTTACACTTTAACTCTACAGTTAATTTAATTAGTTAGCTGATTAATTTTTTACACTGTTGCTGTTAGATTAGTTGGTTTCATTTTAATTTGAGCATTCAGATCCTAAAAAAAATGGTTATTTTAAGATTTATTAAAATACTTTGTGTGTTTCACTTTACTGAGTAACATAGATGCATTTACTCAAAATCTCTTTCTAAGAAAATTTTTTAGCGTTGAATTAAATATCATTTAAGACAGTTTCAATAGAATTTTGTTAACTTACAAAGCATTTTATTTAATCAACAACTTGGAGGAAATCGCTATTTGTACTATTTGCAGAATCAATAGATTGATTGTCAATAATTTCATTTGAAAAAGTTTCTTATTAAAAAGAATTATCACTATTTAAATTATTTTGAATTAATTAATCAATTGCAGCAATCCTATTGGTTTCTATCTTTAAAGATTACAATATATATTTTTTTAATTAATTTTCTTCTTATTTGGATGTAATAGATTTTTCCTTATTGTTGTTTTGAAATTGACTTTATTTTATTAATTATTTAGAAAGCTAAGGTTTTTAGTTATCTTCTAATTTAATCTTTTTGCTATTCTTTATTTTTTTAAATTAATTTGTGGCAATATTACTATTTTCAAAGCATTCTATTTTTATTGTATCGTTGCTATTCCTATGATGTTTTAAATGTTCAGAAATTTAGTTTTCTTAGCCTTTTTAAGTCTTTTAAGAAGATGTTGACTGCATTTCATTGAAATACGTTTTTATAGGTTCTGCAGAGTAAGATGGCTGCTTGGGAGGATCAGGATGTTAAAATTCAATTTATTAGTAGCTATTATTTTTTTCATCTCTTTTTGTTAGCAATTAATTATTGAATATTATTTCAACAGGTTGGTATTAACCTGATGATATGCTTCTCATACCTGCCATCCTGTAATCCTCCGAAAACACACTCCCATCGCTAGAGTTACTTTGATTGGTATGAATAGTTTAGCCATTATTTGCTTTTACTTATGATAAAAGTGCATTAGACTCATTACCTATATCTTATGAAGCAATCTTTTTTTAACCTTTATTAACAATACTACTTATTTAATATTATTCAAAATGCTCTTCTTTAATTTTATTTTTTTTTTAGGAGATTGAAGGTAAAAAATTGTCTTTATCTACGGTAGTCTCATATTATTGGAGAGGGCTGAAATCCATTTGGGTTCTATTTTAAGGAACTCCTTATGATTCAGCACTTTACTCTTTAGAATTGTACATATATTGTTAGTCTATTTATTAATGAACCAAAGGATAATTATTCACTGGAATGCTTTAATTTTCAATGAAGTATAATCCTTAAACCGGATTATCATATCTATAGTAACAGATAGGTAAAATACAAGGGGAATAAGGATATTAGAATGTATTATTGAACATGAGACTAAGAATTAAAGTGTTATTATTCTTAAAAAGCTGAATTCGATATTCTTTACTTACTAAATTAACTAATGTATTGCAAGTAAACAAGCTCTTGGTATCTTAAATAATAAATTGCTTTCAAGCTAACGAATTAATATTTAATTAATAACTTCAAGTGTTTTTGCAATTTTTTTTTTATTTTTGTAAAGCTTTTTTATGATAATTTTTTATATTTTTGTTTTTTCTGATATCAATTAAATATAAAGCTTTGAACATTATTCAAACGAAATAACATTTATTAAATTTGATTACACTATTAAAAATTTAATATTTAGTAATTGATTGCGCCTATCAAAATAAACAAAAGTGGTAACAAATATGGTAATTTATATGAATTTACAGATATTTTAATTTATAAGTAACATTCTATCAAAATTCAATAAATTCAATATTTTAAGGCATTTAAATTGAGATAAATCTATTAAAATATTTTTGAATTGCTCATAATTAAAAAGAAATATAAAATAATTTAATAAATTATTTCTAACTAATATAGAGAAAATTTAATTGTTTAACACAATAATTTGCACAAAATATTTGAATTCACTTCTTTTTATCACAAAAATAAATTGTTTTTTACTAAAATTCAAAAAAAAACCTTATATTTTCATACATAAAAAAAATAGAATAACAGTAATAAAAAATTATTTATTTAATTATATATTCATTTCAGGATTATTAATAATTATGCTAATTTGTAATTAAGAATAATGATATAAATGCAATAATTAAGTGAAGTTAAAGACCTATCTTGAATTTAAACATGAATAATGTATATTAAATTAAATTCAATACATTTGGTAAAAAATATTTTTAGGTATTTTGATTCAAATAAAATAATTATTGCAATTTTATAATATTGTTTTTAAATATTGCTTTCATCATGTACCAGTTTTATCAGCCTGTGAATGTAAACTGTTTTGAATAGATAGGCAGCGTAATAATTTACATTTTCATTTATTTAAAAATTTTAATATTTTACTGAGATAAAAGTAATAACGAGATGGGTTTTTTTTATCAAGTTTTATAAAATAGTTATGAAACAAAAATTATAGTAAAAAAATGTTTAAACGTATGTTTCCTTGAAAATAGCAGAAGCTTTTTAACAAATAGAAATATCAAATGAGTATTTTTATTACTTTTTTATTGGCTACTTCATTAGTTTACTATTCTTTGATAATTAATATGCAGCCCTTTAAATTATGAACCGATTTTTAAAATTTTAATCGAGTAAGTTTTCTACAAAGAAAAAAGGTTAGCTTTATAGATTTTTTAAGAGTAATTTAGACCTAATTTTATCTCTTATTTTTCCTTCAATTCTTAATTTGTGCTACTCTTCTACTTTTATGAGTTTATTTGCATTTTACTCTTTGTTTGTTTTATTGAGCTTGCTTTATTTTTATTGAATGATTAAATATATCTTGATTTTATATTCTTACTAAAATACTAAAAATACACTTTTAAATATTTTTTTAAATAATTTAAAATATTAAGAATTATAGATATTAAAAATAATATATTTTTTTTGTAATATCTTTTAAAATTATTAATTATAGCTCCTCAATAGCGAAATAAAAAATGTATTAATAAATATTAAATATTAAAGCTTCTCTTCTATAGATAAACAAATATAAAGAGCATATTTCAAAAAAGCTATTTTTAATTAAATAAAAAAGGAAAACAGAAGTTTATTAAAACAATTTTGCTAAAGGAATTACTAAAGTAGAAAATAATTTATATATTATTTAGGATAAATCCATTTTATTGGAGTAGAATGGTCTTCAATTTTTGTTCTAGAAATCATAATTTTATACTTTGAATGTTAAAATTTTACATTACCATTGATATTTAAGCCTATATATAATGGTTTATTTTATTAAATAAAATTATTATGTTCAAAAAGGCATAAAAAATTATGCTGAAAAATATAAATATTTAGGTAGTAATATCTATTTTATTAGGAAATAAAATAACAGTAACTATTTAAAGCTTTTTCCTAGTGATATTTTTATTTATTTCATATAATTTTAGTAGTTTTGAACAAAAAATAAAAAATTTGATACCTTTTATATAAAGGAATTTCGTTAGCACTAAAAAAAGGGAACTAGATGAGTGAGATTCAAAATAAATTTACTTCTATATTAATTTTTGTTTTTTTATCTTAAAAAACTGACATCTTCAGAGTTATAAGTTTACCCTTGAGGTAAATTACATAAATTTCAGTATAATGTTACGGGTAGATGACTAATTATTAGAAATTTAAAATTTAATATTACAGATGCTAACATTAAAAGAAAAACAGTTTACACATACCCAAAAAAAAGACTTTCTATTAGATCAATTTGATTAAAATTTGAAAAATTCAAATAGTAAAATCAATATTTTATCTTAAAATTTATAAAAATACATATCATTTATGGAGTTGCGTATCTCATTTAACATAAAATAATTTTAAAAGTTTTGGCACTAACACTTATTAGCGTTAAATCAATTAACTAGTTTGACCATTTTACTTTTAAAAAAATCTGATTCTGAAAAAAAAGATTACAAAATAAAAAATATCAATTTTTTTGCTTTATTTTAAATTGATTGGATAGTTTTCAAAAAATGCAAAAAAATTGTTTATTTTTAAATGTTTAATAATATTTTATTTCTGTAAAAAGCTATTTATTTATTTAGTTTTTTTAAATAAATATTGCTCACTTAAAATTAATATTTTTAACATTAATTTTTTAAATTTTGTAAAATAGATATTAATTATCAATAAATAAAATTTATTAATAATCTTAGATAAAAAAACTTAATTTTTAAAAAGAATCTATCTACCTTTATTTTCTATCTCTTATTTGGTTAATAAATGTTATAAGAAAGCAAAGAGCTTATTTATTTAATTAATAATATTTTTATTTTCTTTTTGAGCAAGCTGTATTTTAGTTTTTAGATCTTATAATTCACTGAAATTACATTTTTTTTTATAAAAGATGATTTTTTATAACTATTTTTTGATGTTAATTTTTATCATTAAACCATAAGTATAAAATATATGAAATTCAAATAATTATTCTATAACTTAAATAAATAAACATAGTATTAATTTTATATTGTTTATTTTACAGTTTAAAATAATCAGTTCATCATCTTTTAATTATTAGGAATAATAAATATGTTATTAATTTACTAAAATATAGCCAAATTAAGGGTCTAAAATATACAGAAGTATTCAAATTAATTTAAAAATTTTAATCATAATTTTGAATTATTATCAATATTTAATTTTTTGATAAAAATTATGATAGATAACTCTTGCAAAATAATTTTGATAAGAAATTAATTACTAAAATCTAAACTAATTAAGTATTAGATTATTTTAATCAAAAACAAAATTTCTAACAAATTTTTCATTTAAAATAGCTTTTTTATATATAATAACAAGGTTTCATTTCTTTTTTATTTTAACAATAATTATTTTAATTTAGAGACAAAAGTATTTATAATGCTCCATTTTAGTAAATTATTATTAATGGTTTTTATAAATGAATTTAATAATTAAAAGAATAATGAAACCAATTAATTATTAATTAATTAGGATTAATTAAATTCTTTATATAATTATTCATTTAATTGAATTATCAAAACATTATTTGATCGCACTTGAATTCTCGTAAAAATAATAATAATAATAAATTTTTATGTTTAGTAAAAACAAATAAATTATTTAAAAAGAATAAAGCAAATTAAATAATAAAGATATAAAGATAATTATAAAAACCAATAATTATAAAATAATTTTCGATAAATTAAATTCTGCAAAAAATAAATAAGTGTTTGAATAGAAAAATTATAAAAAACAAAATATTTCTTCTTATTAATCATAAATTAAAAATAATTACAAAAAAAAATAGGAATCATAAAAATTCTTTTTTCAAATAAATAAATATTTTATTTTATACTGCTAATTTATACAAAAAATAAAAATCATTATAGTTTTGAATGTATTTCAATTTGCTGAATTCAAAGAACTGCATCATTTTTTGTCTTTAAAAATAGAAATAAAATAATTTATTCAATATAGACAATATTTCATAGATAAGGAACCTTTTACATTTTCTATTAAGTAAAGGTGTATCTTGAAATATTGATTGATACTCTAAAATCATATAATTTTGATTATTAGAGAAGTAATTTAGCTATGAGTATTTACATTTCTTTATTGAGTGTAATCAAGAAAGAAGAAAGTTGATTTAATAATTAATTATTTATGTGGTTACTAAATAACAGATAAAAAAGAAGATATTTAAATTTAAGGAAAACAATAGACTATATAATATCACCATATATTTAATTTATATAAATTACAATACTCTTTAATCTTATAGTAAAAGAATAACTAATAAGAAATTGAATGATTACAAATATTTATTATTTTATAAATATAATTAAAATATCAATTACAAAAATTAAAAGTATAGATAGATAGATAGATTGATCTACAAAATTAAATATTTTGCTGAAACTTGATAAATAAACTATAAAAGTTGGCATTTATATATAATAGATACATACAATTAATTAATAGATAAATTATAGCATAATTCAGTCTAAATTTTAGGATCGCCCAACAATTGAACATGTAAGAAGACTTGTTTGATAAAAAAGACTTTAAAAAGTTCCAAAATAGATTCTCTGTGCTTCCAATTAATACAAAACCTTAGTCATTTATAGATGTGGTCAATTAAGCTGTCCCATTTTATAAGTAAATTGATGAGTTATTAAAAAGAGATGTCGACTTTTCGAATAAAAAAGATGTCGAAGTAAAATTATTTTTTTTGAGACAACTATGCATAAATTTGATTTTTTAAAAAATATATTTTATAATACCAATTTTATCATCAAACTAGATTATTACACGCCTTCTAACTTCTTCAGAGCATTCTAAGAAAGATTTGCAAGTTTTAAAGAAAGCTTTTGGTGAACTAAAATTCTTCAAGGAAACATAACAGAATCTTCCAGCAAACGACTATACTGCTTTGATTAATGAATTAAAATGCGAAAAATTTGATTAATTTGAGACAGTTTTTAGCTATGGTACAAATAAAATTAACATACATTTTCAATACTTCATTTTAATCCAAAATATTTCTTAATTATGTTTATATTATTCTAAGGCAAAAAAATTTATTCCTTCAAGCAATTTTAATGAATTTTTTGCTAATAATAGATGACTTTGGTTACAAGTACTATATCATACTTAAAGGTTCAGTATATGTTTTAATACCGAATCCAGAAATGCTTAAAAATTAAAAGCAATAGCAAAACCAAGCAGATAAAAAACAACAGTAAATAAACGATAGCACTTAGCAGATACCTATAAAAAACGGTGAAAAGCAACAAAGCAGCAGAAAGGCATCAATAGCTACAAGAAAACCTTCTTTAAATTTGACAGTGTAAATTGAGTCTAGTGAACCCTCTACACCTAGTCCTATAAAAAAACAATCATTTGATAGAAGAAAATCTATTATGAAATAATAAACATCGCAATTTTAGTAAATTGCTTAATAGTAATAGCAATAGCAACTATAAATAGAAGAAGATATAAAAATAAAAAAAAAAAACTCAATACAAGTTATTTAAGATTTTTTTGATATAGATGAAGAAAATTAAAATTAAAATGAGGAAAACGGATTAACAATTTAGCAACTTGGTGCTCTTTCTTTATTGAAATCTAAATCGCTCTCTCCTGTCAAATTAAACAGAAGAACTACTTTAGGTTAACCCAGTAAAATTATTTTTTTTATATTTAAATCTGCTAATTTATGAAATTGTAATTTTATTTTGCTAAAATCTAATGTACATATAAAAACTAGATTTAGTTTCTGGCATCAAGAAACTGTAAATGCTTTTGAAAAAAGGAAGTGCTATTGAAGAAGAAGAAACCGAACCTATATAAGATCCTCAATTAACTGAATAATAAATATAAAATACAGTGCTGCAGTAAAATTTTGGGTTTGACATTATTAAGACCCTTAAAGTAGGTGATGCATTTGGTGAAATTGCATTAATGAACAACGCTAGAAGAACAGCAAGTATTATTTGTAAGGAGGAGACGATCATGGTTACTCTAAGTAAATAATCATATGATAAAATTTTATCAAACTATCACCAAAAAAAATTTATGGAAAGCGTAAATTTTTTGAAAGAATTTTCATTTTTTGCTAATTGGCAGAATAGTAAAATCAATGGTCTATATCAAAACATGGAAAAGCGAGCAGCGTAATATAAAGAAATAATTTATAAAGGTAAATACTTAAGTAAAAAACTATTACTAAATTAATTTATTTTAATTTATTAAAAAACAGAGGGTGACAATGCAGATTTTGTTTATTTCATCAAAGAAGGAGAATTTGAGGTACTTAGCTTACATTAAAAATTAAAATTTATTTCTATGAAATGTTTCTAATCATTTAATTCTAATAATGAATTAATTAATTAATTAATTAATTAATTAATAATAGGTTACAAAAACATTAAAAATTGAGTAGTCTGACTCATCTGCTCATGACCAATTCAACTCTTTACTGAAATAAGGTAAAAATGCAGAAAATAGAAAGGCTAAGATTTCTGTGCTTGGAATCGGCTCTTCTTTTGGTGAAGAGGAAATTGTGATGGGAACAAAGAGAGCTTGCAGTGTTTAATGTATATCGTCCACAGCAGAATTATACATACTTCATAAATCAGTAAATTTATTTCATGTTTTCATATTTAATTCTTTTTTGAAATAAAATAAGAAATTCATCCAGCACATCAAATATGACAAACAAAACATGTAATTTTTTTTTATTACTTTTCAGTATTTTTAATTATTAATTAAGATAATTTAAATTATTGATGAACTTAACTTAATATTTGTCAAGTAATTATGATATTTATTTATGAAATATAGATAAAAATTGAAGATTGATATACAGAATAGAGTATAATGGAGAGAAAATTTATAAGACAAATTGATAGAAACAGATAAAATATTTAAAGAAAATAAGTAGCAAATTTATCCAGAACCTATAAATATCAAGGATTTCAAATTAAGATAATCTGAACAGGTGCTTGATGAGGATGAATCAGAAGAAGAAGTTAATATTACAGCAACCAGTCCCCTTCATAAAAAAAGATAATTCTTGATACCTAACTAGCAAACAAATGGAGGTTTATCTCCTATTAGTCCTAATGAAAACAAAAAGTTAAGCATTTTTATGAAAGGTAATCCCTAAATATTTCATTAGCATCCAATAGAAAAAATAATAACACTTAAAGAGGAAAATGCTCGAACCTTAAGGAACACACTTAAATCTTTTTCAAATTTAAATAGTCCTATAAAAACTAGTTCAAATGAACTAGATGCTAAAAAGTGTAATAGTCATGTACCCTTAATTAAATTCAAAAGCACAATATAAAATATAAAGTAAGCTTCTTCCTAAACTGCAGATAACTCACCTTAGATAGGAAATTCTTGCCAATCACAATAATTGCTTAATTCACACGGCTAAAGAGTTTCACAAAATGGTCATTTTATTTCATCCTTAACAGATGTTGAGCTTGATTTTACGAAATTAACGATGAATTAAACAAGAAGTCCACACATAAAGAACTTGATCGATCCTTTTTATGAGCCTTAGAGTAAATAATCAAATAGAAATCTAAAATAAGATATCACTTTAGATAAATTCTCTCCTAAGAAAGGATATACAAACACAAAATTTATTAATAGTAGCAGCTTACAGATCCCCTTTTTTAATGAAAAAATAACATAATCAATCCTAGAAACAGAATAAGAAGAAGAGTAAAATCAAACGAATGCTAAATAAAATGAGAGATTAATAAAACTGCCAAAGGATTTTTAAAATCTTTTAAAATATACAACATAGATGTCTAACGTGAAAGATAAGTAATCTTTGTACAATATAAATAATTTTTAATTTGCTAAATCTCAGAGATAAAGTGAGTTGGATAGCAATTCTTAAAATATGATTAGAGTTAATTCTCTCTAATACTCAGGTACTTTATCAAGTGCTACAACTCAAGATCCTTAAATTAGTACATATTAATCTCCTCGAAATTCTGAAAACTACAGTCTTCAGCCTCCTGTTTCAGGAAATAGAGGCAGCTTTAATCATAATTCCTTTTTGTATAACAGTAGCAACAATTTTAATAATTATCCAACAATCACAGCAATCAGTTTTACAAATTTAAACTAAGCTACATAACATAATTAAAAGCTTTAGTAAAGCATAATTGAACCAAATAAGTCTTTTTATAAAGATTAGTAAGAACTAAGTCCAAGTATATCTCCAAAAAATAATAAAAGATTTAGATCTCTTTAACCTCTCAATTTTACAAAATAGCTAACCCTTAACAAGCATCTTAAATAGATTGATTAAGTGCCATAGTAATCTATAAATAATAACAATACATCATGTTTATCAATAGAAAAAACCATTAATTATTCATTTAATACTATAACTATATCCCCTTAATCAAATAAAATAAGGAAAAATTTAAGTTAAATAGTCCTACAAACACCTACAAATAATTCACAGACCTCTACTTTTTCATCTTACATTTCTAAAGAAAACAAAACAAAACTTATTGCATAAAAATCACAATTCAATTAAATTTAAGGAAGTCTATTTAAAAACTTCTAAATAAAGAATAATGATAAGTCATTTAGATAAAATATCGAAACTATGACTCCTATTATATTAAGTTCATAGGAAAGTATAAGGTAAAAGTCATAAAAATAAAAATAAAACTAAGAACTTTAAAAAATATCTCTAACCTAATCGTTAAGAGTAAGTATTGCTCCATAAAATTGAAATACAATTTACAAATATCTATGAAAAATAATTTTATTTTTCAATCTCAAAATTAAATGAGTAAACAATAATTAAAAAATTAAATAATTATAAATGTAAATATATAACTTTTCTCTTTGTTTGTAAAAATTTTAATTTAAATTTAATAAAATAAAAGATTTTAAATTTTACAATTCTTATAATGTATTCAGATGTTTTAGTATTATAGTCTTTACATACTACCAATACTTAAAATGAAAATACGAAAAAAATATCAATGTAATTCAAAAAATGTTAATAAATAAGCAATATTCATTAAATTTTATTTATAGTTTTATTTATTTAATGTTTTCTTATGTTTTTCCTAAGAGGTTGATAAAATTTAATTAAATCATTTTTATAACTTAAATAATTTATTTAATTTTGATTGGAAAAGGTCTTTCAAATGTTTATAAAAATTTAAAAATATTTGTTGAAATTACTTTAAATTTTAAATTAATAAAAATCTCAGATTAGATTAAATTAGATATTGCTTGAGCTAAAAAATTATTTAAGCTCAATTATTATTCAATAATATCACATGATCATTTATTTATAATTTATTTTTTTAGAAAATACTTAATTAATTTATTTTAGAATTGTATTTTTTGTTTTCATTTTAGAATTAATTTCTTTTATAGGATTTTTTTTGTGGTAATGTTGAAAAACTTTATTCTTATTTTTTAAATTTTTCTTTATTTGAGACTATTAGGATGATTGAGTTAATGCTTAACCTCTAAAGAAATCAAAGATACTTTCGAATTATCTATAATAGCTATACTTTAAAATAAACTAATAAATAGTAAAAATTAATAATTTAGAAAGGAAAATGAAATAATTTTTAATTCTCACTTTCATTTTATTGTAGATAGCATCATCTATTGGGTTTGGTATTTAATAACCTATTTTGCCTGATAGTTCACTCTTTGTTAAATCTAAATCAAAATAAGGATATTATAATTTAAGAAAAAACCAATAGCTAAGTTTAGATTTGCCATTTTTGGTTTCGTCTTATAAGCAAAACAACTATTTCTATGTTGTTGAGAAAGTTTTACAAAATAAATAAAATTATGTGGAGATGATAATCAAGTTAAATAAACAGATTGACATAGTTTATACTGAAAATAAAATTTACTAATAGTTAAAAGTAGTTGTTGACTGTAATAGTTGGGATGAGCTATCTTTTCGCATAACTGATATTGATGAGAAGAGGTTTGAATTACCTCACAGAGAACCTTTTCCTTATACAAAGAATAAAAGTTGGAGCTTGAAAAAATAAAGATATGAATTTTAATTACCTTCGGTTGGAGAAAAATTCTATTTCCGCTTAGTTCGCAAAGTAACAAAAGAAATCATATTTGATACATCTGATTTTGATTTAGTTTTTACAGATAAGTATTTAGAAATTTCAACCGCTCTTAATCAAGAAAAAATATATGGATTAGGCGACAGACGCTATATTTCCTATGAATTAGGAACTGGTAAATTCTCTTTTTGGGCAGCTGATGCTACTAGAATAGATACTGGATAATTGAACCAGCAATTATATGGTCACCACCCTATGTACTTGCATAGAGAATCTAAGAGCGCTAATTTCAATGTAATATTCTTGAGGAATTCTTATGGAATGGAGGTAGATTATAATAAGAACAAAAAATTAACTTATAAAGTGATTGGAGGAATCTTTGATTTTAGATTTTTCATTGGAGACAAATACCCTGAAACTTCAATAAAGCTTTATCATGATTACGTTAATGGATACATATTACATCCATTTTGGGTTTAAGGTAATTTCTATTAATTAAAAAAATCAACAAATAAATACGTTTTTAAAAAAATCAAAATTTAGAAAATCATCACAAATTTTTTTTGTTTAAGCAGAAAATAAATAAATAAATATCATTCATTCGTTTTTTATTGATTACATTATTTTAATTTCAATTTCAAATTAAACTTTTTTTTAAAGGTTATCATCAATCAAGATGGGGATATAACACTACTGATAAGCTACTAAATGTTTGGAGAACTTTTAATAATCTTAACATTCCTGTTGATTCTATTTGGAGTGATATTGATTATATGAACAACTACGAAGACTTCACATTTAACACAGAAAAATTTAACCTCGAAAGTTTAAAGAAGATATTTGATTTGTAATATTTATTCTTTAAATTCAATTATTTTTAATAGAGTTAATTATTCTATTCATTTCAAAAAAGGTCTAAACCAGAAGGAGTGCATTGGTCCAGTATTATTGATGTTGGAATAGCCTAAAATTCTGAATATGGAAAAAATGGAATTCAAAAAAATGTTTACATAAAAAGTAATATCACTGGGGAGCCATTAGTTGGATGGGTGTGGCCAGGAGCAACATATTTCCCAGACTTTAACAATCCAAATGCTACTTAGTTCTGGTATGATGGATTTGTTAAGCTATAATAATACGGAATTGCTTAGGATGGTATTTGGATAGATATGAATGAGTTTTCTAATTTTGTTAATGGAGAAATAAATTAAAGTGGTTCTCAAACTCCTGATAAGCCTGTATCATATCCCTTTGATCCCCTTGGTATTTTTATTTATTTATCTATCTATTTATTTTTCTTAAATTTAATTTTGTCTTTTTTATATACTTAAAAAGGTGAGGAAACTCCTTTATAAACAAATACACTCAGCTTAAATGCTACCCATTATAATGGTTAAGATGCTGCTCTCTTCCACATTGCTAACTATACCTTGACTGAATATGACATGCACAATATTAATGGATTTTCTGAAGGTTATACCACATATTAAGTTGCCAAGAAGATGGGCAAAAAACTTACTTTCATTCTTTCTCGCTCTACCTTGTTTGGAAGTGGAAGGTATTAATAAATTCTTTTAAAATATTTTCTCTACAATCATTAATTTTTTTTTTTCAGATATGTTTAACATTGGACGGGAGATAATATGTCAACATGGGAATATATGAAGTTATCTATTGCTCATATTTTCACATTCTAAATGTTTAGCATTCCTTTAGTTGGTGATGATATTTGTGGTTTCAATGGTGATACTAACCCTGAATTGTGTGCCAGATGGTTCTAATTAGGTAGTTTGTATCCCTTTGCTCGTAATCATAACAGTATCAATAATATTGACTAAGAACCTTATGCTTTTCCCAAATACCACTTCGTACTTAGCTCAGCTAAGAAAATGATAGGCGTTAGGTAATTCTTAAAATTATTCTTATGTAAAGACTATATTTTAATTAAAAAATAATTTAAATTTAGATACCAGTTGTTGAAGTTTTACTATCATCTTTTTGTCAGAGGTTAAGGAAAAGGAACAGTTTTCAGACCTCTATTTTTCGAATTTCCAGAAGACTAAAATGCCTACAGTATAGAAGGTTAATTCATGCTTGGTGAGTATTTAATGGCTGCACCTGTTTTAAAATAAGGTAATAACCAAACTAACATGACATAACACTAAATATACTTCCCTCAGAATACTGTATTCTACAATTTTTATAACTATAAAAATTAAACTCCTGGAAATTAAGTTTTCAATATTCCATATGATGATTATACACCACTTTTTATCAAGGCAGGAAAAATAGTTCACCTTTAAGATTTTAAACAAATTACACGTAGCAACTAACTTAAATCAGAGTTTACTTTAATGATTGCTTTTGATGATAAACTTGAATCTTCTGGTTAAATGTTATCAATTGATGATTATAATAATGACGATAATATAATTGAAAATTGTTAAAACAAGTCTTGTTTAGTGAACATTTCTGCAAAGGCAACAACTAAAAAGACAAATTTAGAAACCTAATACAATATTTCAGTAAAATTCGAAGGGGAATAAAACATTTAGAATATATCTGTTAGAAAAGTAATTATGATGGGCCTTTAAAGATAAGATGGCACTTAGGTTTCTAAATCTATAGAACTGAATAAAGTATTCCCTATTGTTAATGGATCAACATTACAACTTACTTTTACAGAAAGTGAAAGACTCATATACAAATGAATTAAATTATAAAAAAATTATTTATTATAAAGTTATTATTTTATTGCATTTAAGTAAATTAACTATCAATAATAAAACTTTAAATAATTTTGAAAATCTAAATAGAAAGAAATTCTCTAAAAAATTTATGATTATGATATCTTTTATGAAAAAAATATTTACTTGAAGAACTATTAACTAACTATCTTAATATTTGTGAGTCTCAATTTCTCTTTAAAAATCTCTTTAAATGAAAATTAAAATATTTATTAGTGCATAAAATTTTTATCTACTTATTTTTTACTTATCGAAAATGCCAATTTAATTAGATTTTAAAAAATCAAATTTTCTTATTATTTTTAGAAAAATGTTTTTATTAATTTTAGAAAGAAAATATTGTTTTATAATTTTGTAATTCGCGAAACTTTATTATCAATTTACTTGTATTGATTTAATTGTTTGTTTGTTTGCTTGATAGTTAATCAAACAGATTGATTGTATTTTAAAAAATACTATTAAGAAAATTTTCTATTTGATCAATTTTTCTGATAATAATTAACAAATAATAAAGTAAGTAGGAATATCTCATATAGGGTTAGTAATATATTTATTTGAACTATTAAATAGAAAGAGAAGATAGATAATAAGATGAAAAAGTCACTGATACCACAATATATTTAATTCGTTCGAAATACATTTGAAGACATGAGCATTGGCAATATTCCATATAAGATTTTAGATTTAATAGATGTAAATGAGCCAGATTGCACTGTTATTAAATTTCTGATCTCACCATCCAAAGGAAGAAGGGATAATTAATTATATTTAATTGTATACTCCTTCCTTTAGTTTAAAATTTAAATGTTGCATTACTTTACAGGATATATTTAGTTAATGAATTAATATCCTTACTTCGTTCATCATAAAGGGATAGGAGTCGTAAATGAAATGATTAATATTGCAATAGACACCGAAGAAAGTAAATGATTTAAAGATAAATTTTGATTGAAATTTTTTATAAAAAAAGGTTATACCTTAAAAAGTTGTATAGATATGTAAATAATAAAGGAAAACGATCTATCGAAGATCATTTTGGATTGGTTAAAAGGGTGGAGGATTATTTAAACTAATAAAATAGTTTATCCAGGTCCTTATGATACAGCATTTATGGTTAATGTGGATACTTTACAAGGAAAAATCGGTATATTTTTATAATCTATTTTATTCTTTGAATATGAAGAAGTTTTATAATTTACTAAAGTTTAAAAATAAAAATAGGCCATCTTAATCCCAGGAACTTTTCTCCTAGTAATAAGTCAAAGAATTAATCAAAAAATTTTTTGAAATTTCTTTACGAGACTTTGCTTGGCCAAGAAATAAGAACAGAATATGCAGATGAAAAAATAGGGAATAATATGCCTATTTAATTTCTTTTTTTATTTTATATGGTTTAAGAGCAATCTATGCCAGATTTTGTTGCTTACTATGAAAAAGAAAGTAAATTTTAAAAAACTAAATTGATAGTTTAAGTAAAAAATATTTTATTTACTTAAAAAAAGTGTTGAACAACTAAAAAATCTTAGAATTCTATTAAAACTGTTTAAATAGAGATATTCCTCAAAATAAATATTTGTTCAATAATTCGGATTTCATATCTTAGTATTATGATTAAATAATATTCTAATCACCTTAACTAAGTCCTAAAGAACGAACACCATAAGAAACCAAAATAATTCTTGAAAATAGTTCTTCACTTGATAAAACATAAAATGTGCCATTTTAAATATAGTCCATATTTATTAATAGCAGATTCACAAATTAGGAGATATTTATTCAGTATTATAGATATTTGAATGAAGGAGAATTGTTGAAAGCATATCATTTGATAAAATAATATGAAGAGTCGAATGAAGTGGATTCTATCACTTATTTAGCTCTTTCAAATACACTTTGTAAAATTGTAGAAAACAAGACTTTGAATGATTACATTTAAAGTTTAAATGAAGAAGATTTATTATAATAGATAGAGCTTGAGAAAAATTAAAAAGACTAATATCCTAGTGATGAATCTAGTTAGTAAAATCGTTTCTGGAAATATTAATCAAAATAAACTTAATAATAAAGTAAAGTACAGGAATTAAACTTTTGGAGCTCAGGGGAAGGAGAAGAAAGTAATACAAGTGTACAATCAGTTGAAGTTTGTTCCTAAGATTTATTGTCTTAAATTAAAAACCTAGAATCAGCAAAGAAGCTTACTTTAAAGTAATACACTCAAAAAATAAAATAGACATACTAATAATCAATAAACAAGAATCCTTATTCTGTTATATCCTACTTTAACCTTAGCTTAGAGTATTACTAAGCAAAATAAACTGATATAATAATAGACTTACTTAAAAAATGTTTAGTCATTTAAAATTAAGATTATGAGGTTCTTTATCAACTGAGTATACTTTATTGGAATCAGTAAAACTATAAATTAGCTCTCAAATACTTTAAAAAATAGCTACTTATAAAAAACTTTGATTTGCATGTTTGTTTAAACATATACAAGAGCTATTAGCGCTTAAATAAAGTTTGCAATGCTATATACTACTTCAAAAAGTTAGAGTTAAATTATCCCTAATTTTAAAAGAGTTCTCAAAAATTATGGATGCAAATTGAGGCTGATATGATATTATCTGATATTAATACAACTTTGGCTCTCACATGACTTAAATTTACAATACACATACATACATACAAGTAAATAAACACATATATAACTTAATCTACTTCCTATTAATAAACTAACTACTTTATATAATTCCTTTTGTATCTAATTGTTATTAATTTATGTTTAGTAAAAAATTTGCAAATTAATTTTGATATTTGATAATTATTACAAAGAAAAAAAGCAAATATCTCTTTAAAAGTATTACTTTTATTTTAAATTATTCTTAATTAGATCAAAAGCTTAAAATTATTAGAATCTAAAAAGCGCTCGATGTAGGGATCGAACCTACGACCTTGCGGTTAACAGCCGCATGCTCTAACCAGCTGAGCTAATCGAGCTACCAATATTTGAAACAAATTTTTAGAAGAAATTTAATGAAATCTATTTTTAGTTCTTTATATAAATTTTCTGCTTACTGGAAAGAATTTATTTTAAAAATTAAAGATTTTTACAAACTCTAAATTTGATTTGAGAAATCGCAAATTTTGGAAAGTCTCCAAATATATTGATGGTTTTTATTTGTAGTACTGTTTGAAAATACACTATTATCATCTTTATTTAAATTATTAAATTTTTGACGTATTAATTTAAAAACGTAAATCAAATTATCAAAATTTTAAGGAAAAAGTCTTCTTTTTTTTAAGAATGTGGACAAAATTGAAAAGGATGATTAATGATCATACTATTCATTTAAATATTAAAATTATGATGGAATAATTTTAAAAAAAGTAAAGCATTGCTTTCTAATATTTATAAAGCTTAAAATAGTAAATTTATGTGGTTGTAGAACTGTTAATATGTCGCTAAAGGGAGAGAAAAATAGCACAATATAAATATTATAAAATGAGAATTACGCAAATATTTAGTAATTAAATTAAATATTTTTAATATTATTAAAATGGTTATCAGCTTTTTATTGTTAAGTATATAATTTAAATGAGGTTTTGTATAGTTTATAAATTTAGTAGCTTCCTTTAAATATAATTTCAGTACATTATGTCCTATCTGCATGTTGGGCATTTTAAACTCTTGCTTGTTTTTAACCACTCTTGCATACAATCTAAATGAAAATAGTGATTGCATTTAAAACCTACAATTTTTTGTTATTTAATTTTTAACTCCTATTTTTCATTTGAAATTTACTCATAATTTACTATTGGAGCCATTTATTAATGCTAAAATGTAGATTGCTAAATTGGTCTTTTAATTTATTATTCAATGGGTTATCTGCTTTCGATATCTAACTATTACGGTGTTTCATTTTGCTGAACATTACTAGTATTTTCTTAATTTGTTTCATCTTTAGATGGTTATTAATTATTAGTTGATTGATTTTGGTTCTCTTCTAAATTCTTCTCCTAAATCTAATTTTTCTAGTATTTCTCTTTTTATTTTAATATGTCTGGTTTATAATTGGATGATTGGCTTTCTGTTTAATTTGATGATTATTCCTCTAATGTATCTTGTCTGTATAAGGATTCCCAGCGAGTTGATTTTTCACAATCTAATTATTGATATTTCTCAGAATATTTTTTTGTTTTAATAGAAAGCATTTTTTAGAGATTTGATTCCATGTTAGATAAACTATTGCATGATTAAAAGTTCTTTTAAACACAATCAAAGTAGTTAATATTATTATTTGTTTGCAAGGATTTGTTAACTCCATTTAAATCTTCTTTGAAATTACTTATTTGCTTTTGAAGAACTTCTATGTTTAATGAAGGAATTTTTGAAACTTCTTCATTATTTTGCGCATCCATTTCAAACTATGAAAATTATGTGGTCCCTTTATTATTTTCAGCTTCATTTATTTTATTTGAACTGCTTCCTATTTTTATAACTATTGGGTTTTAATTCTAATTATCTTGCTATCCTTTTTTATCTTCTTCTTTATCTTCCTATTCCTAAGGAGAGCAAACAGTAGGGGCAAATCTCAAATTCGATACTTTAAATGCACAGCATTCTGTATTTTGGTTCTATGGATAATTTGTTAGTAAGACATCCTAGTTTTAAGCTTGATTATAATTTTACTAATTATATTCCTATTATTTTTGTTCAGAACATTTCATTTCTTCTAAGCAAATTAAACACTCATTTCTATCATCAGGAATCTTGCTTAAATCACTAATTACCATCTTTCTTACTATCGCATCTGGCTGTAAAAATGCCAATTAGAATGATTTTCTGAAGAAGAACATATAGATGATAATACTTTAGATAGAGATACACAGAAGTTGGGCTAAAATTGAAATAACTATTTTTTAATCTATAAACAAATCTATCAAGCTTTCAAAATAAGCATTATCTTGGTTTGCAGAATCCAAAAGGGAAAAAACTATGGTAAAAATGATATTAAACAAGATAAATGCTGATAGAATATAGATAAATACGTGTGAAACCTTCCACAACACGAATTCCCCTTAACTTCTAATTACGCTATGAGTTTTGCAATACTCATTTCTTAAAATATTAGCATATAGTACAAACAAGAAGAATGCTTAAAGGGCTAGGACTCCAAAAACTATAAGCTTAAACACGAAGCAAATCACACTTCCAGCAAAACATGCCTGCATAAGGAAATAAGTGAATTTCATCTAAGTCATAAAAATCTCCTCTGGAGTATAAACAGTAACACTATTTGAGTACATTTTACCTTTTGTTAAATGGGTTTCAATGATTGCTTTGTTAATTGAATTTCTTATTTCTACTTCTATTTGTTTTTTTTTTTTTTTGAATTTTAATTCATTCTTAAATAAAATAAAAGCTCCTCCAGTCCATAAAATGCACAGATTATTACCTAAATTTAGAAACTGCAAAACTCCTCATTGTAATTAAAAATTTAAAAAGCGATTTCTAACTTTTATAAATGCTTCATTAACTTTGCATAATTTTCCACCAAAATTAAATTAAAAAAAATTGTACACATTTCTCATTTATTCTCTTTGTTGCAAAATTAAGTACAAAATAAATCGTAAATAATATGATAAGAAAATTATTAGGAATTTGAGCTGTTTAATTTATCCTGCTATCCAAATAATCACAAAAAAACGCAAGCACTTGAGTTCTTATTGTAGAATAATAAAAAAATATCTTTAAAAACAAATGTTAAAATAATTTGAACATTTTTAGTCAAAAATTTAAAATTAGAAAATCATTTTTACACATATATTTTTTCATTTCTTTCACTTGAGTTTTGCTTTTTATTAATGCTATTTTTTTTGAAAGTTAATTTTATATAAATTTAATCTAATTAGTTTTTTTATTATAAAAAAAAAAAATTATTAATCGTTTATTCATTTTTCCAATTAAAAAACTTATTTATTTATATAAAAGCTTTTATCTTAAATATAGTTTGTTATTTGATATATTCTAATTTAGACTGAATTGTTTTAGAATATATGCTTGTAAATAAGTTAAGTAAATACAAAAATTTAATATCAAGATACTAGTCTATTTTCATTTCCTTTTCAAATCATTCCTATAATTTGATTTTTTTTAAGCCAAGTCTTATCAGGAAATTGAAAAAATTTTGGATAGGTTTATCAAATAGAAATTTTCGCAATATCAAAAAATTTACTTAAATAGTATTGTTTGTGAATTTTTTTAGTAATGGATGAAGTAAAAGATCCAGATTAGTGGATTTAAATTGACGAGAGCAACTTTTCAGACATAGATTTAAGCTAAGAGTCTGATAGTTAAGAAAATTAATAAGCAAATGTAGATTCATAGAATATCAATTATAATGAACAAAATTTGAATGAAGATAAATATATAGATTTAGGTTATTAGTTAAATAATCGTGATGAAAATAACAAAGTGGGAGAGGCACACGAATAATATATACAAGGAAGCTTTGGCTACTAAGAAAATAATTATAATAATTAAAATTTTAATCCATTTTTATCGCCGTCTTATGTGGAAGATGAAAATGTTTAAATAAAAAATTATTAGCCTCAAAGCTCGAGGATAAATCAGAATTTAGAGCATTCTGTTTTTGAATAAACAAGTTATAACCAACTGGAGTAATCTTAGCTTCAATCGTCTTTTCTAAATACATCGATTTTGTAACTTTAATAAAAGTAAGTCAATTATCTTGATAGCTCTTTGTTACCTGATTTCATGTCAAAGAGTCATATAGATAAATTGAATCGAGGAAATTTCATAATTAGTATTTAAAAAAAGAAAACAGTTTATTAAATTAATATATCCTCTTTTTAAAAAATACAAAATCAATATACGTCGTATGTAGTTTACATCATTAATTCAAGCTGGAGTGATAGTAGCTAAGAAATTAAGCACACTGTAAAGAGAAGGTTTAACGAGTTTAAAAATCTTAATTAATATGTTTCTAAAAAATTTATGGGTAATGTTCAACCCTCTTTTCCTCTCCCTACAATTTAAGAAACCATCTTGCCAGTTATTAAATTAATCAAAGATGAGCAAAACTATTTAGAAGATCGCCAAAAAGTAAAAAAAATTAAACAAAACAAAGCAAATTAATAAATATAAAATTTAAATACTTAAAATATAATTAATTATTTTAGCTAGATTAATTTATATTTTTATATAAAAGAAATTGGAAACTTATCTTAAAAAGCTTGCATAATGTGATTTTATTTTAGATAATGAAGTTTTTGAAAAGTTCTTGAGCAGTCAAGATGAGTTTAACGAAATATATGATGAAAAAAAGGAATAACCTACACTAACTTAATAATATCTAACTACATTTTAAGAAATGTATCGTAATATTAAAAGCTTAATATACTAATAAGAGATTCCTTATTTATCTATTGAAGATTAAGTAAACCTTCTTTTAAAATTAGAAAAGATTTTTTAAAAATATTTAAAATAAAGGATTAACAAGATTAATTGAGAAATCAAATAAAATAAATTTAAGAAACAAAAAATATATTGATTGTATTAATAAATGAGATATAAAAAACTCCTTATGAAGTAAATAAAACATTTAATTATTTTTTGTAATCAAAATTATCAAATATTTTTAAAAGGAACTTGAATAGTATTTAAAAAATGGAGAAAATGCTGCAGAAATTGAAATTACACAATTAGACTAACAAAATATGAATTTTTAGTAAAATTTCTTATCTGAATTTTACAAAAAGTATTCAATATAAAGTGTAATTTTTATCATATTTTTGAAAATATTTATTTATTTATTATTTATATAATTAGGAAAAAAGAATTACTAATTAGTTATCATAGTTTTTAGAAGAAATAATTGATTAATTTAATGATGCAGAGAAGTCGTATGAAAATTTTATGACAGAAAGAAACAATTTGATTCAATAATTGTCAAAAGAAAAAGAGTATTTTTTTATAAAAATTAATTCAAATTATTTTTATTTTATAAATAAATAAATGTTAATTAGAAAAGAAAAAGTAAATGTATAAAATGATGAAAACACCTAACCAAATTAATAAGATGCTTAAATTAACGAAATTAAATACTTAATGGAGAACACTCATATAAAAGTGATTAAGGCTCATGATAATAACGAAGTTTAATAAGATAACTCTGATAACGATAATGAGTAAATGTAATAAGGAAATCAAATTCTAACTACAAAATGTAATCTTTAAAGTGCTGGGAAGAATCTAATTTAAGAATTTTCTATACTTTTAACAATAAAATACCCATCTAAATTTTCTCAATTTAATGATAAAGTGAGATTTTGCTATCTAAATCATTATAAATAAGTAAAATTATTTTCCTTTAATTCAAATTATCTTCCATACTTTATTTAAAAAATATTAAAACAAATTTAATTTATTAATAGGAAATATAATTGTATGAAGAAGTGCTGAACCCTCTACTCTTTTGAAAATATTTAATACTATGTAAAGAAATTTTTACTACTAAAATATATAAAAGAAAAAAAATATTTAAATTATAAAATAATTAATAAAATTTTAATAATTAATTAATTAAAATAAACTTGTTTATATTTATTGCATGATTATATTAAAAATTGTGTAAAACATTTGTGTAAATTTAATGATGATTAATCAATTTATTTTTTTTTAGTACAATGTGATTTTGATAACAAAATTATAGCTTATTTGTCAACTTAAAAAAAAAAAAGAGCACATTCAAGATCCTATAACTAACTATAAATTTTTTAAAGGCTAATATATTGACTGGATCTGAAAATCTGATTAAATTTTCAGATTTGATGAGTGGGTTATAAATGAAATTTATCAAGTTAATGATAATAATTCCAAAAAAAATCCCAAATATTTTATCAATTAATCAAATAAGAACTTACGTTTATTAAAAAAAAGTTATAATTTGAATTGGAAAAATGAACTCACCTGCTTCTGTATAAAAGTAATTTTTAAAGCAAGATTTTTCTCAAAATGGTAAAGAACTGCAAAGAAAGTTTATTTAAAATGATAAGTAAAATATATAAATGTCATTTCTGAATTATCAATTCCCTGATGAAAGTATTTTATTTAAGTGTTTATAAGCATTGCTCATTTAACAACTTATTTATATTTTGTAGTTTAGCAAAGCGAAGACGAAAGTAAAACAAATAACCTCTCTTTTAAGTAAAAAGTACTTAAAAGGAGAAACTCTTCAAAATTAATGAATAATTTTTTTGGAAGCCCTACCTCTAGGTATGAAAATACTAGCAACTCTTAAAGCGAAAGAGTTTATTTAGACACCGTAAGATTAAATTAAGCTTAAATGCTTTCACCTAAAACATTTATGAGTGGATCTGTAACTCCTACTTATTAATTTTATAATGGACTATAAATACCATAAAACAAGTATATGAAATAAGATTAACATTAAACAAGTTCTAATAAAACAAATGCTATTAATGAAAAATTAAGCATTGCATAACGTTTAAATAGCTTGAAAAAGTTCTACAACGCATAAGGACCACCAGTTGATAAATCAATAATCGTAAAAGCTTAGTACTTGTAAATAAAAATATAACAAAGTGATAGAAATTAACACAAGAATTAGAATACTTATTAAAACGACAATCTTGATATAGAATAAAATTTAAATTCAAAAAATGACAACTTAACTTAAAGAGATGTTTTCAGTCCTGTTTCAACTGCTCTCCCATCCACATCCATCCACATGCTTTAGCTTAACTAAGTTAATAGATAAAAAATAAAAAGTCCAAGCCTTCTATATTCCGAATAAAATGATGCTTAGAACAAAGTTGTTAGAAAATCTATTGATTTTTAAAAAGAAAATAAATAAATCCACCCTGATATTTAAGATATTTTTAGTCCACGCTAGTCTAAACTAAATATTTAAAGCCAAAGTAGACATTCACTTTTATTTTAAGAATCTCGAGCTGAAAACACATATTTAGCAACTGATATTAGAAATACTTAAAGTAAAATAAATTAAAATCAGTAAGAACAAGAGTAGATGTTAAAAACTCCGATAAGTTAAATGAGGTAACTCTCTCTAGATGGCTACCAAAAAAAAAATAAAAAATCAATAAATATTAAGAATCTATAATTAAAAGGAACTGAAAAATATTTCAAAATAGAAATGTAAAATTTATAATAAATTTCTGGAGATAAGTTTACTTTATGTGCAGAATATGAAGCTCATAGAAATTTTAAAAGTGACCCTAATACAGCAGAAAAGGTATTTTTACAATAGATGGATGCCATACTACCTTAAATTAAAGAAATAATTAAGCTCATAAGTTATATATCCTAGCATACTAAAGATGTTAATCAAGTAGATTAACGTCTGACGGAAATAAATAATTTAGCTTTGCAAACAAAATGTGGCTATTTATAAGTTATTTGTCTTTTATTTAGCATTAAGATTTATTATGAATACAGAGATTACATTAAAGTAATTAATTTATCCAAAAAGGCCAAAAATATGGCCTAGGTTTTTGGATATATGTTTGAAAAAATGAAAATCTATGAATTGATAGGTTAGGCTTATAATCAAATTTAGAGACCTAAACTCTCCATTATATATTAAATTAAGTAAATTTCATTTTTATTACCTAATGATTAACATTTTTAATATCTAAAATTTTAAAGAGTTCTCAGATTAAGCTGGCTTTTACAGAATGAAAATCATGAACTGAAAGCCTATGATTAGTTAGGAAAGTGTTACTACTATTTAGGAGATTTAGAAAAAGCATACTACTATCATGAAAAAATGATGATCGGTGAAATTGAAAAAGATTAATCTATAATTTAGCTTTCTAACAGCAAGCTTTTGAATAGAGAATATAGAAGTAATATTGATACTAGTAAAAAGAAAAAGTTGTAAATGGAAAATAATCAAGAATTAACTGAAGAAGATGAGTGTATAAGCAGCAGTGATGATGAATTTGAAATAAATGTTTCATTTAAGGCTCATACAAATGGAAATACATAAATTTTAGAATAATAAAATGAAAGCAAAGATGCTCTTTAGTTAACTTCTAAAAACAGAAACTAGCAATCTCTGGGATGGAATGATAAATTAATTCTAGCTAGATTAAAAGTTTTATAAATTTAGAGAACAAAAGAAATGAAATCTTTTTCAAAAAACAAATCAGTAACAGCAGCGGATCTGTAGCAATAAGAAGTTGGTAAAGTTAAATATATGATGGACACAAAGGGATAAGAATACTTGCAAAAAATTTTGAATAAAAAAGGCAAATCAACTAACATTCTGAAAAAATATAGAATAAGTCATCTTACTCCTAATAGAACTATTCTTTCCTATCACGAAGCAGAGTCTTAGTTCTTAAAATAAAAAAATTACTCGTCGTAATAAGATTTTATACCTACAATTGATAGCCAAAATTTAAAAAAAATTAATTAAATATTGTTGAAATTTAACAATTTTTTTAACGAATCTGCTTAAATAATACTCCAAATATTAGTTAATTTTAGCTCTCTCCAAAATAACATAAACATATCAAAATATAAATAAGATATTATTAATTCATAATAAAATAAAAACTTCTATTCTTCAAAAGATTATAAATTTAAGAAAATGTAAGAAAAAGATAACAAATTTTGATCCTTTGAATTTATTTAAGATTAATTGTCTCAAATATTTCTTATTAATTTTATTTCAAATATGTAAACTTTATTATAAATAATTTAAGTAGAAAGTTTAAGTAAAATGTTAGAATTTTGTCTGTAAAAAATATGTATATAATATAATTTTAAGATATAAAATAAAAATAGTTTTTATTTTTTGTAATTAGCAAATTGCCATGTTTTTTGATTTAGTGGCTGATTTAATCTTTTGTGCTAAGTTAAATGTAGTAGTTTCTAGAATTTAATATATCAATACTTTAATATATATATTTAATTTATCAAAAATATTTCAGAATTTTAATTATATCTTTTAATTAAAAAAACTATCATCAAGTTTATTAGTTTAGTAAAATTATTTAATATAAACAGCTCAATATAAATGCATTTAAAGTAGTTTTCATTTAAGTCTAAGCTCTTAAAGGCTGCTTAAGCAAATCCCATTACTTTTTTAGAATATGGAAAGCTAGATACATAAATGTTATATATGGATACAGAGATAGTACCTCATGTTTCTCTTTAAATTAAATCATAAATAAGAGAACTAAAAAAATTTGCTTCTGAGAATTAATTAACTGGTTTTTCAGCTATTCAAGCAGGCTATATTGATAGATTTTTCGTATTATCAAAAGAGGTTAAAGATTAATAGCAAAGTACTTGGAAAACTTAAAAATTATACCCTACTGACCAATACAAAACATATATCAACCCTAAAATTGTAGAAATTTGTTAAAATGTAAAAAAATTATTATTTTAGATGATTTATTACAAGCTTTTTTACATGAATTTATAAATTAATAGGGCTAATAAAATAATGAAATAGAGCTTTCTCCAACTTTTCCATTTTTAGATGCGTATGTTTCTAGATATTTGTCAGTAAAAGTTAGATATTATGATGAGGATATGGACGAAGTAGAAGAAACTATATAAAACTTTGAAAGTAGGGCTTTCTAGCACTTTTATGACTTTTTAATGAATAAAGATTTATTGAACTGGAGATTAAATCATGGAAATTTATCAATAAATTAGAATTATTAGAAAAAGTTGAAGAAATTTTCAAATGTAAATTTTATTAATTTTTATATTTTTACAATATAAAATATTTTGAAATAAAATAGGTTTTAGAAGATTATAAAATTTAAATTAATAAAATGAAAGAAGACTTTCCTGAATTATTTTAACCTAGATAACTTACAGAGTTAAATAAAAAATATGAAAATGTATTTATGCCTTCATTTGAATAAGATATGATGAGAAGGCTTCTTAAAAATTATCGTAAAGATTTAAACTATAATATTGAAAAGCAAGAATTAGATGAAATAATGGGTTGAATATATTAGTTATTTATTAAAAAGAATAAATTTATGTAATTAATTAAATAGTTTTATATATAGTATTTGGTTTTGTAATTATTTAGTTTGTTTTTACTTTTTCCAATTTATTTATCTCAAAAAATTTGAATAAATATTCATAAATATTGATTAAAAAATATAATTAATTATTTTCAAAAAAAAAAACAAAAAAACAAAAACAAAATAAATAAAAAACAAACAAAGAGAGTTATTAATTTTCATATTTTCTCACTTCTTTCTTAAAAATTAACATACATTTAAGCATTCTAAGTTTTTTATCCGAAAGTTTTTAAAGCTTATATCAAGATATTTTACCTCAAGTTTTTATATATCCTATCGGTACATTCAAGTACAAGGTAAATATATTTAGCCCTTTGATATACAGCGTAATCCAAGATTCCATTCCTTTTAAGAATGCAAAATATTATGTTAAAATAATAATAAATTAATGTAATTTAGAATTACAGGATCGTTTTTTCAATAGAAAAAATGCTTTTTCAAAATGTATTTAAGATAATATGAAAATTAAACTCGAACGTATAGTCTTATTTCCATTAGTTTTATGTATTTTTAATTCACGAATAAGTATATAGGAAAATTTATTGACATTGATAAGAGCGAGAGAAAAAATAGCGATTGAGAAGCTTGAGTATGATTCCAGAAAAACTAATTAAATAAATCAAATTTAAATAAAAATAAATAATAAAAGAAATAAATGAAATAAAATAAAAACAAATAAATAAATAAATAAAAATAAATAAATAAATAAATAAATAATAAATAATAAATTAAAAAAAGTAAAAAAAAATTAAACAAATAAAATAAAAATTAAAAACATAGAAAGGATAACTTACCACCTAATCGACTTATGAATTTTTAAGTAATTAAAATTACAAAACATAGAAAATATGCATTTTATTGTTATTATATGGAAAAGCTCACTTTTAACCTATTATTAAACCACGATTTACATAAAATTAAACATATAAAATATGAATAATTAGGCAATATACTAAAAAATTTTATTCAAATTGTATGTGTGCAATATTAAATTATAAAAAGAGCCTTATGTATAATGGTTAAATTATTATAACTTTTTACATTATATAGAACATTAAATTACCATTTATTTATAAAAAATGAATTCATCATTTAAACATTTCATAAGTCCAAATTTTCGTATTTTTTGTTCACAGATATCAAAAGTTAGATGTGTTTTTAATAAAACCTTATTAAATATTTTATAAAAATATTTTAACAAATTTATTTTTTAAAATAATGTTTACATGTGATCATAAATAAATTGATTAGATGGTTTCTCTCTGAAAGGTGATAGATATTCACCTTTTTTCTATTAGATATTACCAATTAGGAGTCTTTAATTTTGAATTTATTTTTCTACTGTATTCAGTTCGTTTTTTACATGCTTTTTTAATTGATAAAAATTCTTAAATAAAATTGAAAATAATAAATTCAAAATGATATTTTTTAAAATTAAATAAAAAAAAGGTTCATTTTAAGTAAAAGTCTTACCTGTTTTGATATTGCAAAAGAATTATTCAATGTTTAATTTTCTTGATCAGTCTAAAAATATGAATTTCCTAATTGTTATCCTTAAGTTTATTCAGATATGTTATTTGAAAATAATTTTTTTTATTAGCTTTTTTCATGCAAAAATATTTTTCCCATTTCTAATTTTTTATTAGGTTATTTATTTTTATTAAGCTGCTTAAGCTTTTCAAATAACCTTTAATTTTTGTTTTTAGAGCTTGCTTCTTATTCTTTAAATTGGTCCATTTCATTTTTTTTCGTTTATGTTCTAAGATATACTGAACTCGATATGTTTTAATTTGATTTTAAAATTTATGTATTTATAGGTTTATTTTATATATTTTAACTATAAGGCCTATCAGATATTTAATCTTTACTGAAATGTAATTATTTTTATTGTTTTTAAAATGAAAAACTAGCAATTTTTTAATTTGAATCTGGTGATGCTGAATAAATTCGATTTTTTTTATTAATTTAATTTTTATTTTACAAGAAAGATTTTTTCAGATCAATACATTTATTCTATTGCCATTTAATGTTTTTAAAAGTTTGTTCATCATGGTTTTTAAATTTTATCTTTGGTGTTTAGCTTCTTTAAGTTGATGGATTACTTTGAGTTTTATCTTCCTCTTAATTTAACTACTTTGAAGAAGATACTCTCCAAAAATTTAATTTCATTTAATTTTAATTAGGAAGATTTATTTTTTAATTATCTTGTATTTTTTATTAAATTTAATGCTGCTGCATATCCTCATTGCTCTAAGGCTTTTAATGCAAATGATTTATCTACTTATCTCTTTAGTATTATACTTAGTTCAAACTAACTTACTTTAGCAAATTTTAATCATTTATTGCTTATTGAGTCTTATTTATTTATATTGAGCTACTTATAGAGTAAGCTTATTTCTACTCCTCTTCAATATGCTCTGGCTGTTTTTATTACAATTTATTTTCTGTTTAATCAACAGGAATTTGATTGTAGTTATTCAAAGTGTTAGCTTTCTAAATTTGGCTAATTTGATGCTAATTTTCATTTATCTCAGCTTAGTTTTTTTTATGATTTTAAAAGGTTTGCTGAACAACATCCTAAAATTTTAACATTTTCTTAAACTTTAAAATCTTTTTAAAATTATCAACAGAATTAAATATTTCTTTTTCTTTATTGCTTAATAAGATATCTCTTAAGTTTTTCTTTTTTTTATACAATTAATCATCTAAATCTTAATAGTCTAACTTTAGCTATTCTCTATTTTCATATAAATAACTTGTAGTTAAATCTTTTTTTTCTATTTTTATTCTTTCTTTAACTACATTATATTTATTTTTAAGTATTATCAAGTTAAGATTTTTTTGTTAGCATTTTGGAGAGTCTAATCTGATCTTATTTGATTGCTTTTTTTCAAAGATTAATTTTTCAACATCTTAATATGGTAACTGTTAATCTTCTTCAATAAGTTCTTTAGATTGCTATACAAAATTATTAAAATGATTTTAATTTAACTTTTTATCTTAAATTTGGCTTTAATCAAATTGTTTCATCATTGCAAGTTCTTTCTCAACATGTTCAGTTAAATATAAATTTAGAGGTTTTTTTTTATTTTATGAAGCATTGAGAGGCTTTATACCAACTTTTTAAAAAAACTCGTTTGGGTTTTTAATTATGAGCTCAGAGTCTGTTAGCTCTTTGCATCCTTCATCTAAATAAAAAGAGTCAGATAGCAAGTTATCAACAAGTGGATAGATTTAATTAGTATTTAATAGCTCTTCTTGTTTTTAGTCTAAGAAGGAGGGAGCATTTGAAATTTTAAACTAAATAGGAGTCATATCTTCCAATATTAAGTCTGAAACCGTTTGTGAATTCAAAAAAGAGGAGTTTTTTTAGTCTTTATGATGACTATTTTGCTTGTCATCATAAATGAAAGAGTCTGCTTGCTTAAAAATTTGTTCAGAATTTTTACTTTTAAAATTCTATTCAACTTCTTTATTTTTGATATTCTATTCACTTTCTTTAATTTTTAAGTTCAAATCACTTTCTTAAGACGTAGAATTTAGTGCAATTTTGCTTGTAAAATAGTTAGGTAAAATTTTGTTATTTTATAGTAGCATTTTATAGTTAAAGTAATATCTTGGTGTTATTGCTTAGCTTTAAGAAACTTAACTTGTATAAATGTCAGAATCTTTATTCATTTAAGCTTCATTTTACTATGTCCTTGACCTTGATGAAAGATAAAAGTTCATTCTTGGAGTTAGCTTTTATTAATCTGAAAAATACTCTTCTTAACTAAATGATTATAAGATATTGTTTTAAGTATGTTTTGTATTATTTTAACTGAGTTACTGGCCACTCACATTAGTATGAGATCCTATTGATTAAGCGAAGTAGTGATTTTCTGCAAAATTTTTTATATGTTTATTTATGCTTTTAGCTTAATTAGTCGTTAATTATTATTTTTATTTGAAATGATGACTGATTCTACTAATGTTTACAGGTTTTTGATAATCAGAAACAGACCTTTCTCTACCTATAAGGTCATCTTATTTCATTTAATCCAACTTATAATAAATATTATTAGTTATATCATTTTGTGAGATTTGTGCCTAACTAGGAAGACTTCTTTCGTCACAAAAATAATTTTAGTTTTTAATCAATTTTAATTTCTACTAAATAGAGCTCTACTATTTCATTTATTCTATCAATTAGTCTAATTAAATAAATCAGTTTTCTTTAACTTACAAGCTAATATTATTATTAAAAATTTACTTTATAACGAGCATTCTAAGCTCAAAAAAATGTACATTTGCTTGAATGAAAGTTGATGCTTAATTATGATAGTAAAATAATTAAATAAGAATTAAATATACATTTTTTATGTTAATGTAAGAAGATAATTAGATAGATTATATTTGACAATATTTATTTAAATATTTTAATTATATGTTTCAAGTAAAATCCGTTATAGTCACCATAAAATATTTGATTAAAAAATAATTTTAATAAAAAATATTCTATTTTAAATTTTTTAAGTGGAATTTATTCAAATATTTTTTAGAAATATTTTAAAAATTCAATTAAGTATTTTTATATTGAATTTAATTTGTTTGCTTGTTTGAATGTTTTTATGTGATCCACAAAATTAAATAAGATTCATAAATATGGAAATTATAGAAATCTGAAAATTAATGTAAGAGGTATGGAGTATTTCATAAAATTAGAAAGAACATAATATTTATTTTTAAGTATAAAAGAACCAGCTCATAAAATTGAAAAATATTCAAGCATTCATAAAAACTAATTTAACCTTATGTAATCTACCATAAAAAGAAAAAATAAAGATTAAAAGAATTTCAAGAATATGAATAGTTGATGTATGTAATTTTGTTAGAATAAGATTAATTAATTAAATAAATAAATAAGCAAAGACTTTTTACTTTTTATACGAATTGCTAATTAAACGCAATAAATTATCAAAAATTATAGCATTATCGATATTATTATATAGTTTAGAAGGAAATATTTTAGTTTAATAGCAAATTATTTACTGATAAACCTCTGTTAATGGGTATCTTACTCTGTCGAAAGAAAAAGAAGAATGGGTCATTAGAGGGAATTTAGCACGAGCTCATAATCAATCAGAAAAATGTAGATGTGTATAATGTTAAAAAATAGCTAAAAGACATGAAGAATCATCTCAAATCTATAAAAATTATAAATTGCACTAGTAATAGAGATCGGTTTGAATCTGTAGATATATTATTGCTTAGAGAAGACCTGCAAGTATCAGATTTTCCGAAATTGCAAAGTGTCTCTATAGACTTCATAAGATATTAAGACAGTCCTAAGCTAGATCCTATAAATATCAATAATAGTAGCATTAAAATGGCTACTTCAATAAATTAAAAAGGAAGCAAAATACCAGGGATAAAATAGATCTAAAATTTATTTAAATAAAAAAAGTTAGTTTTAAATGAATAATAATCTTAAGATAATACAATACTTTCAAATTAACTTCTACTTAAAAACGCAGACTCTCATATAGTAGATTAGTTTTCGCGTTAAAAGCTTGATGATAAATTATATGAAAAGGCTTTAAAAACTATTCAAAAGGACATGAAAACCCACCTTCTATTAAGATATACTGTGAATTAGGAGTAATTAATAATAAATTAACTTGCTTTCAAAGACAAGAGAGCTTTTTTATATATGATGAGAAAAATGAAACAACTAAATTGCACGTTAAAAACAATAATATTTAAGGACATAATTACACTTAAAAAAAATATTTTTATTACAATATGTTAATAAATGCGAGAGATTTAGTATTTAGAGGAAATATAAATCATTAATACTAATCTCATGAGTGAATAAGTATTATAATTATAATATTTTCTTTGCTGGATGTAAAAGCAAGTTAAGATTTTAATTATAAGTGGTGCTAATTTAATTGATGAACACATAGATATCTTATTCTTTTAGAAATTTAAGATTAACGATTTTTATGCCTTGGAAAATCTTGAGCTTAAAAACTGCCCTTAATTATGGAAAAGCGATAAATATATCTTGTTAATGAAGCAATACACTCAACTAAAGCTAAACTAAAGCACTTCAAACTTTAGATAGTCTGCTAACAAATCCCTTAAAAGTTAAACAGAACACAACTAACCAAACAATTAAATAGAATTAAAAAGCAAAAGTCTTGAATCTTCCAATAAAGTGGTTTTAGCAATTTAGAATGGTGCATAAATAAAATAAGATACAAAAATAGGGAAAAAAACTTCTAATAAAGATAATTAATAACAACAAGAGAAGTAAAATCATTCTAAAAAGAGCATTGAAGATGATATAAAAATTTAAGGTTAAATGGATTAACAAGTGAAATTAATGGATGATCAAAATAAAATTGTATCAATTAATGACATAAATTTATAAATTAATGAAAATAAGGATAGATTAATTCTCCCCTATGTGAATAATGTAATAGTGGATTTACCAGAGTAAAAAAATACTCTTTCTGATGAAAAAATAGAAGAGAGTGGCATTAAATAAAATATATAAGAATAAAAAGCTGCAACAATTACTTAGGTTAATTAATAAAGTATTGTTGAAACTGAAGCAGCAATGTAGAAAGAAAAATAAAATATTATTGAAAGCGAATCTAGGCTAAAACAAATATACTTAGACATGACTTATGATAATAGGCATGAAAGATAATTTTTGATTGGTTAATTTTTATGGGAAAACTAAATTTAAGAATCCTACGATGAAAATGATTTAGATGCTATAACAAACAATGGGATTAAAGAGAATAATTTATCTTCATCTCACTCTGTAATCTAAGGTAATAATTCTAATATAGCTGACAAAGGAATGACATAATAAGATAATTAATTTTTTAATCAGTTTTTTAAGTAATGTATAAGGGATCTTATGGAATTAGATATGTGCAAAATAATTGATTTTAGCTCTTTAAATTATTAAAATTTTAGTAATGACTAAAAGAAATAAATATCGCAATTTATAATTTCTTCTAATGCAATTTAAACTTTCATAATTCAGTATGATCGTATATTCTTTAAAGAGTTTTGTGAGCTAATATCAAATAAGTATAAAACTAAAAGACAGAGACTCTTTGATTCTTATGAAAAGGAACTCGTTAGGCTGATGAAATCTAAAAACACAGAAGAATTTAATTATTATTTAGAAAACCCATAAATATTCTTTAATAGTAATTTGAAAAATAATTTATTTAGCTTAGAAAACATAACAATCATAGCATCCAAGTTGGATTAGTTCTAATTTGACTCATTTTGCTTTATAAGTTTCTTAAGCATGTTTCTCCTGTCAATAGAAATTGATTTCCAAAAGCAACAAGTTGAAGATTAAGTCATATTCCCAACTCATTATTAGGTTTTGGAGTATTTAAGAAAAATGGTAGAAATTAATAATTATGATGAGTTCTAGCAAGATAATACAAATAATAATGATAGTGATGAAGAGGAAGCTACTACTGAGAAGAACAATAAAGAATTTGATAACAAAAATGAGATTTAAAATTTGGAAGATAAAAATTCTGGGAAAAAAGGTGTAAACTAGTAAAATAATGAAGAAGTAATCGACTTGTCTGATTAGAATAAGAAAATTAAGAATTCTTATGATAAAATAAAGATAAATGGTATAAACAGTAAAAACACAAAAAACGCTCACACATTTAGCTCTTAAATATTTGAAGCAATTAGAAATTATCAGAATTTATTCGATTTATAAACGTCTCTATAGGATTTTAAATTAAAAAATTTTACTTGGAAGAATGCTTAAGGTTTTAACAACGACAAATCTTTTAGTTAATTTCTATTTACTTACTTTTCTTTAAATGCAGATTCAATTATGAACTTAGAATTTTATAATGCACAAATTTCTCATTCTTCTCTCAGCAGAGTCCAAGAAATTATAAAAATAGTTTTTAGTAAATACAAGTATTATAATCAAAATGAAAACCCAGACTTATCTACCTCCATATTAAACTATAATGAAACTATACAATTAAATAAGCTTTTATAAAAAAATATTTAGACTTCTAATATGAAATCTTCATTTAGAAATAGTGGTTAAATAGAAAAGATTAAAAATTTTAAAGAGCTCAATTTTATGAAAACTTAGAAGTCTATTTTATACAACCCATCAAAAATAAATTCTAATCAGACCTTTCACTAAAAGAATTCAATGAGAGACGATAAATAAAATTAGATTGTAAGGGCTTCGGGAGACTCTTAACACTTAAAAGACAATTATCAAAATATTTAAAAACCTTAAAAATCGATTCTTGAAATGAGTAAAAGTAAAACAAAAAGTAAATATTTTTTAAATAAATTTAAAATAAAATTTATTGAAAAAAAAATAATAAATGTCAAATAAATATTAAACTCATTTGGAAAGATATGCAAATATGTAGAAATATTAAATGCAACTTGTTTAGATCCTTATGAACTTGAGATTATTTAGAGGTAAGAACAACAAATAGCTGAATAAGCTCTCTCAGTTTCTAAAATGCAATAATCAATTAAATTGGCTAATTAATAAGGTGCTTTAGAAAATCCTAATTTGTTTTATTAAAGAGCTAAAATGGCTTTAAACAATTTAGGATAATCTAATTAATTTGGAAACCCATCAATGTTTAATTCATCATCTGTGTTAAAATAATCCAAAGATAACTCTAAAAATTATTAAAATAGTAGTAATTAGAATTGGGAGCAAGGAAAATCGTAAGGATAAAATTAAAATAAAAATATTCTAAGTTCAATAAAATTAGTTGATTATATTGGATTTTCTTTGAAAGATGTTTTAGAGATAAACAATTAAATGGATAATATTACTGAGTTAGTACTAATCAGATGTCGTTTATAGTTGTAAACATTCACATAAATTGCTTAAAAGATATGCTCTTTTAAAAATCTCAAAAAATTAGTGATAAGTGGCAATAACTTTTCCGTTTAAAATTAAGTTATAAAAAACGAAGTTGTGAACAACAATTTATAGAGGTAAGGTACTATCGATATGAAGAAATCTGTAATACCAAATTTAGATTTGAAAAATGATAATTAAAATTAAAAAAAGTTATTTAATTTCCAAAATTAAAAGTATTTAAAATAATAGCTAGGAAACAGCATACAGTTAAGCTACAATCAGAATTAAAATTAAATAGCTTAATCATATGCTAATATAATTTAGGAGGAAGGAGATGTGGAGAAGTAAACAGAAGAAATGTTTAAATTATGTATTTAGAATATACTTTAGATTCAAAATCTCAAATATATTGACTTATCAAATAATGAGTTAGATGAGTGTTTCGGTTTAGTACTTTATGATGAATTAGCTAAGAGAAGCTTATATTTCTTAGAGGGCAAATCAAAGTAATAAAAAGTAGATTACATAAAACAAAATAATAATCTAAATTAGCAAAATTAATAATTAAATTAAGTAAATGAAATACCATCTAGTGATAGTTAAAATGAATTTTCCTTTAATAATTAAAATTAGCTTTAAACTTAAGGTTCGAGAAAGAGCGGTTTTTATTCTAAATTTATAGCTTAATAACTTAATAGCAATGTTAATTAAAGAAATACTTTAAATGGCAATAAAAAATTTAGTAAACTGAGATAATTAAATACTAAATTCTTTAGCGACTCTACTGACAATTATGGAAATGAAATATAAAAATAAAAAACAGAAAAATAAACAGAATAAAATATACAAAATGAAAGAATAACTGAAGAAGAAGCTAAAGAAAACTATTAAAAAATAAAAAATAGTAGCTAAGAAGAAGATAATAATGCAAATCTTTTTCAAATTTAATACACTGAAGATAGGATATTAGATCCATAATTTAAAAGCTCTGAGAATATTAATTAAAATTTATAAAAAGAAAACTAATTTTTCGCAGATAAAGACATTTATGATTTTTTACCTACTTTTAGAAATTAAAGAATATCTTTAAAAGAACCAGTTTCTTTAGTTATGAATACAAAATATACTGCAAAGGCAAATAAAATATTGGAAAATATCCCAGAAAATGATCTTGAAAGGCTAGAAAGTAAATTTAGCTAACAAAATTTTAATCAGAGTATCTAAGATAATAAAAATTTAGTTGGAGGAGAAGCCTAAAAAAGAGGTTCAAAATTAGATAAAGAAGATTTATTACATGTTCCTGATATTTTGGAATTTTATTTGCAAAATAATAATTTTAAGGAAAAGACAATTGTGAGTTTAATGAAGCAAATTGGAATTTTATTTGATAAGTTAAAGGTATTGGATATTTCTGCAAAATCTTCTAATCAGAATAAAAAATTGAAGCAGAGTCAATCAATTAATCAAATCTAATAATCATAATAGCTCTAAAACTAAAAAAATAAGTTTTAGATTAGTGATTTGTAGGAAAGTAAATTAAATAATCAAATAAGTTCTGATTTTTTGAGTGGAAAATCTGAGTAAGAGTCTTCTTATGAAAAAGATTTATAAAGTATAGTTTCTAGTCTTCAATAAGATTCAATTTAATCAGACTCAATTGTTCAAAACAATATTCCTGTTTACTAGAACAACTTAAACTATCAAAGAGAATAACAACTAGAAAAACTATTTACATAGAATAGTTAGAATTAATTTTAGAATTTACAGAAATTATCTATAAAAGATATAGGTTTATAAAGTTTTCAATAGCACTCTTTGATTGGAAATTTATTTTCATTTCCTTCTATTTAAGAGCTAGATTTATCTGGGTGCTTAGAATCTGATAAATCTGTTGAATTGCTTTTGTAAGAAGTGAATGCAATTTTAGTTTGTTAGCTAAAGAAAATTAATCTAAGTAGAAATAAAAATTTAAAACGCGCTTCATGGAAAAGTTTAAGTGTATTTTTCATTTCTGAAGTTAGATCTATAGAAACATTGAACTTGAGTGATTGCTAATTAAACGAAGATAAAATTTCAGGATTAATAGAAGGCTTTAATGAGTTATAAAAAGATTGCAGTTTGTAGGAATTAATATTGGCAAGGAACATAAGATTAGAGGGGATTTTAAAGAAATTTATATTTATATTGACATAGATCAATTATCTGCACTTGTAAGTCTTAGACTTAAGTGGATGCAACTTAAATGATTAAAGTTGCGAGAACATGATTTAAGGTTTACTTTATGGCAAAAAGAAAAGACATGAAATCATCAATAATTACCTACTTAATATTGAAAACCCTCAATAGCAATAAGAAGGATTTCAAAATGAATTCATTAATTTAATAAAAGATAAAGACAATCTATAAAAAAACTCATTAGTTCATTCGAAGAGTTTTTAGTTGATTAAATTGATTCTGTATGATAATAATATATCAATGAAAATGCAACTTTTAACTTAATACTGTTTCGTATTTTAGATTTAAGAAGAAGACAATATACTGTTTAGAATGCATTTTAGCAGTAACGAAGAGTAAAAGAAGTAACTAAGTAATATATGGAACAATTTAAAAGCAAAGAAAGGACTAATATATTCTAATCTTCACCATCATCTTTTAGAAGAGTACAGTGTTAGTTCTCAAACCTTAGTCCTAGGACCTAATCTATTTTCTTCAAAAAAGGTGGCTGAAGATATTTTGTTAAATTGCTTAAGAACATTTAATTCTATCAGAAAGCTAAAGCTCCATGTAAATGATAAAATAGTCTCTATAATGAATGGGATTGCTAATTAAGAGAAACTTTATGGATAAGAATCAAGTAGCTTTATAGAAAAATCTACAGTTTAAAATAAATAGAAAATGTCTGTGGTAAGTGGCTAAGGGAGTAAGTAAAACAATTAGGTAAGTATTAACAATTTAACAAATTAAAGTGAAAATTATTCTAGTGCAAATTACAGCAAAGGATTTATTATCATTCAGCATGAATAAAAAAGAGGATCTAAAAAAATGACTTTCATTCCTCGTTCTAGGTTTGAACATAAACCACACACACAAATTTAAGAAAAATAACCAAAAGTATTTTAAATTGATAGACAAATAACTTTACCTAATGATTTAGCTAATATAAATTAAAATAACATTAAATAACTTGAAAACTAAAGATCTAATAATAATCACTTAACATACATATAAGAAAGCTCTAACAATAAGAGCAATATATAAAATAATTAGTTTGGAATTAAAAATAGACTCTAAGAGCTATCAAACCAAATGTAAAAGTAGAAAAATGAAAACAAAGCATCTTTCACTATTTAAGGCGTTGATTAAAACGGTGGTTCTTAGGATATGATAAATAATAAAAAAAGATCAAGCTCCTTATTGAATTAGTTGTTTTTAAGGGATGCTTTGATGAAAAAAAAACAAAGAAACAGTTTAACTTCAAAAAGTCCTTTGAGTCGCAAAAGTTATTAAGAGAATACACCTTAGAGTATAACAAAAAATATGGAAAATATAAATGGTAATTTTTCATCTTATTTGTAAACAAATGATTAGATTTTGAATCATAATACCAACTAAGAAGTTATTGGGCATTAAAAAGATTAATTTCTTTCAGTTAAAAAAAATTTAATAAGCGAAATGAGTGAGTAGAACTCATTCATAAATGATTTAGTTTTGGTAAGTAATTCTGAGAAATAAAGCAGTAATGAAGTTGCTTTGAATAATCAAGTTTAATATTAAAATACTATTTTTAAAACCATAGCAAAGGGCTCTGATTTAAATTAAAGGAATGAAAAATATTTCAATGATAGCTTTAATTTTGAAACATTGACAAATTTAGAAATTAATAATGCGCAGCAAATACCTGATTAAAATAAACACAAAAAAATGGTCGAAATAAATAAAAAATTCGAAGTGAACGATAAAGATAAATTTTTTTTACAACCTCAATCTCCTAAAAAAACCAAAAGCATAATTAAAAATAATAGAAGTATTTTAGAGGCTGAGAAAGATTAGTAAAAACGTAAGTCTTTTAACAGTCCTAGTTTTGATATTGCAAGTTTTATTCACCCTCAGCCATTAAGTAACAAAAGTAGTTTTCTATTTGGCAAAGATTCTAATGTCAAAAAGACTTAAACAATTATTGATTAACATGATAAAAATAATGCAAATGAAAATATCTTTCATTAGAAATAGTTGTCTTTTAAAAGCAATGGAACTTAAATTCAAACTTAGGAGCAGATAACAATTAGCAGAAATCAATCATAAAATAAAGGCTAGCTTAATGAATAACATATTTAACAAATTAATGAAAAAATAAACAACCCTAAATATGAAAATAGTATAATCCATCTTTAAGACATTGAAAGTCTAATTTTACATTCAGATGAAAAGGTTGGTATTGTGAATTTACTTGAATTTTTTTCAGTTATTGCTGATAACATAAAAATTATAGATTTTTCAAAAATTATTATGAGTCACTCCATGTTTGTTAGAGTTGCCTTTAGGGTTTTAGAGATATTCGAAAATATAAACTAAGTTAAATTTGCCAATTTATAACTACAACTCAATAATGAGCATTTACTTAGATAAACAGGGTAGGCTTTACATTATATATTTACAACTCCATCTATAGACAAGCTTGAGTTTTTGAATTGCTAAATTACAGAACAATTAATAGAATATATTATTTACCCTGAAGATAAAGAAAATGAACCTTCATTTTTTGGTAAGTTTTTCTTAAATAAAAATTTTTTAATTTAAATAAAAATAAAAATATAGCGAAAGATGTAAATTTCTCTAAAAATAAAAACATATCCTTTTCTAAGGAAGAAAACTTGATACTTTTAGAAAATGCAGAGATTCTCAATCTAAGTGACTGCAATTTGAATGATAAAAAAATAAATATTAACATAAATACATGGAAAAGAGATTATCTTGAAAGTTTAATTGATTTAGACTTGTCTTATAATAAAGCACTAAGTCCTAAATTCTTCTGTAACCTTGGGTAGTATATTAGCAAGAATAAAATATTATAAAGGCTTAACATTTCTTATACAGGCATGTACGTTGAAAAACAGAAGCAATTCAGTTACGGATTACATTACAAAAACGGAATTCATCATTTAGCTTTATAAAAGTTGATCATCAAGGAGATGAGATTTTGTAAAAAAGAAGGTACTTTGATGCTTTTTAAAGCACTATCAAAATTACAATTCTTAGAGGTTTTAGACATGAGTGAAATGCAAGTTTCAAATTATTAGGAACTCGATATTTTGCATAACTACCTAAGACATGAATATATTGGAAAATTTACAAAAGTTAAAAAATTCTACCTTTAAAACTGCTAATTCTTGTTTGATACTATTCCTTACTATGACTTTAACAGTAAATATTCACTGTTGGAATATAATCACTTTTCTCTATTTTTACTTACCTAATTCGAGAATATAATTCTTCTTGACTTGACTGGCTGTTTAAACTCAAAGAAATTTTCTAAAAAATTCTTGTAAGAATTAGATATTATGAGAAGAAAAAAACTGTTTAATAGCACAATAAAAAGTTTAAATATTTCTAAAAATCTTATCTCTGCAGAAGAAATTCGAGATTGTGTTTGCAACATTTTGTTTTTGTTTAAGAACCTTTAAATTTTATAGATGAGATCACTTGTTCACTACGAATAGAATTACGTGTAAAACATACTAGATGGTCTTGATTCCTTTTCATACTTTTAATTTTTGCAAAATTAGAACTATTAAGATAAAAAAGATGCTGAGTAACAAGGAAAAGAAATAGCTGAAGCTTTTTTAAAGATAAAAAACTAGCCTCTTGATTAATTACCTTAGCTAGAATTCAAAGACAGTACAAATAATGTGAATAGAAGTAATATGTAAAAAGATAGCTTTTCTAGTAAATTTTACTCGTTTAATAGCAGTTAATTACGCTAATTGAGCAATTAAGAGGGGAGCATATCAATAAATTTAAGTGAATTAGTCATTTCTGATATTTCAAATGAGTTGATTCATAATAAAGGAAATATAGATATGCTGCTTGATACTTGGGTAACAAACAAAATTTTTGCTAATCTAAAGAAAATATTTATATATGCTGAGTATACCTAAGTAACTAATTTAGTCAGACTTTAAAGTTTATATAATGACTCGCTCCTAGAGCTGAATGAAAAGGTAGAATAGCTTTAGATTGAACCAAACTCTGATTTTGAAATAAGATTTAAATTTAAAGAATCACAGTAGTTGGTTGTATTAAAACCAGAAAAGAAAAAAAGCTAATTGAATAGTATCATTAACAAAGAAGAAAAAGTATTAAAAAAGAGTATTTACTTTAACAGTTAAATTGGATAGCAAAGTGGTGGTAAAGACAGAGATTTTAAGAAATCCCTCACTAATATTACTTAAAGAATAAGTTAGCACGGTGCTGTAAGCACAGCATAGGATTCACCTTAAATATAGAAATAATGCGTTTCCTCAAGCTTTACAAAAATGAGACTCGACTATTTGGATGAAGTTATTGAAGAAGAGGAAGACATTTAAGCTTAGAATAACTTTAAAAATAGCTTTCTTTCAGAAGAAGTAAATAAAAATAATTAAATAAAGCATTCTCACTTCAGTATAAATGAGCAAAACGAGTATCTCTTTCACTCTTTTTCTTCTGAAAACGAAGATGATTAAATTCAAATCTGGAGACAATTTTAATCCTTTTTGAAGAAGCTAAGTAATCCAAAACTTAATAATAAAACACACATCAGCCTTAACTATAAAGATCCTAAACTCAAGCTTCTTTCAAGTTAGTACAATATATTTATTGATAATAAATACGAATTGAACACAAACATGAACATATTATTCAATGGTATTGACTCTCTATATCTCGGAAACATGCTTTACTACTTTTTAGTCCAAATATGCTCATTTAAACCAAAAGCCGATTTAATAGATTTTTTAATAAATCTCCTCATATTTATGTCTTAAAATAAATTCCAAGACCTAACAAATAAAATAATAAAAGTATTTTTAAAAGAATTTTTAAGTAAGTTTAATAATTTTTATTTTTAAAAAATAATTTAGCTTCCTCCATTCTTGATATTGAATGAAGAAGATGCTTCAAGAATTCAATCTGCATTTATGAACATTCAAATATTTTCTTCCCAATAAAAAAAAATGTAAACTATTATAAATTCTTTAGGTTAAAAGGAAAAACTAACTTTCTCTTAATATGCGAACACTCCCACTAAATAAATCTCTTTGCAATCTAGAATCTCTAACAGAGACGAAAGTGGGTTAATATAGTAAAGAAATAGACTTGCTTCACAATAAAAACACTATCTAGATAAAAAGAGACAGGAATATTCAAGTGTGACAAAAATATTTTCAAAAGGGTTGAATATGTTAAAGAAAAATGTACAAAATAGGTAAATCTATTTATTTATTTAAATTATTTTTTTTAAAGAACTTAATTTTGCTTAATAAATTAATTTTAGGGATTCCTACAAAAATAAAATAGTTTGCAATTATTTTTACAAGTCAAGTTAAGGATGCAAGGAGTATATTGAAATAGAAAAAATTAAAAAGATGCCTCCTAGCACTTTAAACATAGAAAATTTTTCCATAAACGGCTTGAAGTCAGTTTATATGATTTGTTACCACAATGACTATTTTATTAAGGGAGATATTGACTATGAATCTATTATGTTTGTCAGCACCTCTTTAGCATTTTCCCTCCGTGAATATTTCTATTAGCAGTATACCTCCTAAAAGCGTTTCTGGTTTAGTTCACTACTTCATAGAACTATGTATTTAATAATGGATATATTCGTCGATATTGACAGCTATTTTAAGTACGATGAATCGATAGATGCTCTAGATAGAGATTTAAGAAACAGCAAAAAAAGCAATTATTTTTTCATATTCATGATTATTACTCTTTAAATTATTATATATATACTCACTCCAATATTTTCTTTTATCGATATTGGGCCATACGACAATGATCACCTCTCTTATATCATACACTCAATATTCGCATTATATGCAATTGTGAGCTTTGTTTTTGAAATTTTCTACATGAGAAAAGTTCTCATTCTGACTCGACATCTCATTCCAGATATTAACTTAGTCCACTAAAATAATCTTATTGCCAAAGTTAGAGATTATGTGTATGAAAAGATTATGAATATACAAATCTTCAATTATAAGGATATTCTTTTTTATCAGAAAGTAATCTTTAGTTTCTTATCATAGCTCGATGCATACTAAGATGTTTGCTTCATATTAGTCACATACCACAAAGAAGACTACTTAATTGCAATATTTGCTTTAATTGTGCTATCCTACACAAAGTTTATAGAAATTATCCTTTTCTTTAAAATGATAGAAAAAACTTCATACTCTAATTTATTCTTTTATAACACTAACATAATTTATGAGTATTGCTAATAGACTTATTTAGAAGGGCTCTCAAGTATTCTTGATGTTATCAGTCCACACAACGTTATTAGAATAACAGACAATTTCTTTACCAGTATATTGTTCCCAAAAAAAGCTCTAGGCTTGACAATTAATAAGTAAATATTCCATAGAATCAGAAAGGTTGTCACCTGCGATTTGCCATAAATCTTATTATAAATCCTTTACATTTTCAGAAATATGTCAAAATAGTCCACAACAGTAATTAAAAATTAATTTTATGATGTTAATATTTAAAAAATAATTTTTTTAATTAATTTTTAGGTTTAGCTCTCTATAGCATTGAACATTATTTCACTGATAAAGAGTATGTATGTACTCCTTACAATAAAGCAGAGTGTGCTAAACTAAATGGATTTCGACGAGCTATCAGAATAAAAATCAGAATTTTTACAAGAGCAGTTCCTTCAATACCAGCATAAAGAAATTGAAATGTTTGATTAAATTAACAACAATGTTTAATAGTTTGAAGATAAATAATAAGAAGAATAACTTAAAAGCATAGCATCAAGTAATGTAAATTAAGATAAAAATGAGTTACTTTCAAGTAGCAATCAATAAAAAGTTGTTAAATTTGAACCTTCTATACAAAAAGCCACTATAATTTAATGAAAATAATATATATATTCAAAGGTATTAAAAATTATTATTTATTTTTCTTATAATTAAAATTTAAATAAAAGTGTAATTGGTATTAATCCAATTCTTTTTATTTACTAATTAATATATTTTATAATTAATTTAAAATGTAAATACATTAAATTTATTCAAAATGTATCAAATCTTCTATTACCAGTCTTTAAAAAATTATATCTGTTCATAGATTTCGTATTATAATTAGTTAAAAATTTTAAATTAATATAAAAATAAAATTTAAGTTGAAAAGAGAGTGAAATTAACTCTGAAAATTTTATATTCTACTTTATTAAAAAAAACACTAATTATTATCATCAAATTTAAATACTTAATAAATCATCTAAAATTTAATTAATATTTTGATACAATAAACTTGTTTGACATAAAATTTATTTTTTTAATTTTAAATATTTTTTATTTCTTTAATTTTATCCAATAAAAATATTTTTTTATACAATCATTAAAAACAAGATTAATTTAAATTAAAAACTCTATTAATTTAAATTAAAAATTATTATAATAAAATATCTAAAGTAAAATATTCAAAGAAACTTATAAATCTTTTTTAAAAATTAAATTATTCTCAAACCTTTAAAATATTTAATTAAAAATAAATTGAATATTTAAAAAATATTTTTTATAAATTTAAAACTTATTATTGATAAAAAAAATCTTATTTGTAGATATTTTATTTTTATATATAAAAATTGAAATATTTCAACTAACAATAAATATTTTATTATAAGAGCAAATAAATTTTATTATTAATTAATCTCTTAAAAAATAAAACTTGATTATGGGAAAAGTATAAATCGTGAAGAAATTTTAAAACCAAGAATATTAAAGATTGATTTAACAAAAATTATAATATATTTATTTAATTGATAATAAATTTTTATTTTTTAAACTCCAAAATTTATTAAATATCTTATCAAATTTTGCTTATAAAATGAGCAGGTAGGTTGGTAGGTAAGCAAGTGTAGAAAAATGAATATATATATCTTTATTATAAGTAAGCATTTTCAATAAAAGAAAACTTTTAATAGGTAAATATATAATTATGATATAGGTTTGTTTGTTTATTTGTTTGACTTTTATGAATAAATCGAATTTATTTTATATTATAAATTAGTTGTAGTTTTTATAGTATTTACATAATTATTAATTGTCAACTTGTTGTGATTTATATTATTATTTTATGAATGAAAAATTTCAATTTATCAATACTCTTTAATTTTTTATTTATATTAGCTTAAATATTAATTATGTGCAGAGAAATAGTTAGATCAATAAATAAATAAATAGATTTTTTATCCATAGATATTTAATGTTTCTAACTTATTATTATTTATAAATATTATTTCAGTATACTTCATCATAGGAATATCTGGAAGGAACAAAATTTTCTTTCTCTACAGCACGAGAGTTACTATTATTTTAGTTATATGCTCTGCTACTATTTATAACACTATTATTGTTATTTTTTGCAACACTCATCATTGAATTGTCATTATAATTACTTTCCTTCATGTTACTGTATTATGAAATGTGACTCATGTTTTAGTTGATATTACTGACATTACAAAAGCTATTTCTTTGGCTAAAAGGATTTTAGTATCCAGTATTTTAATATCCATTAGCTATAGAATTAGAAGAAGGTATATGTTGTGGAATCTATGAATTCACTTAATAAATAGATCCATTTGCGCTAATAGGCTAAGATTATTAATATTGTTATTATGAAAATTATTGAGGCTAATAGCTCATTTGATTAGTTGGCTATGGTTGTTATATTTATTGAGCTTGCTTTTATTATTAAAGGGCACCTCCATCAAAATTATAGCCATTAAATAAACCTTTTTCAAAAAAAAATTGTTAATTTTAAGTTATTTTATAATTATTTGTATTTATTTACTTTGTACAGAAGGGCGTTTTAAAAGCAAGGCATTTTATTGAATAATCTCTTAATTTTATTCATCTTCTAATGAAATTTGTTGTTTTTGATCAAAGTTATCTTCATTTGCCTAAAATATAAATTGTTATTATAAAATTTATTAACAAACAAAGATAAGTTTATTTACAGGAAGGAAAGGAGCATCTATCTATTTTTTAATAAGCTTCTACCAGGGGAAATTCTTAATCCAAGGATGGTTCTTTACCTCAGCAGGTCCATTAATACCCAATCTGTTAGCAGGCTTTCTCTCAATCAACTATAATATAAAAATAAATATGTTTATTAATGAATTCTTATGTGAATATTATTTATTATTTAATCTTTAATTTAACAGTTTTTTTGAAAGTAATTTATTTATATTTATAAATTTAAATATGAATTACCCTATTGATAAAATCTGCAGCTTCAAGAGACCATCCATCAGGAATTTCATGCTTTTTAATTTAAACTCTTTTAGCCAAAATTTAATCTCTAATCTCCTTTCTAGATCTTCCTAAATAAGGTCTCTATTAATTTTATAAGCATAATTTTAGAAAAACATTCATAAATATATTAAATGTTAAGTTACTCTTCCAAGCATAAACTCATAAGCTAAAACTCCCAAAGCGAAATAATCAACAGCAAATGTATGTGGTTGTCTACACATGACTTCAGGTGCTATTTATATAATATTTTTAGAATTCTTATGTTTTAAATAAATTTAAGTAGTTAATTAATTACCCATGTAACCAGGAGTTCCTGAAGTATCATTGGCATTATCAGGTTTCCAAGTTCTTGCAATACCTAGATCGGTAATTCTTACATAACCACTGCTATCTAAAACAAGATTTTCAGGTTTTATATCTCTGTGTATAATATTATTATCATGAAGATATTCCAATCCCATAAAAATGCAGGCAACGAAAAATCCTAATAAAAAAAGTGTTAAAGTTTTTTTAATAAAACAATAAAATTAAAACTTACTTGTTTATTCTTCTGAGAATCTTCTCTAACGGCCTATGTGATAACGTAAATCGCCACCAGGCATAAGATCCATAACTAGATGAAGGTTTTCTCTGTCTTAAAAAGCATAAAACATATTTACTAAGAAACTGTTTTTATTAAAATTTTAGTTAAAATTATATTAAAATGATTTTAATATTTACGGATGCTTAAGCTAAGACAATAGGTTTCTTTCATTCATTACTGAGTTGACACTCTTTTTGGTAATAATTCTATGATTAATATAAAATATATTTATTTAGTTTTTATTTTAATTTTAAATTCTATTTAAAATTAACTGTTTTTTAACTGAATTAAAAACAAAAAATTTTTAAAAAAGCATTTTGAGATTTTTTATCAAAACATAAAATTTGATAAAGAAAATCAAAAGTTTTCTTAAAAATTTTTTTTCATTCAAAAACAAATCGTATTTAGAATAAATTTAATTTTTACAAGCTCTTGGACATTTCTTTCATTGCAAAAAGCTAGCGAGTTTTTCTGTGTTCTACTTTCCAAACTTTACCAAAGCCACCTTTGCCAATCACGTAGTGGAAATTAAAACAGTTTTTGGATGTACATGAAGGGATAATTCTTAAATCCTCAGTTTAAGGAATGTTATTTGAAGAACATGCTAAAGTATTAGAAAATAAACCTGAAGTGTTATTTGAGTTATTCTTGGAACTTTTAGAAGATTGTTGGTAGTCCTGTGCTTGTTTTGTATTCTACTGTTACTGGAATTGAGATTAGCTACGGTGAGTGCTAGTTGGAGTACTAGGAATCTATTGAGAGTAAGACTAAGGTAATTATGGGGAAACAGAATAAGAATTCATGCTAGTTAATCCTTACATATTATTTGTGTTTGCTGTCGATGCAATGCTGCTTTTATGAGAATGGTTATAAGTATAAGGAGATGGAGGTTGAGAAACTTATTTTGACTATTATTGAGATTGCAGAAGTTAAGAATATTTAGACAAATATGAATGATCTAAATCCTATTAAGATTGCTTTTGTTAAGATTGATTGTTGACTTATGAAGTACCTTAATTAAAAGCACTGTAGCTACTTCCATTGATTCCACCATACAAATTATTATTGGATTTACTTATAGATTAAGAATTTGGAATTTCATTAAAATTATTGATGAGAACTTTTGAAGCATTGTTTGGTGTGTTCATCTTGCTTGCCATAATATCAATACCACTTATGTTATTTGAATTTTAAACGTTATTGCTTACTTGATCTTATGTATTGCGCTAAGCTATCTCTTTTAATAATAAATAATTCAAAAATGAAATAGGTTTTTTTTCAGTGCTTTATTGACCATTTTAGCTTCCGCTGTTATCATTAAGATTGCTGTTTTATGCCTAATTATTTATATTTTGGCTTATCAAAATATTATTAGAGCTAATGTTATTTTAAGAAACATTTAAAACAGAGGAGCTTTATTATGGAGTATTATGAAGATATTGTTATTACTATTGCTAAGGGATTTTAGATATGGACTACTACTGTGAACTCTTTTGTGAAATCTATTAAGAATAGTTGTTAGAAAGTTAGTGGTACATTTACTGATAAGTATTCTTGCTATTTAATTAAGAATTCATGTTGGACTGCTAACCATACCCTCCACTAAGCTATTGCTATTGCTAGCTTGTTTGCTATGAGAAAGAGGGGTGGCGAGTGTTTGGTGAAACTGAATTTTTTGGACTTTTTTTAGGTGAATTAATAAAGCTTTAAGGTTATGAAAAAGGGTATTGTTATTGCTATTGTTGTTGTGATTATTATTACAATTATTGAGACTGTTAAACTTATTATTTTTTCATTAATTTTTAAATTATAGTAGAGTCAACAGCAGAGTTTTTATGGGAGGGTTTGTAGCTAAATTAACTTCCAGAAGGATTTTATATTGAAGATGAAGAAGTTGAAGAAGAGGAACCTGCTGCAACAGAAGCAACAGTGCTGGGAATTTGATTGTTTGAAGCTGTTTATGAGGAAGGCCCGTTTCCGTTGTTAAAGCTATTTGAAGTAGTAGAAACAAAAGAGGGTGATGGCTTATGATTGCTAATATTTGTTGTGCCAATCTAATGCGAGTGGGAATGATTATGGTGGTAGAAGCTTCCAGATCCAGCCTATTATTGCTATATTTGCTAAATTTATTATCCAGGTTGAGCATTTATACTCATCTTTCTTTCTGGCATGCGTGGCTTATTGATTGAATTATCACGAGAGTGATTAGCACTAACATTTTAAGAATGGCTGTATATTTACTAAGGATATTAGTTGATTACATTAGCATTATGTTGCTATTACTATTGCTAAATATTGTAGCTATTTTAAATTTAATTCTATTGCAATTTTTACTAATTAAAGTTATTACTACCGCTATGAGCTGTTTAGTAGATCAAAGTTGACAATGGAGTCTTTGTTACAGGTTTTGCACTTGACATTATTTATTAAGATCCTTACTACTGCTTACTAGTCATAGAGACCATATTTTAAGGTCCGTGAGAAGCTTATGATTACACATTCTGCTATTGAAGCTATTGCAAAGGCTAATTTTAATCTGATGGGTTGTTGTAATAGCTTCCCTAACCTCCTATTCTCATCTTTGTTTCTTATTATTTGTATAAATCCTTATAACTCTTCATTCAATGAATACACTAGTAAGCTGTTTTATATGTATTACTAATTAGTGATATTGATTTTTTTACTTTTTTTGTTATTTTTTTTCTTTTCTTCTTCAATCAAAATACTTATGTTATTTTAATTTATGAATTTATTATTTCTTTTTTCTTTTCCTTTTTCTTATTTGTGAAACAAACCTTATTAACTACTATTTTTCTTGTTAATATTTTGATTTTATGAGATCCCATACACATTATTTATTTATTTAATTATCTATCAAGCTTGCTCATCCATCTTCTTTTATTTTCAAAAAAATCAAATGAACCTAAAAAAATTAAATTGAAATCCAACAGCAAAATAACTCTAAATCATGTTTCATTGTAAATTAACATGCAATTTTTCATTTATAATACAAAATTTTTAAATCATTTCAACTCCTATTTCTTCTAAATTTTGATTTTTAAAGGCTATACTATTGAACGTTAAAACATATCTTAGATTTATTTATCTTACTTTTAAAAATCTTTCAAATAAAAAAGACCCATCATAATATCTATTTTCTATTTGCTTTTTTTGATCAATCAGAATTTGAAAAAAATTTATAATTTACATGCGATAATATATTTTTAAATTATTTATTGAATATAACATCATTCTTTAGATGTTAATTAAATTTATTTTATAATTAATTTAATTAAATTGGCTATACTCAGAAAAATAAATATATCTTTAATTATAACTTAATAAAGACTTTTTTATTTAAAAAGAAAACTGCTCTCTGCTTAAATTAAAACATATATTTTTAAAAATGTAAATTATTTTTTTTTGCCATAATTTTATTCTCCTTTAAAGTTAATAAATACCTGAAAATTATCCTTTAATTTTATAACTTAAAACATTTTTGATTTTTAACATACTGATACAATAAATAAAATATATACAATAAATATGATAAAAATGAATGAATGTGTTTATGTGTACAAAAAGTTGATTTGTTATTAAAATATTTAGAAATGATGAATTGTTTTAAATTAAATTAAACAAACTTATTTCTGATTCTCAAATCAATTTCTTTATGATAAAGGCAGTTTTTCAATTGAGTTAAGTTGTGAGTTTATAATATTTTTAAAATTAAGAGTTTACTTGTAGCTATTTTGTATTAATTATTGAATTTCTTCTTAATCCTCAATCGATTATCTTTATTTGTGATTTGAAGATTAAACTGTTCTATGTTTGCTGAGGTTAGCAAAATTATTTGAGCTTTTTCCAGGAGTGCACTGGTCTGCTCTTGAAAATGGGCGAGTAAAATATGGTTCATTTGTCCTTTGCAATTTTCTCTTATTTTCCATATGTATATTAACTACTGGAGATTATGATAGGATATCAGTCTAAGTAAGAGATTTTGTAGAAACTGGTAGTACATTATTGAAAGACCTTGGAGTTTGTAAGTTAACAAATGATTAAGATTAATTATAATCTTTAATTGTTTTTAATCTAGTAGTTGTGGTATTGTTAAAAGAAGAGGCACTTTTTATAAACTCATGATATTTTTATATATTTTCCATATTTTTAGTTGTATTTTACCATCTTTCAGAAAGAGGTTATTGAGTTTTCTATTTTTCTTCCATAATATTGCTATTCTTTTTTTGAATAAGCCTGTTTATTTGTTTAAGATTTTCTTTTTTTAGTTCATCAAAAATAGGCTTTTAAAATAACTAGTGCTTGCCTTTAATTTTAAATTATTATTTAATTATTTAAGTATTGCTTTTAATCATATGATGAATTCTTCCTAGGTTTAGTATATCACCAGAAGTGGATTATACCTGATTATATTTGCTCACGTACTCAAGCGAAGCTGGGACTCCTAACAGTGTTTATTACTGCTCATTTTGACTTGTTTACTTTACTTGGCTTTAATTTTACTCTAAATCTATTGAACATAGACTCTCTTAATTTTTTAATACTCTTGAATTTTTAGATAAATTTCTTTTCTGATTGATTGATTCAATTAAATTTTAGCTTATTTGTAAATTGTTTTTTTTATTGCCATCATTCTTAACCATGGAAATTTTATATTACTCAAAGTTTTAATCTTAATTATTAAATTAATTCGTTTATTTTGTTTAGTCAGTTATAATATTTTAATAGGTTGAAACGACTTTCTTAATTTATAATTAGTTAGCTTAAAGTTGTTCACTTTAATTGCTTTATTAATTTTCTATTTATCTGGCAGAGTAATATCTATATGATTTATTTTCTTCATCTGCTATTGCATTCCCATTTTCAACTAAAGGGATACCCTCAACTATAGACTTTTTTATATTCCCTCTGTCTGTTAATAAGTATGGATTATCTTATGATTAAATAGATTGTAATCTAATTAAGGGGTGATTTTTGAATTATTCTAAATATTCTTATTTCTAATTCTGTCCTCTTTAGCTCTCTAGATTATTCATTGTACTTTAAGAATTTTGTATTTCGCAATAAGATTTTACTTTTAGCTATTAGTTTTACTATGATATTTTGTTGAGTAACAAAGCTTTGGAGCTTTAAGCTTAAAATTGAATATTTTATTTCGTCTAATTATCACTTTATTGAGTGTCCTTTGAAAAATTTCTATCAAAAGTTTAGTTAACATTTCTAGGAGAGTTAAAATTAATAGAATCGTTTGTAGCCTGCAAATAACTTTAAGAAAATCTATTTGTATTTTAATTTTAAGCTTAATATTCTTTGTACTAATAATAATTTTTTAATTAAATTATTTTTTTATTGTGAAGCTAATCAAGTCTATTATTAAAAGTTTATTCATCCTCTTAAAAAAGATACTGGCATGCTTGTTAAATCTTTTTGTTGCTAAAAAATTCTTAATTTGATGATTTCGCAATCACCCTATTACCTTTAATTCTTTTATGCATGTTTCTCTACTGCTAATAAAAAATCTCCTTTTGTTTAAACCAAGATAAAATAGAATCACTTTCTGTTTATCTAAAATTTTCAAATAAATCCTCTGGAATTACATAGAATTCAGCTTAAGAAGAAGATACAACCACTTAAAATTCTCTATTCTCCTTTTAGAGAATAATTTCCTCAATTCCGAAAATCTCCTCTTCTCCAAGGGAACACAAAATCTTAGTTAATTTCGGAATCTGTAAAGTTGTTTGTTTAAATTAGTTATTTGAATTTGAATTTAATTTTTTCCTACATAGTGATTACAGATCATATGTTTCATCTTCAACTTAACTATCAGTTGATTAAATTTATTAGTTTTTATCTTCTCGTTCTGGTGAATCAACACTTTCTAAAATTTTGTTTTTGTTTTTAGGTTAAGTTATGGTTTCAGAAATTTATACCTCACCTGATTTAATTAGATAAATAAAATGAGGTCGCTATTCACCTTATTTATACACAATTTAATTTTTGAAGAGAGTTTTTTCATAAAAGTGATATGCTAATTTCATTATTTTACTCTGAGGAACGTTATTGAAAAACTTTTCTAATACTAAAGTCTTGTATCTGAGCTATTATATTTATTCTTAAAAGGCCTTTTTCATACTCTTTTTGCCTATATATAAACAAATTGAATCTTCGATTTCTTAAACATAGTACTTCCTTTAATTTTCTTTTATTTTAATTAAATCTATTATATCTCCGTTTGTTAGTATGTTGAAGGGTCTATTTTAAAACTCTGGAAAAGGATTTGAAGATTTTGGCTGCATAGCGATCATGAAAGATAGTTTCTTTTTTAGCTTGTAGTTAGCTTTATTCATATTAACTTATTAGGTCATTTGTTCAATGTAATTTTATTTATCATTTATACTCTCTAAAATTTTTAAAGGAGAATTGTTTAGAAGGTTTGACGATGATGAAGAAGCTGGAGAAGCATTATAAAATAAATTTTTTTTCTCTGTATTTTCATATATACTAGCTTTGATGGGAGAGGTTTACACATTTTATTGTAATTCATGAACATCATCTAACTTTTCATCTTATATCTCTGTATCGCCTCTTTATAGTTAGAAATTGTCATACTTAATCAAATTAAGCTGTAGCTTTAAATTTTTGAAATGCCTTTTTTGTGAGTTACCTTATTTATTATTTTATTAATTTATATCTTCTTAAATCAATTTATTTTCTATTGCCTAAATTTGATCTAATTTTTTCTAGCCATCCTAAGGCTGATCAAAATCACTAATTTTTACATCATTTAGCTATTTCAAAGTATGAAGTCTATTTTAACTATTCTAAGGTTCAGGTGAATTTGGAAGGTATTCCTACTTTTATGGTTGAAAAAACTAGTTTGCCTTAGAGCTAATTTCATTTTATGATGGTTTATGAGAACTAAGAGCTGATATAGAATTTCCTATGCTATTTTGTTAATTACGTTATGAGTTTATATTAGACTATCCTTCGTTGTTTGGAGTGTTTCCAAAAAAATGGTTACTGTCACTATCAGTATTATTATTTTTGTTAAAAACAGTCTAAAATGAACCTCTTTGAGATATATCATTCGAAGAACCTTTGATTCTATTTATTCCAACTACCATGTTAACAATCTTAGACATCTTTATGGGATCTTATTGCTTAGATTTACTCTTTTTAGTTTTAACATTATTTTATTCTTCTTCTGGATTTTGCTGATCATCAACTATTATTTCTTAAATAAACCCCTTAAGTATTATGTAGAGACCATCATAATTGTTACGCCTAAACTTTTTACCTTTTTCTAAATCAAAAACTTTGATATACTTCGATAGTATTCTATAATAATCAAAGTGCTAATAAGTATTATCCTATGTCAAATAATCAGTAAAATAAGGCTAGTAGCAATTCAAAAATCTATTTATTTTATCTTGCTAGACTACACTAATATCTGGCATCTATTCCTTGGAAGAGTATTAATATTGAACATGCTATTTAAATATTTGAGTGATCTCCTACAAGTTTTTTTTGTCAAGGAAATTGTGAAGCATTGTCAGTAAGTCAGTCTTTCTTTGTTTCTTTGCTAATAATGATTAAATTTTTAATTTATATCAACCAATAAATGCTAATAAGTTAATTTTTCTAAAAATTTATAAATTTATAAATATTAATTGAGTTTTTTACGTTTCCTTGAAATTTGATACCGAATGGTTTTTGAAGTTATTTTCAACTAAAATTTTTAGAAATTTTATAATATTTTGATTAAAAGAACTAAATATAATAGCTTACATTTTATAAAGTATAATTCGCAAAATTTTGATGATATATTTATCAAAATTAAATTTAATTTTACAAAATTATTGTTACAATAAAATCCACATAAATCCTGCAAAAATTCAAATTATTCCTCAATAAATTATTTAAAAAAATACTTATGCTCTCAACACAAATTAATCTACTTTTTTCAGTATTATGTGAAATAAAGTAAGATAACTGAAATTCATTCAATCAAAAGGAAAATTAAATGAATTTTTCCTTTAATTAATTATTAAAAATAGCCAAATAAATTTTAAATTTTTATTGGTATAAATTAAATACAATTAATATTAAAAATATTCATGATTTTATTAAAAGTAAATTTATAATTACTCTTACAATAAAATTGTAATTCTGCCACCATTATTTTTAAATTTCGTACTTTTAATAACAAAAGAAAGTAAGTTAATTTAATTTTTTACTTTAAAAAATCAATATTTTTTTTTATTTTTAAAATATTTTGGTAGGAAAAAAATTCTTTTTGGTTTCAAACTCTTCCGTTCTCCATAAAATATTTTAAATATTCAATAACTGAAAATTCATTATTTTTTTTGAAAAATATTAATAAGATATTTTGATAAAATTCTGATTTTATTCCTTTTTTTGCAATTTTAATTTATGTTTCTACTCAGAAAAAATAATTTGATATATTTTTTTACATTTTAATTAATTTTAAAGTAGATCAAGCTCTCACAAATAAAAGGTACAAGATGGATAATAATAACTAATTATATCATTCTATTGTAGCGTGGGTAATAAGCTGATACATATCATTTAGCAATTAAGAATTAATTAATAATAATATGATTGTTTTTTTCGTTGAAATATGGAAAAAATACTCAATTAGTTAACATTTTTGAATGATATAATTTATAATATACTATTTAACATGTAGGACATATTTAAATTTATAATTAAAAGATAAACAAATTATAAGCACATGAAATACATAAAGAAAAGCTGATAGATAGTATTTTAGACCTTAAAGATGGAGTTATTTTAGCAAAATTATTTAATTTGTGGTAAATTATATATATTTACTATTCAATTATTTAGTTTGTTTCAATTAATCAACCAAAAAAAAGTGTGCCAAATAATTATAAAATTGATGAAAGCCAAATGTATACTGAAGATGTGGATAATTGGGCATTTACATTGAAAAATTTAAATATTATATACGATAGCATAAGTAGTTATAACACTGAAGTCAATTAAAAATCTACTCCAGAAATTGAGTTTTTGTCTATATTTAATGAAGACAATAAAGTTGCTATGCTTTAGTTAGTAAATTTTAAATTAAATATATCAATTCTAACTTGTAATAATGAATATCTATTTTTAATTTATAGATAGAAGAAGTTTTTGGAATAGTACTTTAGTCTGAAATGAAAAATGAGTTCATCACTGCTATTATTGATTTAGATGAGGAGGACTAAGAAAAGTTAAGTCATTTTTTAAAAAAACTCTTGAAAGTAAATAGCAATGATAAGATTAGATTAGACACAGATTAAAGCTTAGAAGATCATCATCATTTTTCATTAAATGAATCAGGATTGAAGTAGTAGTAAAGCAAAGATTCAAAAGGATATACTTAGGATAAGGAGCTTCTAAAAAAAATTGATGAAATCGAGCTTGAACTAGGAAAAGAAAAAAAGAAATTCGAAACTTTAAAATTAGATTATGATCAATTGAATTTAAAGATATTATCATTTTAAGAATAAATAGAGAAAAAAGATTAACTCATAGACAAGTTGATTAAATAACGTGATGAATTTTTGAATTCAACTGGTTACTAATCATTTGAAGATGCTTAATAGGAAATTAAAAATAAATAAAACAAAATTTCTGATCTAAATAAAATCATAGATGAATTAAAAAATGATCATTAAGATGCAATTAAAAATTTAAAGGTATTCAAAATTAAATTATTTTATTTAATTTTTATTTATCGATTTGTTTAATTTTATTTTAGGATGAAATAAATTTACATGAAAAAAAACTTGAAAAATATAAAAACTATGAGAAAATGGTTGAAACAGTTAAAACTTTAAATGAAGAAAATAAATATCTCGAAAAAAGAGTTTAAGAATGTGAAAAAATTGTAGAAGATATGAAAAAAAGAAATACAGAGCTATCTTAAAAAGTTCAAGATAAAGAAGAGATGATGAAAAAAAAGTATGAGCAAAAGTAACTTGTTTAAAAGAATATAGACTTAGAGACAGAGCTGGGCTCAAAAACAGCAGAATGCTAACAACTATAGTAGGATATTTATGAGCTGTAGCAACTTAATTCGAGATAAGAAGAGTAAATAAAAACTCTTAATAAGAAAGTTTAAGAATTACAAATGAAGAGCAGTGAGAAAAAGAGGGCTATGACTCCTACTAAAAGAAACCTTTCTTCTGATTTTAATGACATGGTAAATAAGCTAGAAATGCATGAGTATTACAGAAAGTAATCAAGGCATTAGACTGACATTAATTTACCTAAGATTCAAACAAATTTTAGCTAAATCGATGAAGAGGAGCACAGTTAGAAAAAGGAATAGGCTGAATAATAAGAGGGTCATGAATTTTAAACACCTAATCCAAATCAAGATGGAGAGAAGAATGAATTAAATACTAATGAAAAAGAAGAATAGTATAGAGATATGGAAGAAAATTATGAACTCCTTCAACTAGAAAATGAGAAGTTACGTTCACAAATAAAAAAAATGCAATAAGATATAGCTAAAAAATCATCAGTTTCTGATCAATATAAGTAAATTTATTAATTATAAGAAGAAAAAGCCAAATTAGAGTCAGAAGTTGCAATTTTGGAAAAGGTAATATTTTACTTACTTAGCCATTTTTCTAATATTATCCATATATTTTTTGAAGAAATGCTCATAGTAACAGTAAGATGGTGATGATGATAAATCTAAAATCATTAAAAATTTATAAGATACGATCAAATCCTTGAAAGAAAGGGTTGGGTTTTTGCAAGAAGAAAATAAAGAGCTAAAAGAGCACTCATAACAATCTGTATTGCTTTAATTTTTTAAATGAATTAAAATTAAAAAAATAATGATAATTTTAAAGGAATAGGCAGACAAATTAAAACTGGAAATGTAAAAGCTGAAAAAATAAATAGATTTTTTCAAATTGGAATCAGAAGACAAGAGAAAATAGTTAGAAGAAGAAATTAAGCTACTAGTTGGAGTTATAAATGAAATTAGAATGAAAACTTTTGATTTATCTAACTCAGGAAACAAATCATAATTAATCTCTGAATCTCTAATAAGTAATAGCTAAGCAACATAAAACAGTTTATAAAATTAAGAAATAAACAGGTAAATAAGTAACAATTCTGTGAGAATGCCTTCTTAAAAATGAAAAAATTATATAATATAAATAGTAATTAATGAAAATTTACAAAAAAATAAGGTTTATTTTGCAAATGAATAAGTCAATTTATATAAAAATCAATGTAATTTTTTTATAATTTGTTTGTACTCAATCTCTTATTTTGCAAATAAATTTGATTTCCTAAAGTTTTGATGACTGAAAATTATTTTTGAATTAAAAAGATACAGTTAAAATAAATATATTTAATAAATTTATATAATTTTTTATTATTTAAAATATCCAAAATGCCATTTATTTTTTAATAATATTTCATTTTTGCTCAGGACTGATTTTGTTTGAAGCTTTTTTCTTTTTACTATCATCAAGGTTCTCCTATTCTTCCATCTTTTTATATGCATTTATTTTTTGTTAGATTTATTTAAAGCTATATGGAACTATATAAGTATAAATATATTTTACATCTTCTAGCTCAATTGGTGGCTTATCTCTTGAAAGGCAAAAGCAACAGCAGATATAATTAGCTATTAGTTCGCAAAAAGACATTTTGCAGTTAAATAAATTGCTACATAAGATCTTGTCAATTATAAACAGAATTAATGGAATACCTATTTCAAGATTTAAAATAGTTAAATTTAACTTTAGCGCTTAGCCTTAATTTTAAAATTTAGGTCTTACCTACTATAAATCCTGCTAGTATATATAAAATTGTTACTAAAACAGTAAAATTTGGATTAGGTTTTAGTGGACATTTTAAGATATCATGAATACACTCTGCGTTTGGAGCTGTTCCTTCACAGCAAGTTTCGCACTCTTCTGTATCATCTGGATTGCAATGCTCACCTAAAACAATACCTAACAGCAAAAATGCAAGTATACCTAATTTAACTAATTTGTTTTTTTAAACCATTTATTTTTAAGCTTTGAAATTGATTATTGAAAGGAAAATAACAACTTAATAATATTTAATAAATACCAAACTTTATCAAGTGAGCTATTTTAATAATCGATATCCATTCAAAATAGCCAAACAAAGTCTTTTTAAATTCGAAGGTTAAATAAAGTATACAAATGTAATATCTTTTACTACCATACAAAAATGCAACTTTAGACAGGAAAATTTGAATTATAGTTAATATTTTCAAAAATTATCTTATCATATTTAAAAGGAAAATTAAAAATCACATCCTCAAATTCGACTATTAAGAAAAAGATAAACTAAAAACAGTGTTACCTTCAATATTTTTATAAAATAAAATCATAAAATTGTGATAAAATAAAAAATATTTTTTAATTTTAAAAATTTAGCTAAAATAAATAAAAAATTAATAAATATATTACTTTATTTTTTTAAGATATGTATAAAAATATTTTTGATTTGATTTTAATTATTAAAAATTGTTTATAATTTTTCGATACTGACATACCTTTATTTTTTATAAGTTATTTTTTAAAACACAATTATTTTTTAAAAAGTTAGTTTTCTAATAATAAATATTGAATTAAATCCAAGAATATTTATAATATTTAAATTGAAGTTATTTAACCTATATTAAGAATGGTTTATAGTATATAAAAATAAATTTGTTGAGTTTATTTAAAATTGAAATTACAAAAGCAATTTATGGGTAAATTAATTTTTATAATAATGTCTTTTAAATTTTGTAGTTTATTTGCTTTTGCTAATTTAAATAATGCACTTTAGAATATTTAAGTATTATTTATAAGCTAATAAAATATAGAAATAAGCTTTAACAAAATGGATTAGAGGTTTTAAGCTATTATCAATCAATAACAAATGTAGTTACATAACTTAATTATTAATATATTTAATTATTTTTTAAATATAGATAAATATGAAATATTTTAATTTGAGAGTTATTAACTTTATTTTAAATTTATAGATTAAATATACATATTAATCTGAAAAATAAATAGTTTAAAAACGCTAATATTATTATATGGATTTTGTATTCAAAGTGAATTTTTAAGTGAAATGCTTTTAAGAATAATTATAAAAAACGATAGATATAAAAATTAGATTTCTGAGAAGCAAATTTAGGTAAATGAGAAAAGAAAGATGAGTGGTATTTAGTTTTTATATGAACTCATAGAAATATTTAATTTGGTTTGATTACTGATTTATTTTTTCTAGAAATTAATTGAATTTAATAATCAATATTTATTGAATGTTAATTATTTTTATTTGTTTTTAATTTTTGAAATAGTTATTATGAATATTAAGCGAGCAATAGAGCCGTTTACTATTTTGATTTAAAAATTAATAGAAGTTTGAAAGAATATTTGAAAAAAAGTATGTTATCTGTTTCTTAATATATCCATTTTAATGACGATTTACCTACCTTATATATGTTATTCTTTTACATCAGCTTTTAATTATCAAAACTTATTTAAAAATTTAATCTGAAGATCAGAAATTTGTTTAATCAATTTTTTTACCACTTTAAATAATAAACCTTTGAAAACTTTTTAAATTTTTAAAACGGAAATAATTTATAGGACACTAAGATAAAAATTATTTTTATTTAAACAGAAGAATTTATATATTGAGAATATTAGACGAATCTTACATTATGTTTAAGCATTTTAAAGGTTTAGGAAATTAAACTGCTTTGAAATTTAATAAAATTGAAGTTACTCTAATTTTGTTTACTGAATTAGTAACAAAAACAAGCAAGAAAAGATGTAAAATTAATTTAAGAAAATTTTACATTTAAATTTAATAACGATAAAAGCAAGGAAAATTAATAGATCTTTTTGAGAAATTTACCTTAAATTCAGATCTATTTTTCAGTGTAAATAAATAGGGCAGATTTAATATTTATCAAGTTATTTAAATAATATAAATTTTAATCGTGGCAAATGATGATAAATTTTAAATATGCACATTAGTTTAATACTTACTCTATAAATTATTAAGTAATTTTCATCTTTTTGGATAAACTCTAGAAATATATTTCCATTAAAAACTATAGAAGAAAATTTTATTGAAACAAGAAGTGAATATTTTTAAAAAAGAGAAGTGAATAACTGAATTAAACAAGGAATGAAAGACTTGTTTATAATGAATTCCGTTGAGTTAATTATAAATGAATAGAGATGAAAGAATAACTTGTAGTTTTAAGAATGATATTACAGCTTTATAAAATATAATAAACAAAGAAATTTATTCTCTACACATTCTATTAAATTTCTTTTTTTTGTTTGCTTTTCTTGTACGTAGCTTCTTTTCTGGAAAATAATTCAAATGAAATAATTAATAATTTGATGAATTCAAATTATTGATAAAATTGTTCTTTTGAAGTTCTATTAAATTCTTCGCACAATTGTGTAGTATAAATATTTCATTTTCATCTCTCTTTTAATTAATTTATAATGAATAAATGAAAAAAAACATTAAAATTTTTCAGATTTTTAATCAAACTTTCTTTCTAAATCACAATTATTATTTTCTCTTCTTGACAGAAGGTATTACTTGAAAACTAATTAGTTTCACAGAATCTGTATTCAATCAAAATAAAATTGCTGCTTTATACAAACAAGACCCGACTTTCAAGATAAAACATCAACAATTACTATCAACCTCAAATAATAAATTTACTAAGCTGAAATAATGAGTTGTTGTGAATAAGATTTCACTTACTTTTGTCCAAAATAAAAAAGAAAGGTCTTTTTTGATTACTACGCTCTACTAAACATCAGCAGAGACGCCACTGAAGAGTAAGTTAAAAAGGCCTATAGAAAGTTTGCTATGCTTTACCACCCAGTAATTAATTACTTTTAAATATTTAAATACAAAAAAACTCCTTTTTTTTGAATTCTCCCCCGCTTTGCAAATAAAATTTAATTTACATTCTTTCTTTGCACCACTGAAGCCCTCCTCTCTTTTTTCAACCCCAAGTCAAGTTACAAGTCAATTATTTTTTTACAATTTTAAATTGAAGGGTACGCAATAAAATTAAAAATACCTGATAGAAAGAATTAAAAATTTTTAATGTTCTTAATCAAATTCAAAATATTACCAATTGTTTATTATTTTTCAAATTGCTTACCTTTTTTTATTAAAACTATTAGGATAAATGTAATGATGAAAAGAAGGAAACATCTAAAGAAAAATTTAAAATTATTGCTGACGCATACTAAAATCTTCTTTGTCCTGAAAGAAGAAGCGCTTATAACTCTGCATTACTTAGAATGGAATTAATTTAAAATGCTAAGAAATAAAATCCTAAAGGTGTTTGTTCTCTTCTTTAAAACTGCACAAAGAATGAGCTCATATGCTTCTTAGTCGGCTCCAATATATGCAGCAGCTAATCTACTTCATAAAACTAAAACCAAAAGTAATAATATTTTGACTGCTCTGAGTAAAGCAAAATCAATAATTATTACTAAAGTTAATAAAACAAACATCAATTCTTTGAATAATGGTAAAATCAAAGCAAAGTTATGAATTCCAATAATTTTAGAATGAACTCTCAAAATGATGGGTTCAGTGAGGATGAAAACGGTTCAGATGAGTCTGAATGCGAACCTTAGTGTCAGGGCTCTGACATCTGCTCCAACTCCTCAGAATAGAGTTTCTATCAGAAATTCTCCTTTTTTAACAATATAAAAACTGAATAATTGAACCCTGAAAACTTTACACTTTTGAAAGGAATTTTTAACAACACAAATTTTAATAGTCAATAAGCTAAAAACGCTTTCGAAGATGAAATTTCTCTCAGATATAAATAATATCAAAGCTAATAATAATAATAAAACCTTTAGACAAAGATTGAGTCTTTTTGTTTTAGCGCTTAAGAAAAGTAAGAGACTCCTTCCTTTGAAGCTGCTTAAGTAAAAAGAGAAGAACAATTACAGTAAGAAAAAGATAATTAATTATCAAATGATTACAATTGTAAGACCTAGTAAAACGATAGTATTAACTATTTCTAACAATTTAATACAAAATTTGAAGATATTAAATGCGAAGACTAGAACGATGATGACATTTTAACTAGTGATAAAGAAGATGATATTCCTTCTGAATCTAATAAATAATACAAGAGCCGTATCACTAAAGCATAAATTAAAATGCTGCAAAAATAAAATCAAAATAAGAAAATTATCGAAAGAATCAGAAACAAAAAGCCTGTTTTCTCTTCTACAATCTGTAAAAGAATTAAAAAACAAAATTGAAAAGCAGAAAAAACTCTATTAAAAAATCAAAATTTTTGACTATTATCTATATGAAATTATTCCCCAGAAAGATTGATAGATTGATTAACTAATTAATTAATTATTTGCTGATAAAATTTTTTTTACAAATTAACTCAAAAAAAAAAAAAATAAATCAAATAGAAAAGTTGCTACTATTAAATTATAATATTGATTATTAATTCTATTAATTTTCGAGATTTGTTCTAAAGCAAATTACATAGAAATAGATCAACCAAACAAATACAGACATTAATAAAACATAATTTCTCTACTTTAAAATGAAATAATTTTGGTTTTTCTTTTGAATTTGTCTATTATTGATAAAAAAGTACTTTAAAGCTCTGATCTCATAGACAATTTTATCTATGTAAAAAATAATAAATTTAGAAGAAAATCTCTTTTAAATAGAAATTTAGATTACAATAATCCTCATAAATTTCAAAAAGGTTTCTTTTAGAAAGATAAGGATCAAACATGCAAAAAAATAAACAAACAAACAAATACACATATATAAATCACACAAATGCACATATCTCTCATCCATCTCTGAATCTTACTCCTCATTTTAAATTACCATAATCACTAAACTTAATTAAATTTTATTTAAATCTTTCTAATTTATTTGTAAACAGTATTTTATCCATATTTATTTATTTCTTGTAATTTATAACTTTCAAATAATTTTGTTACAATTAATTTCCTAACTTTCAGCAGAAAATACTCTTTATTAAGAAATAATTCAACTAAAAATTGTTTTTATTATGCTTATTTATTTAATTGCATACCTTCATAATACATTTCAAGTCATTTAATCTCATTTTTTGCAAATGATAAAAATTCTAATCAAAATTTATTATTCTTAATTTACTATTTTTTCACTTTTTATAGAAGAATGCAAATAGCTCAGAAATAATAAGGTAAAACACTGAATATACTTACAAAATAAAAGAACCTTTCCTAAAATGCACCATAAAAAGGTTAAGGTTGATTCAATAAATAATTCATGATACTGAACAATGAAGTATCTAGTTTATTTATATAGTGAATAATTAATAGTCTAATTTAGTTTTACTTCTATTTAGTATTTGACTTCTTTTGCATTATTATTGATGAGAAATTAAAACTCAAAGAATTTTATCAAATTTGTTTAAAAAATTTAGTGCTATAAATAATTTTTTACTCACAATTCATTTCTCTTGAAATGAACAAATATCTAACTTTGAACAGTTGTTTTTATTTTTGAATTTTTTACAGTAATTTGTTTTTTTGTGTATATTTACAATAATTGTTAAGCAATTTATGATGCATTAACATTAATTAGATATAGTATGCATTTCTTAAGTTAAACATGGCTATAAATTTTTAATTTTGTTTTTTTAAATTAAATTAATCAAGAATGCGAAATGGTATTTTTTAATCAATAATATTCCTTTTATTTTGTAGTTTATAGATAAAAATAAGTTCACAAATTATATATGCTTAAATCTATTAAATTATTGCATTATTTTTCTCTAATTCTCTTATGTTGGACATCTAAGCAATATAAAATACAAAATATTATTTTGTCTTAATAATTAAATTTCTTAAATCCTTCTAAGAATTTTTATGGAAGAACTCTAGTCATTGTAATATGAGTAATAATTTTAATTAAATTTATAAGGAATATGATTATTATTTTAATAGATTTTTTCTAGAAGATTTTAAATATAAATATGAAAGTAATGATAAAAAATAACCCTTTAAATCTATCAAAATGTTTTTAAATTTGTAATTGACTATTAATTATTATTATACTTTTAAAATAATCAAATTTTTATACCTATTTTTCTAATTTTTTTATCCATTCTTTTTTATACTTCATTTATTTTAATTCATTCATTCTAATAAGTATAAAAAAATTGAAATCTGCTCAAATAAATATTTATAACATATTAAGTCAAAAAATAATTTAATAAATTTCTTAATTATTTCAAAATAATTTTCATTTTCATGAAAAATGTGATCATAAAGAAAAATAACAAACAAAATTTAAAATATTTAAATAGAATTTTATTAGAAAACAAATTTATTAGTTAAATTAATTTTTTATTTCGTCTAAACATTTCATTTTTTTTTTTGAGATTATTTAGGTCTTCATTAATCTTAGAAGGTATTTTATAATGGTTTCTTAGGAAATTATTTACATAACTGTAATTTTATGATTAATTATTGCTGATTTTATTTATTTAAAAATATAAAATATTTTTTGGTAGAAATAGTTTCTAATTAAAAATTTTCAAAAAAAAAACTAATTAATAAATTTTGTCATAATTAATATATTTATGATTTATTAAAAAATTGTTATTTAAATAGAAATGTGTTGTAACAAATAATTTTACTTAAATATTTTTGTCAATTTGCTTATTAATAAATGAGTACTAAAAAACAAATATACATAATAAAATAATAGATTTAAAAGATTCTTTCCTTTGGATTATGGATTTTTTTTATATCTTATAATCATATAATTAATTTTATGATAAATAGGATAAATAAATATTTAGAAAGGAGAATAATTAACACAGATTAATTTAATATAATTTCTAATATTCTTGAACATAGTTATTAACTTTAAAATAAACCATATATTGCTATTCAACAAAAAAATATCGATCAGATATTTTGCAGTAGAAACAAAATATTCAAACAGGTTAAAAATAAAACTTAATAAATAAATCTAAAAGGATTAAATCAAATGAACTCAGAATCAAATAAGCAAGCTATCGCTACAGATTACAATCCTAAAGTAGCTCTTAAAAGAAAGGAGCGTGATATAGCAAAGCTTCTGATGAGTGATTTTAAGATACTTTAGAATAAGCCATGCAAATAATTTCATGAACTCACATTACAATTTGATGGACCTAAAAATACACCATACGAAGAAGGTTCTTGGGAGGTATATGTACTAATACCTGAACAATATCCATATAAAAGTCCTAGTATAGGTTTTATAAATAAAATATTCCATCCTAATATAGATTTCCAGTAAATTTAGCTTTTACAAAATATATATCAATTTAATAATAAAGAAATATATCACAAAAAAGTATTTCAAAATTTGTTTAAAATATTTTCTATGTTCAGAAATAAAATATTTATATTATTAATATGCAAATTATAAATAAATATTTTATTTATTTTTGCTTCTAAATACTTAAATATTTCCAAATACTATCAAAAAAATCTATCAATTTTTTTAAAAATAAAATTAGGTCAGGAAGTGTTTGCCTTGATGTGATCAATCAAACATGGAGCCCAATGTATGAGCTGATTAATATTTTTGACATCTTTTTACCTTAATTACTTACTTATCCTAATCCTAAAGATCCTTTAAATCCAGAAGCTGCAATGATCTTGATAAAAGATCAAAATATTTTTAACTAAGTTGTTTAGGATTTTGTAAAAAAGTATGCCCCCAAAAAACATGCTTTACTTAAAACTCACTCAACATAAGATTAATATCAATGTTCAGAAAAATTTTTAAATGATGCAAAGCAAAGTTTAGAAAACCTCCAGCGATCTTAGTCTTAATCTCAAAATGATACGATGTCTTCTTCTACTTCAAGCCAAACAAAATTAACTTCTACAAATACTTCGAACGACTAATAAACAAAGTTTATTAATAATATTAACACAATCAATCATAAAGAACTTTCTTTCCAAAAAAATAATTCTCTAAATTAAGTACAGAATGTTAAACAAAAATACTACGATGAAGAAGAAGAAGAAAAATAGAATAATGTGTACAAGGGTGAAGCTGCAGATAAAGAATAAATAGAAGAAGAAGAAGAAGAATTATATTGTGGATCTGTATAATAGCTAAGTGAAATTTCTTAAACAAGTTGCAGTGAACTTTCTTAGTCTGAAATAGATAAAGAATGTGTTTAAGAATATTGAAAAAAAGTTTATGCTTTTGAATTCAATTTAGCAATTAAAATGCTTAAAATTTTAAAACTGATTAAAAAATAATATAAAAATTAATTTATATAAAAAAATTATCTTATTTTCAAGCGAATAACTAACTAACTAACTTACTGAATAGATTTATATTAATTTATACTTCTGTAACTTAAAATTTATTAACTTTTATAAATTTAAATTATTTATTTTGTTTTATGAACTTTAAGAAATTTAATATCAAAATTCTTGCTTTAATTTATTATTTAGAAAAGATTGTGGAGATTATTGGAAAGAAACCTTTCTTCCTAACTGAGATACTGGAGAAAAAGAATCTTAGTACTAAAACTACACTATTTTACCTAGCTTTAATTACTCATTTTTTATTCTGTTTAATGGATTTTGAAACTCAGAACTGGTTTAAGATAATAAACCTCTTTCTGATAACAAATAAGGCTGATTGCTCTAACTTAAAGAGAAATCTTTATTAAATATCTAAAATCTTCTCTATTATGTGTTATTTAAAATAAAATCTGATGTATTTGTGTAATAATGATCTGAGCTGCTAGCTGCTTAACTCTCGAAACTTTTTTATTACTTAGTAAATGAATTTGAAGTCTTCATAAAAGTTTTATAAAAAGTTTGGTCATCTATCATGTTTTCATGCTGTTATGAGTTGTTTATATGATTTTTATTTTTAATTTAAAAGCTTTTAATACTTTGTAGTCTCTCTAAACTTTCAGACCTGTCTCTATACTTTATAGTTTGTTTTTAATTTTCTTTAGCATGCTATTCCATTTCTCTTTCTTTATTATTTTCATCATTTTAAACTAAACTATCTTCACTTAAATTATCTTAAATGATTAGTTTTTTTTCTCTAAAAAGATTTATCAAGTCAATTTTCTCTTTATTAGTAAAATTTTTTCCCTTCAACAAATATTTTTTAAACTAATTGATATAAAATATATTTATTATCTTTAATCTAATTTTTCTAATATTTAAATTCATTATTTATTTTTTAAATTTGAAATTTTTTAATTTTATTTTTTAAGGATTAATTTTTTATTATTTCAATAGAAATATTCAAATAATGAAAAATCTGATTATATAAAAAAATTAAAGTTATTTTTATAAAAAGAAAGTAAATTGTAGAATTAGTTAAAAATTACTTTGCGAAACTGTAAAAAATGGGATAGTTATTCACATCCTCTAATGATACCAAATATTGAAATAAGAACGTTTTTCAAGTGTGAAAGTTGCTCTGTCTTTAAAGTAGAAAAACTTTTTTCAAGCCTATCTAACTCATTTTCTTCTAGCTCTTTAACTTTATCTACAGTTAGTTGTAAGAAGTTATTTATTGCCTCTCTTTTTTCTAATCTTTTAAGGACAACATCTTTGTTCTCTTCTATTTCTTATTTCTCAATAATAATTTTTTTGGGAGTTGAATTATTCAATAAAACACTTTCATATTGCATAGTATGAGTCTAAGTGCCTTCATCAAGTTTGAAAATAGGTTTTTTAACTGACAGTATTTCTTTTGTTATTTCTTTAATTCTTCTTTCAGCCTAAAACAAATGAAATCAATAAAAAAAATGTAAGAACGTATGAGTTACTTCTTAAGTTATGCATTGTTTTGAACACTAATAACTTAACTAAGAGAAAATTGATTAAGAATTAGTAGGTAGTTTTATATCATTTATTTATTTCAAGTCTTTTTCTTTGATGTTTTCTGCTTCTACCTTTAATTCTGCAATCTTTAAAAAATATTGTGTAAATAAGGACTATTAAATGAAAAAAAATGAGAATAATAATTATCAAATACATACATGAATTATCAACTCTATTTGTTATTAGTCTAAAAATTAAGGAAAATACTCATTATAAATATTTTCTCCTATTTTTATTAGAGTAGAAACTATATTTGCTAATGAGAGATCAATTGGTTTTTTCATATTAATAAATAAGGTTAAATCCTTTTGCATCATTGCAAGTAGAGTTGTCTTGATATAAGCTCTTATCTTTGTTCTCACGATTTTAAGTTATTTGATATTATCCTAATAGGAAGCCTATTTTTTCTACAAATCTTACAACTCTTACTTCAATATTTCAATATTGCAATTCACTGAGTTTGTTTCTTCTTTCAACATTTCTTTCCTTTTATAAAGCTTCATGTTTTCACTTTGTATTTTTTAAGCTTGTTTTGCACTAATAGGATTGGGCTATATACTTTTCTAATTAGCATTATTTGATAAATTATTTTGATTATTCACTTGAGTGGAATTTAGATTTTCAATTTATTTTTACAATTCATTGGCATATATTTGCTTTTCTTTAATTAAATCTATTTAATTGGCTATACATATTCTTAATTCATATTCATCTATCCTAGCTTATTATAACTTTTCAAATGTTTAAAAATATTTAGGCAAATATATTTATTCAATTTCAGAGTAAGGTGCAAATACCATGTCGCCTTTTAGATAAAATAAATTATTTTTTCCTTTGTTACTCTCTTCAAGCTACTTCTTTATACTGTCATTCTTTAATATATTGTCCAGATAATAATTTGAAAGTCCTTTAAAGTTTTTTAAAGTGTTCTTAACTTATTGCTTCCCAACATCAATAAGCTTTTGTATCCTCAAGTTTTCTTCTTCTTCTATTTCTGCAGCAGTTGCATTTTATTTCTTTTTAGAATATTCTCCGTTATTTTTATGAATCAATTAGGGACTGTCTTAATTTATTTAGCTAAAAGTCTACAAATTTTTTAATTTTTATTCTTCCTTTTTTACCTTATCAATGACTATTTTTCCAATTAAATTTTCAGTTTTCATTCTTTTTTGTACCTCTTGGTTTTATAATATTAGATAAGGATTATACATTCTTAGTAGATTGCCACTTGTAGCTGATGTTATGTGAATGGGGCCTTCGTTTTTTTAATTTTCTTCAGCTTCAGATATTTTATTTTTATTTTTTATACTAATGATTTTTTTTAGTATAGGCTATATTTTGTTAGAATTTTAAGAGCTAGAAAAATTTGTTTAACCCTGCATTAAGTTATTTGGCAGTTTGTCTCTAAGTATACTTGAAATAATTTTTTGGTTGAGCTCAGGTGTGTCTTAAATAAGCAAATCATCTAGTAATTTATGTTTCATTTCTTTCTTAGACTCTTCTTCTTAAAAAACTTCATTTGATACTTATTTATTTTTTTCAATAAAAAGAATTAAAAATGATTAAATACATAGCAAATATTTAAAATATTTTATTTCAGGTATTAATTATCATTCATTTATTATCCCTCAAAAGAAAAAAAATTACTTTTTTAAGCAAGTTATTTTTTATACCATCCATCTAAATCCTATTCTTATTCTAATATTTAAATTTAACACTTTTTAGTCCTGCTCATCATATTGTCAACATCTTCATGCAATCCAACTAGGTATATATTTAGTAAAAATTTATTAATATAATTTTATGGTGTTTTTATATTATTATTAGATATTAAATCCAAATTGCATAAAGTTCTACGCTAATATAATTTATTCAAAATATATTTTTGCTTATAAATGGCAAGTAGAATTATTGAGTTTAAATATTTAAATAACATATATACTTTTGTAGTGTGTTTATGCTGAGATATAGTCTTTCATAATTAATTATAATTGAGCTTGATTTTTATTCAAATTAATAGGTTAGAATAATTCACTTTCATCTTTAATTTCTGAATCATTTAAGTTATTTTTGTCAATCAAAATTTGCATATTTTCATTATAAATCATCTGCTTCGAAACTCTATTAGCTTAGGAGGAGGCATGACTTATATTCTTTGAATTATCTTCAACTTTGGTATTCAAAATGTTAACTCTTTTATTCACCTTCATATCTTCTTAGTTTTAGGTACCTTGTCCAGTCTTGAGATTTTAACTATCATTCAATTGCTATTATTTTTTTAATGAGCTTTTCATCTATTATTGCTTTAAGTTGTTTTACTTCAATTTTGAATAAACCACTCGATAATATCAAAAATTTTGTTAATCAAAATAATAGCTTTTTTTGTTTAATTGATTGAATTATTTTTATTTTATCAAGTAAAGCATTGTTAAAGTTAATTAATTAATGAATGATAGAAATTAATACTAATCATAACATCAGTAAACACTATCTTTCTCTTCTATAAATTTTTATGGATATAATGCTAAAAGATATTAGTACTTTCATATACCAATCTTAATTTCTTATTAAAATTAATCCACTCAGCTTTCCAATCCTAACCTAAACAAATTTAAAGGTATAAATGAAATTGTTTAGAGGTGAAAATTTTTGAGCTGTTGATTTCACATACATGGTCTGTCTTTTCAAAGTAATTAATATTTTTTTTATATAATGATAAAGTGCAGATCATAAAATTTGACTAATATATTTAAATCTGCTAAATTAAGCTTTGCTAAAATAATTTTATACCTTATTTTTATATATTTAAATTTTAACATGAACATCTTCAAAGTATTTGAATTTACATGTTTTTAATACATTTTTTAATTATTTTTTTTTATTAATTTTTTGTATAAATTTTAAGATAAATTATATGTATAGATAGAATTGTAAATAATTTAACATTTTTTTAATAACAATTAAAAAATGAAAGCAATAAATGCTGGAAAAATATAAAATTATAATGAAGAAAAACAAGGTTCCAATATTTTTGAATTACCATATTATATTTATATTTTAGAAGACAAAATAGATAGATTATTACTCAAATTAATTTAGTGAATAAAATATTTTTAATTTATTAAACAAACAAATACTCTTAGATTCAAATCTAATTGTAAAAAATTAATAAATTAATAAACTCCAAATCTTTAACAATCTCAAAAAAATATTAAAATGAGTGATTTTTTTAAAGAATTTAATAGTGAATAAGAACAAAAGATAGATTATTAATTTAAAAGTTAAACCTAAAGTAAACCAAACTTTTCAAGCAATAACAACAACTATGGTGATTTTTAAAATTCTGATAACCAAAACAAAGAACATGATGATTACATGCAAACTATAGAGATTTAAAATACTACCGCTTAAAATGCATAAATGTAGAATAATGAAAACGATATTTAAGAAAATAATGAGAACCATGAAACATAAAACGAAATTGAGAATGATATTTATGAGGAACAATAAGAAAAAGATTAATCTCAATAGAATGAAATTTAAAATTATAAACTAGAAAGCGGTGATTATGAATTCATGAAAGAAGCTATATTGAAAAAAAATAATAATGTAATCGAAATATCAGCATTTTTTAAAATAGGTTAAGAATATTAATTATTTTAAAAAATAATCTAACCAGAAGAAGATGGTTAAAATATTAAATTGGAATAATAATATATTAAAGTTATCACATTTTAATCAGAAGAAGAAAATGAAGAAAGTTTAAGAAATAGCAATGTTAACTACATTTTAAAGAGATTTGTTATAATTTGCAATAATGGATTTCATTTTCAGTGTGATGATGATGAAAATTTAAAATTTTTAGAGTTGCAAAACATTAAACATAATTACTAAACAAATTCGATCGAGTTCTAATGTTTTAATGATGATTATGAATATCAATTTGACCAAAATATTATGACTAAAAACAATGATACTCTGCAAATCGAAGATTTCTAAAAATTTATAGAAAGCATTTCTTGAATTAAATGTTAAAAAATAAATTTAAGTTGATAATATTAAATATAAAAAAAGACTAAAATAAATTTACAGGGAATTTATTAATAAATCTCTAAAAAAATGATAAAAAAATATAAATAAAATAATAATATTATCTTTGAAAAATATATTCATTGTAGTTTTAATACCTTCAATAAATATATATTAGTTTATTTTACTATCATAAATTTATTATTAATTACTTGGCTATAAATTTATTTTATGTATGTATGTATTATAGTTTTTATTATCATTTTATTATTTTAATTGATATCTTTTATAAATCAAATTACATTTAAATCTTATTTTTTAATACTGAGCAACACAAATAAACTGAAGAACACATTTTTAAAATAATTCAGTTTAAATACTAACAAATCTAATTTAATTATTTTTTATATTATCATAAATATTTAGATTTTGTTTCTAATCTTTAGAATTTATAAAATTTATACTTAAAATAGGTTTTAAAAACAAACTAGTATATTGTGGGAATATTTCTTCTTATTTTTAAGAATATCATAACTTTAATAATTTATTTATATATTTAGGGAATGTATAATACAGAATATTCAATTTATTTTTGAAATGAAGATTAGAAATAAATTTGAAAAACTACTAATAAAGTATACAAAGTATGTATAGAATACAAGTCGTTTGCTTTAATGATATAATTAAAATAATTAATGATATGTAAAAAAAGTATTTGCTATATTTTTTTTCCATATTTCGTTATTTCATGAATAAATAAAATTCCTTAAATTTAAAAAGAAATTGACTATCTAAAAAATATGGTAAAGTTTTTTATATTATTAATTATTTTTATACTATAAATAAAATTAAAAAGAGAGAAATTATTTAATTTATTAATAAATTCAGATAGATAGGTAGGTAGGTAACTAGTTTACTACTTTTTGAGTCAATAATTTAAGTTACTATTTTTATTTTTATAGTTCATAATATACATACATACTTTATTGTTAATGATTTTTTTCTTTTAAAATGATGTCTTCAAGAGTCTAATAAATCTTTAATCCTTGGCTCTTTAATTCTACCAGATTATTTTAAGTTTTAAAAGTATGGCTAAAGAGCAGGGTCATCAGATTCTTAAATTATTAAATTTTAAATGTCTATTTATTTCATGTGGTTACTTAATTTTCTAAATTCATTTTAATTCCTTCTTGCACTTTTTTAGTTCTTTTTGTCGAAATTTGAAATAGTTTTTTAAAATTCTGAGCATATTTTAATGATATCGTCCAAATTTTCATTTTATGTTGGTAATTTATCTTCAGATTAACCAGCTCTGCTGAGTTTTTTTTATTTTGTTTCATTCATATGGTTAGTCTGCTTTTGGCTGATAGTATTATTCTTTTATTGCAAAAGGTAGGGTTATTATTGATTGGTGAATTTTTAATACATTTAAGGATTTGAAAGGCTCGTCTTTACCTCGTTTCCATTTTCATCTAAAGTATAAAATACAGGAAATTTATCTTTTTTCTTAAGCCCTATTTTCTCCATGTATCTCTTTACCTGGCCATCTATCCTTGACTATTTTTCAGCATTGGTTTCCATATTTTAATAAAAATTACTACTTTATATATCATTGCTAATATCTGATATGTTTTTTTTATCAGTTAACTTTTCTTGTGTTTGTTTGCTTGAAATATTTAAAATATTTTCTTTTTATATATGTTAAATTTTAACATCATCAGTATTAATAGTAACCTTTTTTGATTTTTTTTTTTAAATATCTTGTTGCGAGCCTCTTTGCTTAGGGGGAATTTGAGGTAGTGTATTTTCATTCATTATCCTATAAGAACCTCTAATTGGCATAGTTGGATTGAATGCTTAGAGTTCTTCGTTATTGTAATTTTTACTTGTGCTTTCATATTGAACCATTGCTTTTTTAGAGTGAATTTCGCTTGAAGGATGTAAGTTCTCCCCTTCAAATTTTGAAAGTCTTTTTCTGTCATCATTTGATTTATTCTTTGTTATTTGCTCAATAGCTCTTTTATTTTTTAGTATCTTTAAATTATTTTTATTAACATCTTAGCTATTAGGAGTATAGTTAAAGTTAATTTCTTCTGCATGCTTAGTCTGTGTATTTTTTGTTTTTGGTAAAATATTTTAAGTAGAAAATCTGTTCATAACCATATTGTCTATATTTCCATTTAAGGATGTCGTTGATGATCTCATATCTTTTTCAAAAATTTGTTTTTTTACTTAAATGCTAGTTTTAATTGCAAACTGAAATATAATGTTTATTGCTATATATAACTTTATGAAAGTCTCTTGATCATTCAATTTTTTATCAAATTAATAATTTTTTTAAGAATTACTTTTTACAAAAAGTGTTTGTTATTTATTGTTTAGTATTAATATTATTTATTAATTAATACATTTAAATACTCTTAATTGAATAAAATAATATTATAAAAATTTTATTAACAATAAAAAATCTACTTGCTTAAATATTACTTCAAAAAAATAAGTTATATAAATTTATTTTTTAAGCATTAATAATTTTCTTTCATAAAATTCAAATTTAATAAATATCTATCATTCAAATTTTGTTTTCGTTTTTATCTTATTAAACAAGCAAACTTTATTCATCTAATCTCATCTTTGCTGTATCGAATGGTAACATATAACAAAAAAATGAGATTAAGTAGCATAGCAATCCAAAGAGAAGAAAACTAGAAATGGGAGAGTATGCCACAATTTCTAATACGATAAATGGCATAATTATTAAGCCTATTCTTGCTGTCATATTCATAAGGCCTAAACCTGTAGTTCTAAGATGAGTACTATAGGCCTCGTTACAGTACAAATACTACAAAATATAGCAGCAACGTTAAGACATTCTTACAATAAATAAGGAGAAGGACATATAAATCCTTAAATAAAACAGAATATTAAATGTAGCAGACACAAACCAGGAAATTATCATAGATTTTTTGCGAGTTGCACCTTCACGATTAAATATGAAATAAAATATTAAATAGGAAGGTATTTCTCCTAAGAAACTTACAAATAAGCTTAAGAAACTTTTCTTTGATTGCTCTTAGAAAATAATTGGGATTGTAATAATTTACCCAAATGCTATAAAACCTGTAAAAAGATATTGTAAGGAAAGAAATATTGATAATCTTTTATTTTTTTCATTGAAGAGTGATTCTATTTTTTTTAAGAATGCAAACATATTTAGATTTTCTCCAGCATCGTGATTAATATTTTTAGCTAAATTAATTAGTTAAATTTGTTATTGATCAGTAATTAGATTTTCATTTTGAATAACAAGTGCTTAGCTGAGATTCTTATTATCTTACTAAGAAGCTCTATCTCCTTAAACTATTTGCTTGTTGATGCATATCATTTAGTTTAGTACATTAACTCCTTCTTGAACTTAATTACTCAGCATTAAATATCTTGGAGATTCTAAAAGATATAAGTAAGTTCCTACAAATACAACAAGTCCTTGAATAAATTAAGCAGCTGTCAGCAGCCTCCATTTTCCATGATTAATGTCTTCAAGAATAATCCAGCTAAGCAATATACCAAATAACAAACCAACTGTAATTCCAAAATTAATGAACATTACTCCCATTCCTCTGTATTTGACTGGAGAAATTTCAGTAAACATGGTTGTTGATAAAGGTATTGTAACTGAAAAAATCAATCCTTGTAAGAATCTTTGAATGAAAATTTCATAAATTTCAGTAATTAATAAGGAATAAAAACAAGCTATACTGTAAAGCAGAGAGCAAACCATAATAACTTTTTTTCTTCCGTACCTATCAGAGAAGTATCCAGTAAATATTGAACCAGCAAACATGCCAATAAAAACAATCGTTGTAAGCCACTTAAAAGTGTTTTAGTTAATAACATCACTATGTTAATGAGGATTTTATTCTAAAGATTTGTTATTCCACTCTTCTCTAATTAGAGGTAACACTATTGAGATAATTATATATTCGCAGCCATCATTTAAATCTATACAGCTCAATATTAGCAAAGATCTCTTCTAAAACCATCCGAAACCAACTTTTTTTTCCATAATATCGTTTACTAACATAACTTATTTGTTTTCATCGCTTAAATCCTGCTGATTAAGACTTTCGTTTTCAGAGCTGTTCATAAGTTAAGCTTGATTTTCTTTATTTCTCTATTTATTCTTTCAATTAAATATTATTCCTTAAAATCAATATATCTATCAAAAAAACAAAAATATTAAATTAAAGTATCAAAATTTTACTTAATCTTCACATGTTTTTACCCGCTTTAAAGTAAATGAAAACGAACTATCTATTTTGTGATAAAATAATATAAATTTATTCATGCTCATCTCTTTTATTAGAATATTTATACTATTAAATTCTTAAATTTTTCATTTCAAAGAATTATTCTATATTTTTAAATTTATTAAATAATTTTATAATTTTTCAATTCAATCAAACAAACTACTCAGCACTTTAGTTTTATAATACTTAATTGATCAAAATAAAAAAAAATCACATAAAAAAAATAAATATGAAATAAATAGTAAAATATTTATTTATTATCTTCTATTTAATTTAAGAGGAAGAAAATAGTTGTAATAAAATGAAACATTTTTTAATTTATTAAATATATCAATAATAGTGTTTTAAAATTTAAATATTTAGATTTATTTAGGATTGATTAATTATTTATGTATTTAATATAAATTTCAAATCAAAGATAATTTATGAAAACCATCAAAAAATAGACTCAATTTTATATAAGAAATACAATTATTGGCAAAAGTGTAATTTTTGTCATTGATATAATAATGAGTATACTTGTTCATTTTAAAATAGATGTTGATGATTTAATGCGTTCAAAAGTTGAAATAATATAAAATATTTAAGTAATAAATGTAGTTAAAATTTTATGAACAAACTAATAATTTTAAAGGTTTCTATAAAATAAAATATATTAATTATATAGCACAGAATGAAGAATAAGCATATTGAATGAAATGAAAACAAAAAGTTAAATTTAAGATTTTGCAAAGAAAAATTTATAAGATTCTATCATCATCAAATAATTAAAAAAAACCATTAAAGTTCAAAATTAATAAATATAAAGGTAGGGCTAATATATGATAAAGTAAAAATAGTAATAATTTTGATAAGATTGAGTATAAGAATATTTATTAAAAACATAAATAATAACAAACAACTATTTATTAAAGTAAATACAAGCTCAAATGGATAACCAAGAAGAAGTTCAATTCGATTAAAACGAAGAAATAGATCAAGAATTCGATAAGATAGATGAATAAGATATCGTATTAGAAAAGATTGATGAGTTCGCTAAAGATATTGATTTTGAAAAACCTGAAGAAGCAGTAATCATCTTTAACTTACTTATAATTAATAGTTACTATACTGAATAAATACATAAATAATGTTAAAAATTTAATTTTCAACAAACAAAGTTGAATGCTGTTTAAATTGAGAATTTTATTTCACATCATTTTGAAGCAAGGTTATTAAAAGCAATTTTATTATGAAAAAATAGGCTAAAAAGAGTGAAATGAGAAGAATTCCAGTACCTCCTCACAGATTAACTCCATTAAGATAAAGTTGGGAAAAGATTGTTACTACTGTTGTAGAAAATATGAAATTATAAATCAGAATGAACACCAAAAAGAAAGCTGTTGAAATTAAATCATCAGAACACACACCTGAAACCTCTGCCGTACAAAAGACTGCTGATTTCTTAAAGGCTTTCATGCTTGGTTTCGAATTAAATGATGCTATTGCTTTACTAAGATTAGATGATTTATATATTGAATCTTTTGAAGTTAAGGATGGTAATTAATATATTATTACCTATTTATTCAACACTGAGTCCTTTAAAATTTTATATATAAGATGGACTTTTAAAATTTTGAAAACGTTTTTAAAATTAACTTAATTTTTATTATAAAAGTTAAAAATTTAAGTGGTGATAACTTGTCTCGTGCCATTGGTAGAATTACTGGTGAAAAAGGTAAAACTAAGTTTGCTATAGAGAATGCATCAAGAACAAGAATCGTAGTTGCTGATAAAAAGATTCACATATTAGGTATGATTTTTAGCATTAAAATTTTTGAAATAAAGACTAAATAAAATATCACTAAAATAAAAGGTTCATTCAGTAATATAAAATGCGCTAGAGAAGCTATCTGCTCCTTGATTATGGGTAGCCCACCTGGTAAAGTTTACTCTCAACTTAAATTCATTGCTAAAAGATACTTAGAAAAGTTTTGAATTGATTGATTGATCAAGTTAACAAATAGTTGAGTAGCTCAATACTTCTTTCAATAATTATATAAATGAACAAGATAAATTAGGATTAAGTTATTTGATTTAGTAAAGAGAATATTAGTAGGCAATACTTAATAAATACCTTTTGGTGCAGAATAAAACAATAGAAATAAGCAATTGAAATAACACTTAGCTTATATAAATATTTACTAATTATCATTATATCTATAAGGCCACTAAATTGCTTTAAATTACAAATTCTTAATTAAAAGTTTAAAAATAATTGCATTTCTCCAGCATTTAATAATAAAATTAATATTATTGGTTATTTATGTATTCAAAATATAAATTTTGCATATTTATGATATTGACTTCTAATTCTTTTTCTAAATCTAAATCATCTCAGTAACATATTTGCATTTTATTATTTTTATAGTATTTGAAAACTATTAACTTAAAATGTTATATAGTTTATTTAATCGAGTCAAATAAATATTAAAGTATATAAATATTAATCATGTTTATATTTAAATTATACATTTTAGTTGTTTAATTATTAATGAAAAAAAAATTCTAAATTTTAAATATAAATATGAATTCATTTAATTTAAAAACAAATGAATGATAGATATAAAGGAGAATAAATATATGAAAAATAAAAAATAAGAATTAATTCAATTTCAGTATTTCAAAAGTGTTTTCATATATTTGAATTTATTTAAAAATAAATATTTATGTTTTTAAATGGCTTTTGTTGTAAAAGTAGAAGCTAAAAATCAAACTATAGTTTCAATTATTTAAATTTTTTAGATTAAAAAAACTTAGTTTTGTGAATTCAAAATTATAAATGTAAATTAATTCTTATAAGAAATTAAAAAAATAATTTAATAATTTAAAAAAAAAACAAAATTAATAAATAAATTACAAGTTTTCAACAACTTAAAAATTTATTTTTATTTGATAGTATTCATTTGAAATAAAAATAGATTTGCAAAAAACTATATTTATTATTTTTTATTTAATTTGCTAAAAATCCAAAATTTGATGGTAAATAATGAATATAAATTTTAGTTTGTTTATTAATTTTCTTAGTTGAATATTTATTTTTTTGAATGAACTTTTTAATGTCAGAAACTTACTTACCATTTAAATTTTGAATAATTAAATATCGCAAATTTTAAAGAGAAAACACCTTGTCTAAATAATTTGAATTTAATAATTTAGTATAAATTAGATCTTAAAAGATAAAAATTCATATTATTTAAAATGTAAGAGTAAAATTAATTTTAAAATAGTTTTTAACCAAATTTTGTGTTTAAAAAAAAATATTTTTTTAAATCCTTTAAATACTATAAAAATCATAAAAGATTCTAGTCTCAACAAAAATTTGAAAACACATTTTATGAATGATTAAAAATCTCACTATTACTTTGAATGAAAAAAATTTTAACAACTTTATTAACTTTAACAAATTATTTAATTTCAAAATGAAAATGAAAAAATTTTAGAATTATTCAGCTAAATAAAGGCATGGCTAATACTTGATAGTTATGCAAGTAAAGTTTTTTTTTTCAATAAATAAGTCTTATTATTTATTAGTAAAGCAACTAAAGAAAGGAAAATGAAGAATTTATTTAATTGAATTCGAAAAAATAATTTAATTGTTAAGAATTATCTTTCACTTTGAGGATTAAACGATTAAATTTCTTTGAAATCAAATAGAAAAAATAGAGGAAATTAAACAGAAAAGAAATAAATAAATAAACACGCACTTTTTAATTCCTTTAACAACAAAAAATACAGATATTATTTCATTCTCAAAAAAAAAAAGGATTTAAAAATTGATCTAAGTTTAATAAAATGGAGTTAGATATCTTAAATGAAATATTTAGTACAACAGTTGGTGATTTTTTTAACCACTCCAACAAATATAATATCTTTTCTTCAAGTTCAACGATGAGAAATCAGTTTAATCTTAATAACAACGGTAAAAATTAAAATTTAATTAGATAAAGTTAGAATGCTGGACAACCAATGGCTGGTGAGTCTGCAGGAGCTATATAGTCCTAGCTAAAAGTTTTATAAACTAATTAACCTTCACATAATTTAATAGCATAACAACTAAAGTAATTACAGCCAGTTAGTAAACAAATTTCTTAGTAAACCAATTTGCAATCAAATAATAGCTTTGGTAATGCAAACGGAAACTAATTGATCGCAACAGGAATTGAAAATAAAAAATTAGTATCAATGTCTTTAAATTCTTCAATTTAGAGCTCTCTTCTAGACTAAAGTTCTAACTAGCTTAACATTAGCAAAGATAGTATTCAGCGAGGAAGTGTAGGAGGAGTAAACTCTTCATTAAATACTTCTTTCAACAACATCAAAAGCTCAAATACTAACGAATCATTGATTCATTCAAGTCAAAATGTATTTAGAGATAGTACAAACAGTCTTAGAACTAGCCATGGCTAATTTGTTAATAACTTTGTTGGCGGTGGTGCATAATAACAATATCCATAGTAAAATAACTAACATCTTTTTAATGGTTAAATTAATAACAATTTGTTAGGATAAAATTCAAATAATAATATTAATTCTCATTTGAATTAGAATTAATATCACTAAGGTAATTTAGGAAGCTAAGGCCTTCAATATTAACAATAGTAAATATTACAATAAAATAATTTAATGCAAAATGCTTCTAATAATTCAAACCATTAATAAGCAGGCATTAATTCTAAATAAAATGGTATTTTAATTAATAATTTCACTAACTAAAATAAAAATCAAATCGGTGAGAATAGTCAACTTACTCCAGAAGAGGAATGGATAAGAATTGAAGCTCCTAAGAAATTAGAAGAGTCCATGAAGAGATTGGGATTAGACAATTAAAGAATTACTCAAAGACTTATCAAAGAAATGAGCTACGAATAGCTATAAACAGAAAAAAAGAGAGTAAAAAATGAATTAAAGCTGTATGACTAAGCATTTGAAAACTATTTCAATGTTTAACCTACTCGTAATTAAAAAGAGCCTATGAGACCTCTGTATGTATATTACAAAGGACTTAAGTAGGCTTTATCTAAAGGCTAAAATGAAAATAAGACCTCATCAATCCACATTTCATAATAATAAAATACATCTATCAATTAAGGTTTAAAGTAACTTAATAACTAGAATGTAATCTCTTCTTCAGTTCCTTCATCAGCCCAAACGTCTATCTAACTAGGAATCAACAGTCATTAAACAAGCCATAACGATTCCTTTGACATCCATAATCCAAATCATAAGCAAAATGTAAACAGCTTAAATACTAGCCTCAATGCCGGTAATAATGGTGTTAATTCTAAGATTCTTTAAGCTTCAAATTAATAGTAGAGAGTTGGCATCAGTCAAAACAGAGACGTTCGTAAAAGCAACAAAGATATAATTGACAAAAATTCTTATAAAGACATAATGAATATAGTATAGGAGCAGAAAGAGAATTTTAATAACGGTCTCATTCAGCATCTTGGCTCTTAATAATCTCTCTAATAGCTTAATGGAATCAACAATCAAATCAATAATAGTAATAATGCCACAATAAAAGAATAATAAAAATTGATAGAACAAAAAATTAATTTGATGAAGAGAAAGAGAGTTTAACTAAGAGAGCAACTTCAGGTTTATTAAGACGATTTTTATCGCACCCACAACAGAAAGATAAAATACCACAGAGACATTTTACCTGTTGAAAATGAATACAAGGAGTACAAAGATATCAAAAAAGAAATAATTAAGTTAGAATAAATGTTACAATAGTAACCACTTGTTTGACATTAATTTAATAAACTGAAAAAAAAGTATTTAATCACATTAATTAATTTAAAATGAATAAATCAAAACCAAGAAATTAAAATCACACACACATATAACCAATTTAGAATAATTTTAAATTATATTTAAATCATAACTAATTAATTATTAAATAAATAAATCTTATCAAGTATATAAAATCTTAGACTCATTCATTTTGTTATTGCAATAAATCAATCAATAAAACTTGATAAATGCAATGAATAAGTAAAGCCAAGTTAAGGATTACTCATACTTTCAAGTTTCTATTTATAAAAATCCTCAAGCAGCAACAAACAGTACAGTACAGTCTAATTCTCCATTTCTTAAACATACATAATTTGGTTTAAATCTAATTAATAGCAGCAACAACAACAAAAATAATAATAATAACAATAACAAAATAATAATAAATTTCATAAATTATGTTCATAAATTTTTATAAATATCTTATAAATATCTTTTCGATAATTGTCAATGTAAATATAAGCATACATAAATAAATATATGACTTATCTTTAAACTTCTCTTTATTTAATTAACTCTTAAATTTCTTATATGTAAAATAAAATATTCATCATATCACACAAGCAATATGATATTTTTAGTATTTATTGTCTATAATTAAGTAATAAGTATTGTTTTAATTCTCATTTATTTCAATCAAGTTCTTAAAATTCTTCGTTATTAAAAATATACTCATAATTATTGACTAGCTCTAACTCATCCAACTGTTCATTTGTATAAATAACTTAACAAGAATGAATTAAAAATTTTTAATTTTACTTCGAGTATGTATTATTCGTCGAGCAAGTGGTGGTAAAGTAAATTCTCAAAAGTTAACCTCTGTTTGACTTCTTTTTCTTTTTTTATTTTATTTAAAGAACAATTAAATTAAACATCATTTCTATCAAAAGTATACTGAAATATTATTGAAGATCTTCTTCAGCTAATAGCATGCCTGTTACAAAATTTTTAAATTCAATATATTTATTTAACTGATCTATTTCATCTTCTTATACTATTAATAGATATGCAAAAAGATAAGAATCGTTTGCGAGCTTAAAAAAAATTATTACATCCTAAAATTTAGAGTAATAGAATTCCATAATTTCTTAACAACAGAGCTTCTAATTTTTCATGAGAGTGCTATGAAGTTCTTCTCAAAATAGGGAATTCAAGATTCTTTATATATACTCTACATATTTCATTAAAAATAAACTTCTTTGATAAAGATGTATAATAGTTTTAATCGATACTTTAATTTATCATGGACATATATTCTTTTTAGTGTAATAGGTGTTTCGGGCACATAAGTAGTTTTATGTAAAATATCTTTAAATGCTAAAAATATTTCTCTCATCCAATATCTAAATAAACCCATTCCAGGGTGTAATCTATTTTTACCCTCAATAAGTAATTTTTTCAAAGATTTTCCTCTAGTAAATTCCATAAAATAAAGATTATATAGCTAATCAGCAAAGCTGTTAAAACCAATATAATTTGGGAAATATTTAGAGAATATTAATTCTTTATAGGCATTGAAGGAATTCAATTTAGATTCTAAAACTTCAAAATCTGAAAATAACCTGATTATATCAAAAAAATATTTATTATTAACTTAAAAAAATTAATTTTTTTTTCTAACTTAAAAGCTAAAAAATTAAAAATTTTTTTTTATTTTTATAATTTTTACTTTGGAATTTTGACAACTTCAACAGGAAAATCTTAATCTATGTCATAGCCAATTTGTCTTACAATTCCATTGGCAAAGGTTTTTATAACTTTAATAGGTTGATTTCTGTAATGAACATCTCTAGTCCTGTTTTAGTGGTATTCTTTCCCAATAGAATAAGCGTCGTCTTTTTGATAGTCATGAGCTGTCTATTTATCATATCAGAAAATAATTTTTGATAATTATAAAGAGAAGAATATAGCTAGCTAATTAATTTATATATTAAACCTTAAATGCTTGATGGTCTTCGATATCTTCAAATACATCTTTTAACTATTAAACATTTTCCCTTGTATTCTATACAGTTCTATTATACTCCTCAAAATCATCTTATATTTTCTAAACATGAAAAAATTAATTTAACTTGACAAAAATTTTAATATTCTACTTATAGCTCTTAAAGTATCTTTTCAAAAATAATCAAAAGGCATTTTAGTTCTTGGTTAGAAAGTTTACCAGTATTCCAAAAGCTTAGCATATTTTTGCAATCATTTATCTAATATACAATTTAAAAGCTCAAAAGCTGATATTATTATAAATATTTCGCTTACTTAAATCATCAATTAGCAGAGATTTGCTTCTAAATCTTTGATCTCTTTCTCATTAAAGCTCTAAGCTATTTAAGAAAATATATTAAGAAGGATGCTGATTCTAGCTAAAAAAAAAATATCGCTTTTAAAAAAATGTACTTATAATTCTTAAAAAGTGTTCTAGTGATACAGGGTATATTAAAATATTATGATCAATTGACTTTAAATCATCCAGCAATATCATTTTATTTATGTACAAAAATCTTAACAATTCTTACCTAATGATTTAATATAAACATTAAATAATAATTAAGAACTCGCTAATACTGATTACCATTATTCCTTGGATTTAATTTCTAAATCTTCATATAAAAAATTCTTAGATATTTTTAATAAATTTTGAATATTAACAGACTCTTAGACTTCAGAGATAGACATGTTTTAATGTTTTTAACCCAACCAATTTAATATATTGAAAATAAAACCAATGATAAATTTAATATTTTGGATAATTAAAATATTTGAATTAATTGCCAGTTTCTTTATTTAAATCAAAAACCATAAAAAATTAATATCTATTTAGTGATTTATTTATCTGATTTGCTTAAATGAAACATATCTAAAAATTAAATAAACTATTAATAATAGCTAGAATATAATAAATCCTAAAATATAAACTTAAATAAAGAACATGATCTATCTACCTATTTATAGGATTAATTAAAATTATAAAGTATACTTAGATGTAAACTTAAAACATTAAACAAACATTTGTTAATAATATAATCCATTTATTAATTTATTAACTTACTTTTTCATTATAATTTTATATAGTTAAATTTTTTGATTTAATTATTTTATTTATTTATTTTATTTTTTCTCCCACAAAAAGTTATCCATTTAATCACTCAAAACCAAAGATATTGCTAGGCTTGAAGTTATCCTTCTTATTTTCTTATCCAGCATTGAGATCTAATCCAAAACCAAAAGAGAATCCAGTCATGTCGAAATTTTCTTCTGCTTTTTTCTCTTATTCTTGTACCTTTAAATATTTTAAATAAATAATTGCTGCTTAATTAAAATGCTTTAAACACTTTTTTACCTTTTCTTCTACTTCTACTGTTTACTTTTAGGCTTTTTGCTTTTTCTTTTGCTCCTTTTCTTTAAGCTTTTACTCCTTCTTTAATTTTTAGTTCTTTTCACTAATAATCTTATCCCAATATTCTTTAGCTGTAAATATTATTTTGAGTAAAATGAATAAATAAAAATTGTATTTCCATAAATTTATAATCTTACCTTTAGATTTTTGTCTCTCTTCTATAAAAGGTCTTGGAACTCCTTACATTCCAAATATTTTCAATTCTATACTAGATCTATCTGAGAGGGAGTTAGGCACTCTATTTTTATTAAAATAAATTCATTAAAATTTACAATTCATATCTTAATCTTTTTAGAAAAACTAATAACTAAAAAATTGGCATAATAGCTAATAATTAAAATTTACTTTTATAAGTTTTCATTATGAGATTAATGCAAATGACTCTTAATCAGATCTGCTGTACTAAATTTTTTTTAACATTTTTCACATGTGAAATGTCTGGCTTTTTAATGTTGATGCAAAATAATTTCATTCTCAAATGTTTTATCGCAATAATAGCAGAATGGCAATAAATGTGATAAATCTCTTTTCTTACGACCCATTTTTAAGTTTTGTAGATTGATATAATAGCTTTTTTATTAAAAATGTTTTGCTTTTGGCTAGTTGTTAGTTGGTTGAAGTATCCTTTATTTAATAAATAAATGTGTTTATTTCCTTTCCTAAATTTTTTGAAAGTTCTAATTAATTTTATTATTATCTTAAATATTTAATAATCGGTTTATAATCTTAATGTGTCTCATCATCAAGTGAATGTTAATTTAATAAAAAATAAGCTAAAAACAATTCTAAATGCAAGCTAGCAATATATCTGTAAATACTACTATTTCTATGTATATTAATTCTTCGAATTAAATAAGGGAGAAAGCATCATTCAAAAAGTAAAATAAGAGCAAAAAAGTACTCTAAATAAATAAAAAATTATCAAAAGATTTTTAATTCTTTGAACTTTTTTTAAATTGATAGAGTTTAAAATAATTTTCAGCTACTTTTAACGAGAAAAAAGAAACAAAGAAATTCCAAATAGGCTTTCTAATATTATATAGTTAGGAAATTTGCAATTGAAAATTTGAAATGGATTAAATAACGGTCTAAAATGTTAGATTGATGCTTTTTGATGAGTAGACATTTCAAAAAATTAATGAAGAAAGAATGGAATAAGTAGCAGACTTTTATTTAACCATAGATGGATAGTAAGTTAAATACACTTTGCACGAAGAATCTATCATAGTTTAAAGATATTTAACATGGCTGCATCATTACATCGATAAAATTAAATATTTTGGAGAAGATAAAATATATTCCCATCTAAAAATTTTAAGCGATACCATGCACCTTGTAAAAAGATATTTTCTTAGATGGAGTCCAGTTACTTGCTAAAATATAGAATAAGTTTGTATGACAAGTTATTTTGTAGCCTTGAAGATTTAAAATTTACACATTTAGGATAGAACTCTAGAGAAAATTAAGACATTAAAATTAAAGCAGGGAATGGATAAATGTAAGTTTATTGGAGATTAACATTATCCTGAAATTGAAAAAGAGTTTCTTGAACATTTATATTTTAATATTCAGACTGAGTCTATTTATCGTGTAATAGAGAGTCTTATGCATTATGTTTAAGAACAATTAAAATCCAATTAAAAAGAGTTCATATAAATACAACAAGAAACTATTAAGCTTTCTATAAATGTGTTTTTGGATTACGATACTATATTCTTATACGATTAAGCTATACTAGGACTTTGTTGCGTTTTAATTATTTTACAAGGAAAAAATAAGTGCATTGAATAAATTCTTCCAAATGAAGTTTAATAGCTCATTAAAGAAAATGAAGCACTCATTACAAAGGTGAGTTAAAAAATTAAAAATGCAAAACTCTTTGATTTAAAGGAGGTTTAGTTGAAATACTTTTCTGCTTTTAACAATGCAAAATAAAACTAAACTTTTAAAAAACCAGAAGTGAGGGCATCTTCAACTAACAGCTCTAATAAAAACAATGTAATAGGAAACTTACAACCAAACAATCCCAACAATACTAATGGAGGATCCAATCTAAATATTATAGGAGCGGCACCATTCTAAAAGAGCAAAAATATCAATTAGGTACAAAATAGTTAGCCAAATATTTCAAATAATTCTGTTTAGCCAAAAGAAGTAACTTAAATGTAGATAGAAAATAACCAAATTAATTAAAGTACATAAGGTACAGACAATAAATAATAGCAATAAAAATAAGTAGAACCTCTTCAAAATAATTAATAACCTGAAGTTAAACCAATTAATATAAACGAAAGTGCTTAAACATCTAACATAAGTTCGAGCAATAATTAAAATGTAGCAATTTAAAATTCTAATAAAATTATCCTTTAAAAAGTAAATACTGTTGTATCCTAACCTAATAATAAAGATCCATTATAAAAAACTTCACTCCCTAATAATAAAGTCTCTTCTTAATTGAATAATGATACTTCTTCAATGTAATCTGAAAACTCTGAGTAATCATAATAAAATATTGTTAATAGCTCTACAAATAATGAAATGGAAATAGAAAATGAAAATTAGGGTTAAGTAAAATAAAACGGGAGTTCATAAAAGAATCATGAAGAACAAAGCAATAATTCACAAGACAAAGCAAATTCTAATAATTTAAAGGATGATAAAAGCTAAAAAAATCAGTAAAAACCTATTTAACCTATGAAGATAGCTAAGCAAGATAACATTAATCCTCAAGTATAAAATGTTAAACCTGAGTAAAGTAAAGATAGTTAATAAAATAACTCAACCCAGAAAGAAGAATAATAGAATAATTCAAATTCTATGGAGATTGAAGAGCCTTTGAATCAATAAACTGTATCAACTTAACCTTCATAAAATAATTCTGCATAAACTGCTGCTTTATAAAATATATAAAAGAGTGTCCCCCCAAAAGTAAATTCTACTCCTTCTAATCAAGGTTCAGCTTAAATTAAGCCTTAATAATCTTAATAAAATGTATAAAAACCATAAAATCCAGCGAACTAGTAGGCTAATTCTGCACCTAACACTAAACCTTAAAGCGCTAACCCATAAACAACATAGAATTAGCAACAAAATAAGATTAATAATCCTGCTGCTACTACTAATTCAAATACCTCAAATGTTTTGAATTAAAATAAACCAAATACATCTGCTGTAACATAAAATAGTTAAACCAAACCTTTAAATTAGACTAATGGCTAAAGTAGTAATGGGAGTGCTATATCAAATTCTTCTTAAATAAAACCTGCAAATCCTTCTCAACAAAATTAAAATAAACCTTAAACATAAAATCAGACTGGCGTAGTCTAAAATAAGCCAGCAAATAACACAACAGCTGGGACACCAGCAGGATCAACACCTAATACAACCCCTAAGAATACTACTTAAGTATAAAATTAACAAGGCACTAACCAAAAACCTGTTCAAAATTCATAAGGAATTCAATAAAATTAATAAAATCGATCAGCTAGTTAAAATTCTGTTTCAAGTGGAACAAATACAACATAAAATAAAGTTGCTGTTTAAAATTAAAATTCAAGTAATATTAAGCCTTAAAATAGTGTAAATCCTAACTAAGCAAAACCTGTTAACTCTTAGTAAGCTCAAGGTAATACTTAAAATCCTGTTAAAACATAAGTGAATCCTGCAATAGGAACAGGACAAGGTTAAAAAACTCAAGCAAATCCTTAAGCTGCTGTCAAAATACAAAATACACAATCAAACCCTTAAGCACTTAAGCCTCAAACTCCAGGATAAAACACTAATTTAAATAAACCAGGCTAATCTTCAGCAACTAATATCAGTAAGCCAAATCCTGCTAATCCTGCTGGGTAAGTGAATGCTAGTAAACCAGTTAATAATGGTACAGCTAGTAATACAAATGTTTAAAAAACGCCATAATAATAGTAGAATTAAGCAATAAAATAATAGAATCCATAAAATTAAAGTTAAAGCTAATAGGTAAAACCAGTTTAGACACAAAACACTTAAAGACCTTAGCCATAATAACCTGGCACAATTAATTAAGGTTAAAAATAACCAATTTTAGCATAAAAGTAAGTAAACCCTAATGGAACCTAAATCCAACCTGGAGTAGGAGCTTCCAATTCTCAGAGATCTACTCCTGCAACTCCAACTAAAGCTACTCACAGTAACCAATATAGATTAACTGCTTCAACTACTCCTACTAAACAAGCGTCTACTCCTACTAAGATACCTTAATCATCTACACCAACTAAAACTGTTTCTTCTAATAGCTAACAAAAAAAAGAGAGCTCATAAACACATGTAAACAATTTTAGTTTATCTACATCCTCTACAAATTAAGGTGAAAAAAATTATTCATAATCCTAATAAACTAAAGACAGTGGATCATCTAATAATCCAATAGGATAAAAAGAATAAAAAGATAATTAGTCTTAACAAAGTACAAATATGAACCGAGAAAGTTCAGCCCACAGCTCTCATTCTACTTCAAAAGATAATTTGTCTTAAGAATAACCAAGTTCAGGATCTTCAACTACATTAAAAACAAATTCAAAAGTCTATTCTACTAGTAGCTCGAACTCTAATAGCTAGCAAAAAACCTCCTCGAACACATATTAGTATTAATAACAAAATAAATCATCTGATTCATAAAAATAGCAAAACAACTCATAGTCTACAATAAAAAGTTAAAGTAGTGGATCATAAACAAAACAATAAACTACTTCTTAAAGCTAAAGTGATAAATTGAAAGAACAAAAAGAATCAGAAACTAAAAAAAATAATAATGACGATGATGATGAAATGGAAATAGAAGGATATACTTCTTTTTCTCTCACAAGCTTGATTACACACGAACCTAGTAATATAGATAAGAAAGTTACTCCTGCTGAAAGTACTGTTTAGAATTCTTAAAGCGTTATACCTGCTGGAAGTGATGATTCAAATTCCCTAGAAAAAAATTCTTAAAGCAAATTATCGAATAGTCAAAGCAATGTAAATGGAGTGACATCTTCTTCTAATGTTACTGCAAGCAAACAAACAGTAGAAACTGGATTAAATAATTTAGTATTAGAAAGGTAATCATCTAAAACTGAAAAACCATAAGTCAATAGTGAACAGAGCCAAGAAACTTCAAGCAGTAACATAAAAGCAGATGATACTAAAAATAATGGTAACTCTTAAAAAAAAGATAGAAGTAGTAAAGAAACAAGCCATGATCACAAGGATAATAAAGATAAAGATAGGGAGAGAGATAGAGATTACTATAGAGATAAAGAAGATAGGGCTAAAGATAGGGATAGTGATAGATATAGAGATAGGAAGAAAACCTCTGATCGTGACGATAGAGATCATAGAGATAAAAAGTATGAACATGATCGTGACGATAGAGATAAGAGAGATAAAAAGAGTGACCGTGATAATAGTGATCGAGACCACAAAGATAGAGAATATAAAGAAAAAGATAGGGAGAGAGAGTACAAAGATAAAGATAAAGAAAAGGATAAGGATAGAGACAGAGAGAGGGATAGAGATAGAGAGAAAAGAGATAGGAGAGATTACTATGATAGAGACCATTATGATAGAGATAGTAGGGATTATAGAAAAGAAAGAGATTATAAGGATCGTGATAAAGACAGAGATCCTAAAGAAAAAGAAAGAGACTATAGAGATGATAGAGAAAGAGATCGTGACTATAAAGAAAAAGATAGATATAGAGACAAGGACAAATATTATTATGATCATAAAGATAGTGAAAGAAAAGATAGATATAAAGACAAAGATCATTCTAAAGATGAATCTTCTAAAAGAAAAGAAAGTGAAACATCTTAAACAAAAGAAAAAGAAGAAAATAAAAAAAAAGAATAATAAAGTAGCTCCGAAGGAACTAAAGAAGAATTAAAGAGAAGAGAAAGCTATTCAAGTAAAGAGGAGTCTAAATAAAAGAATTGAAAAATAATTCTTACAAGTTAGCCAGCTCATAAATATTTTTACTAAAATTTACAAATCAAAAAATAAATGAGATACAATAAAACCACCATATAAAAATGAAACTAAAATTAGGAATAGTTAAAGAAACTCAGTTATTCATTCATTCACTTACTTACTTACTCACAAACACACTCACTTACTTATTGAGTCATTCCTAAAGCAGTCATAAATTTCAAATAAATATTTTAAACCAAATACTTTATAGTTAGATAAATAAAAAAATTTTAAATAATAATTTTTTTAAATAGTCTATTTTAAAATTTTTTTAAATAGTCTAATTATTACATTTTTTAAACCTAAATAAATTATTTATTTTTATTCTCAATACTGAAAATTTAAACTTTAAATATGTTTCAATATTTTTTTAAAGATAATCTATTAATCTATCTATTTTTGGATTTTAATGTATTACTCTGCAATTGTTTTTAATTACTTTTGGCTCATATTTATTTGTTAATTCGAAAAAGATTCACTTAAATTAATAAGCTTCATGTTATTATCTATTAAAATCAGGGTTTAATAACCTATTAAATTTTAAAAAACAATTTATTTAATCTAATCAACAAACTTGAGAATATATTTTTAATTTAAATCAAATGCATTTCATATTAATCTTGGTCAAATTAGAAAGTATTTTTATTTTCAACTTTATTAATCTAATTACTTTACGTTTTTTAAACCTAAATAGATTATTTATTTTTATTCTCAATACTTAAAATTTAAACTTTAAATATTTTTTGAAATTATAAAATCTATTTTTCTATTTTATTGCTCTACAATTTTCTTCATATATTCTTAATTCATATTTATTTTTTAATCCTAAAAAGATTCAGTTAAAATTAATAAACTTAATTATTTTATATTTTGAAATTATCTCTTTAAATAAGGGTATTATAATCTTGTATTTCCATGAGATTAAAATTTAAAAATGTTGGATCTTTTAAAAGATGTATTTAAATCAAGCAAATAATCTAAATATATACTTTTAATTGAAATGCATTTCAAATTTAGTTTGATATAATTAGTAAGTATTTTTATTTTCAACTTTAAATTCTTTTTGAGCTTAAGTTTGAAAAACGATTGCTTGATTTTTTCCAAAATTCTAAACTTATTTTCTAGACTCTCTTTACTTTTAAAAATCATTTATTTGATAAATTAAATAAAAAAAAATTAATCTTATATTTAATAGAAAATATTTTAGAGAGTAAAATTTTATGCTTTTGATTTTTATTAGAATAACTTTAATTGGAAATAATGGTGAAAAATTTTATATTTATTCTACTAAATTTAAATATTTAAGAAACTTTTTAAAGATAATAATGTGTGTAAGGGGCAGGTTTATGTTCTCGAATAGATTATATTTACTGGATATTAAAAATTCAGTTAATACTATTTAATTGATGATTAACTATAACTGATTTATAATTTCATTCAAGTACTTTTTAAATTTATTACATTTTTATAAGATTTAAGTAATAAATTTAATATTTACTGGAGCATTAAATTTAAAGATGTCGATGTATGGTAACTCAATTGTAATAGTGGATAGAAATTAGTTAATTTAACTTGAATACAATTCCTATATCAAAATAACTATTAAGAATCGTGAACTATTTATGATATAATACTGAAAATTAATGTCTTGTTCATTAATAGTATTAAGAAAATAATAAGAAAAGCTTTAGAAGAAAGGTAAAGAACATGATAACTATTTAAGAGCTTGCTGATTAAATTGAATGATAATCTTAGTTTTTACTTTAGGAATTTATTTTTAAATAAAATAAAAAATTATATAAAATAAAAAAGTTAACAAAAAATATTAATAAATAAAATACAAAAGAAAATAAACTTTACATAATAAAAGGAGCAATTAACAAGAAGTCAAGTAAAAATGGACAAAAGAAGTATTCAATTTATTAAATATATAAAAAATTACAGCAAATAGCTTTCTTCTAACTTTAAGTTGAGCATAAACTAAAAAATGGCAGAATATAACTAGCTTAGATTGTTGCAGTTTTATTAGATTTAACATAGTTAGGAGGAAGCTTTTCTCCAATTTTTTTCCCTTTTTTTGATTTTAATCTAAGACAATATAAATACAATAATTATAATAATTAAAAGAAAATTCTTTCTCTTCAGACGAAAGTGATGACGAAGTATAAGAAATAGAAGTCCGTAAAGTTAATAAATAAATTCAAAGGGTTAGTGTTTCTGCTGAGGCTTATGGTTTGTTCAATAAAAGAGAAAATTTTCAGCCAAGAGTTATTGCAAAACCTCAAGAAACAGTTGAAAATATCAAAAAACGTCTCTAAGGAGTCTTCATGTTTAGTGCTTTAGAAGAAAACGAAAGAAATATTGTAGTGAATGCGATGGAAGAAGTTCGTTTTAAGTAAACAAATATGAAATACTTTTATTTCTCCAAATATTTTTTTATTATCTATATGATATTCTAATCTCACAAATTTAAATATTCTTCACGAAACCAATTAAAGTATTAAGCAAATAATTACTTATGAAAGAACTATAGCATAAAAATTAAGATTAATCAATGAATGGTTATTTTTACTACTAAAAAAATCAACAAATAGTAGCAATTAAGTACATTAAAGAAGGAACTGCCAAATTTACATTTTTTACATGATAAACGAATAAATCAAAGCTTGATCTGTAAAATAAATTAATGATAAAATTTTAAAAATAGGGCAGGTGATTAAGTTATAAATCAGGGAGAAGAAGGTAACTTGCTTTATGTTGTAGAATCAGGTGAATTAGATTGCTTTAAGAAGTACTTTGATAAACCTGAACCAACTTATCTTAAGACTTACTAACCTGGAGAGTATTTTGGTGAGCTTGCCCTTCTATATAATGCCCCTAGAGCTGCTTCTATTAAGGCTAAGACTGATGTAGTTTTATATGGTCTCGATAGAGAAACTTTTAATCATATAGTGAAGGATGCATCAATGAAAAGAAGAGCTCTTTATGAGGATTTCTTTAAAACTTTTGAATTATTGAAAACAATCGATGATCCTTATGAAAAAACTAAGCTAGCAGATGCAGTAGAAGTTCATGATTTCTAAAAGAATGAAGTTATTGTTTAACAAGTATTTAAATTAAAACACTTCTTTTAATTATAATAAACTTTTAAAAAAATCAAATCTCTAAATAAATCTAGTGTAAATTTAGAAAAAATAGTAGCAAATATTTTTTTTTAATTTGTATCAATCGATTAATCGAAGTGATTCTAAATTAAAATAGAAAGATTTAAGGAATTTTTGATAAAATAATAAAAATATTTTTCTTTATTCAACCATAATTATAATAAAAATATAGACATAATTTAGTAATTTTAGTTTAAAAATGAATGAATGAATTATAAATATATTAATTTGATGATAGTTTATAATTTAAAGACTTACATTTAAAATTAAAATAATTAATTTTTTTTTTTAATTTTAGGGTAGCAATAACACGAATATTTATATAGTTTATTAAGGTGAAGTTGTAGCAAAGTAAAATGATAAAGAATTATTTAAATATGAAAGTGGGCACTATTTTGGTGAAATTCCTGTGCTGACTTAAAAGCCATAACCCTTCTCATTTGTTTCAAATGTAAAATAATAATAGAATTTGTTTGCATCAAATTAAATAAATACATATTTATAATTAATTTAAAGGCTGAAAAAACTAGCGTACTTATTGTTGGAGAAAGAGATTATAGAAATACATTAGTTGTAGTTGAAGATAAGTTAAAAAAAGGACTTGAAAAATATAGTGCCTTCTAATGAAAACTTTACTAAACTTTTATTTGATTAATATTTTTGCATGTATTTGTAAGTAAGTAACTTGACAGAAATTTAAATAAATAATAATAAATAAATAAATTGTTCTAAAAAGATTAAAGCTCTCAATTATTACTTATGAGATTTAATTTAGTATTTAATTTTTATATATATTTATGTAAAACGTCTACTTTTTTCAAAACTTGCTAATAAAATAAATAGTCATCCAACTCCATCTCTTCTTAATTTATAGATATTTTTACAAGTAGAGCATTAACATTTATATTTTTTATTTGTGTTTTGAACATATTTTTGAAAAATTTTAACTTCTTTGCAAATTAGTTAATTAATTTTTTTGCTTATTTTTTGTTTAAAATTATATTTTATTATTCTAATTTCACATTTTTTTTATTAATGTATTAATTTTTATTTATATTAAAAAACATATTTTAATTAAATGTTAAAGAAACTATTCTTGATTAACTGAAATTATTACAACCCTTTTAACAAATAAAAAATTTCTAATACAAATTGAGTAGATTATTTGTTTTAATCATTCTTAGCAAATGTATAAATCCCAAATTAAATATTTCGAGAATTTATAAAACCAGAAAATAAAAATTAAAACAAGATCAGTTTTTCTATTTTTTTTTTTTTTTGAACCTTGTAAAGTTGATTATTAATAGAGGTAAAATGGTTAATGCTAGTAACATGCTAATTTGCTGATAAATTAAATAGAGTAGAATAAATAGCTTTGGTAGATTTCGTTGCAATAATTATTGATTTGAAGAAATAACGAGTTTATATGGCATTTTTTAATGAGAAAATTAATTAATGACTCAAAATCTTAAAAAAGGTGACATAAATAAAAAAGAAATTTAAACACTTTAGTAAATAACTCTATTTAATTATTAACATTCAACTGTAAATTCATATATATACATGCATAAAAATATATATTCATTAAATATACAATCCAAACAAAACAAAACAAAATAGAATCAATAAAAAATAAAATATACTGAATACAAAGTTTTTTGATAAAAAGTAAATAGAATGAGTAATTTTCTTCAATAAAGATAGATGAGCTCAGGTAAATATTTTTTTAACTAATACTTTTTAAAACAAGATGACTAAAATACATCAAACTAAATATTAAATTAAGATTTTATCTTTTACTAAAAATTATTTTATAATTAGGAATTAACTACTCATAACTATAGTCAAAAAAGAAGTTGTAACCAATAACTTAGTCATAATAGTAGCAGTAGCAGTAATAGTAGTTATAGTTGCAAACAAATTTATCAAGCTAATAAATATCTTAAAACTCTTAAGCATATGCTATCCAAACCTAAATTGGCAATTACACAACTGCAAATGGACAAGTTGGTATATTGAGCGCTTCTAATCAATCTACATAAGGAAATTCTCCAGCTTTTCATAACAATTACTACTTTGGAAATATTTTCAACAATAACCAATAAATGTAGCATTAACAGTAATAACAACTTCAAAATAGCAATAAACAGCTATCCAACTCCAGCTCACCAAAATCCTATCTAGGATAAAGTATGAACTCATTCACAAATTCAAGCGGATATATTGAGAGTTAACTAGGTTTGCAAAAGCAGAAATCATAAAATAATGGTCAAACTCATTCGACATAAATGTAGCATTAATATTAATAGCAATAATAATAACAACAATAATAGAACTAACAATCAATGCTTTCAGGCAGTACTCAAAATAATAATCAGTAGCCAAATTAACTGAGCTAGCCACCATTAATATAATAACAAAGTAATAATTAAGGAGATTAGCTCTTCTCTCCTAACTCAATGAAAAATAAAAAACTTTACATTGATACAAATAATAATTTCTACTTTTCATAATAGAATGCTGGATATTTATCAAATTTAAAGCAAGGAGGTGGAATGAATACTTAATCAAGCTAAACATAAAAAGGATTTACCACCATCAGAAAAAATTAGCCCAAACAATAATAGCGCTCACCAACACTTTAGGGTAGTCAATCACCTAATTTAATAAATTAAGGAGGCTATAACATTCTATCAACATCTTCTCCAGCATCTACAACCAATTAAAATACAATGAATTACTTAAACAGTAGTGGCTAATCGAACACTTAAGGATAAGCAGGAAATCACAGCTTAAATTTATCAAATAATTCAATCAATAGTAACAATAGTTAAAATGTTGGTATTCCTTATTCTGATGACACTAGATTCATAAAAAAAACACAACATTTTATAAAGAGTTTAACCTCATAAAACGGTACTTGGAATGGAAATAATCAAGAAGAAATAGAAGATTTAGATGAATCAGTATTAGAAATGATGAAAGAATGTAACTTATACGAACAAGCTCAAAAAGGTATGTGTATTTATTTGTTATCAATATTACAGATTTGGAATTTAAAATATTTTCTTTTTCTAAAATTTTATTTACAATTAAAATCAATCAAATTCAAATTGTTAGTTTAAAATTTTGCATTTAAATCTAAACATTTTTTAAAACGCTGATTAAAAATTAATAATTTAAAAAAGACAAATACTTCATTTAAAATAAATATTTAAATTTACTATCATTCATTCATTCATAATTTCTTCCAAAGAAGCTTAAAATAATTAATTAATTTATGAATCTTCAAATACTAACAATTTCATACATAAAAAATAATTTATATTCATATAATAAGGAATAATTCCTGATGCTGATCCTACGAAATTTTCAATAAAAAGAAATGGAATAGTCTGCTGCTATGCTGCTAAAACACATTAAGGACTAGTAAGAAATTATAATGAGGATAGAGTTTCAATAATTCTAAATATCATGAAACCTTAAAATAGATAAAGCGATGAGCAATGGCCAAAATGTTCCTTTTTCGGAGTTTATGATGGACACGGAGGAGTTAACTGTGCAGATTTCTTGAGAGATCACTTACATTAGTATGTCATCAAAGATTAGAATTTTCCATGGAATCCTAAAGAAGCTATTAAAAATGGTTTTGAATAAGCAGAAATTTAGTTTCTAAAACAAGCTTAATCGTAAATTAACAGAGGGGGATAACTAGATAGATCAGGTAGTTGTGCTTTGGTTGTCTTAATTGTGGGTAACGAATCTTCATTTCTTCACAATCATTAGAGTTTTGATATAATTTATGATTAAACTTTTATTTTAAATAACATTTCATATAAGAGTTATTATAATTTTTTTTCATTTTTTTGTTATTTAAAATAATTTTTATTTAAATAATAGGTGATACATGCTATATTGCAAATGTAGGAGACAGCAGAGCTGTTATGAGCTAAGATGGTGGTAAAAATATATATGCTCTAACTAGAGATCATAAGCCGATGGATGAAGTAGAAAATTTAAGAATACATGAAAATGGAGGAAAAGTTTACCAGTAAAAAAATATTTTCTAATGTGCAAATATTTTAAGAATTGTTAATAATTAATTATAAAAGAACTAAAATTCAATAGATCAGCACTACAGACAGAAAATTAGAAGATCCACAAACAATAGTGGGACCTTATCGTGTACTTCCTGGAAGACTCTCTGTTACTAGAACTTTTGGAGATATTGAAGCAAAGCTGCCACGTTATGGAGGAAATCCTAAAGTGGTTGTATCTACACCTGAAATTAAATCATTTAAAATTCAGCCTAACCATGATTTCATAGTTATGGGATGTAATATCTAAATAATAAATTTTTTTCAAGTTGATTTTAAATTAAAATAAACAGGTGATGGAATTTACGACAAATTAACAAGTCAAGAAATAGGACAAATAGTATGGGATACCACTAAAAATGAAGCTTTAGGAGAAAATATTCACGAGTTTGCTGGTAAATCAGTTGAGAATATAATGAAATTATCTATAGCTAGAAAAACTCTTGATAATATTACAGTAGTTATGATAGGCTTTGATAATATAGAAAAACTTCTCTTTGACAAACATGCTAGTTCTAATGAGGCTTAAATAACTTAGATTACTCAAAATGAATAATCTATTGTTCCCATCCCATCTAACTCTTTAACTGCTAACAATTAATTAGTAAATAAAAATCAGAAAATTTTATAAAATATTTCATCTTCTGTGAATTCAGCATAGAGTCACGGGTAAAATTTTGCATCTCACAACCTAATTTCAAAGAACGATGCAAAACCTTAAACAAGTATAATTGATAAAAAACAATCAAATTTGAGTCCACAGCTTCTTGTCCCATTAGAAAAATAAATAAAGAATGGAAATAGCTTAAATCAAAGCAGTAGCAGCACTGAGTAAACTCCTTTGAGTGAAAAAGATTCCAATTTAGAAAATATAGAATAAAAATCTACTTAACTGAGTTATTAAAGTTTGGTTTCGAGATTGCCATTGAGTAATTAATAAAAAAAGAGAACAGCTGAAAATAGCTAGGAAGAAGTTTAAACAACCAGCCTTAAACAATTAAATAGCATGAGCAAAACAGGGTACGCAACTCGCTCTTCCAAAGTCGGATTGGACAATTAAAATAATTCGTAAGCAGGTGTTTAATTATCTCCCCTTTATAACACTTAACAGTTATCAGTTAAAATAAAGCAACAAAATATTACAAACACATCTCAAGGTAAAATTCAGTAAATAAATGGAATTGTTACTGGCGAAACGAAATTTAGATAAAATTTGGTAAAAAATTTAATAACCAAATGAATGAAACAATATACTAAAATAAACTAAATAAAATGATGAATATAATTTTTTTTCCTATTATCATCTTTGAAAGAAAATTGACCAAAGATAGTCAAAATCAACAAACTAAAACATAAAGTACATATATTTATGCAAAAGCTCTTATTAAAAATATTAAAAAGAAAATCTAATTGTTGGCTATCTTGCTAACACTCCCTTCTAAACAATAATAAAATATACATTTAAAAAATCTATATTTTAAAATAAAAATAATTATATCTTATCATTTAAATAAATTATCACCTTATTTTATAGGTTAATAGAAAATATAAAAGTTTTTAAAATTCTTTTAAAATATGAAAAATTATTATTTTTCTATCTAGTATATAATTTTATATCAGTATTCCTATTCTTAAAATTTACAAATATTTGTTATTCTTTCTTTAAATGATCAAAAAAATATTTAAATTACATATTTTTTTTTATTTGATTTGTATTTTTTAATTAATTTTAAATATAAGATTTTACACTTTTTGTAATTGTTTCAAAATAATCTTTAGTAGAAATTTAATTTGTAGATTAAAAGTGATTTTTTATAGACATTTATTTGTATCTGATTTTAAGCCAATATGAAAAATATGAATGAAGATGAAATTGAGGATTAAAACTCTTTGGATGTTAGTGGATAAAATAGAGATTAACTTTAAAATGTCAATTAAATGCAATATTAAAATAACATGTAGAATATTTAGGATAATTATTAATCAGAGCAACAAAATGCAGATATTGATAAAAGGAAGATGTTTATTTAATAGCAAGTTCAAATGAGAAATAAACCAGCAATAAACCAAATAGAAATGGAGATTAATTAATTAACTGAATAAATTAAATAGAATTCTAGCGATAAAGAAAAAATTGTGGATTTCAGAATAAAGCAACTATCTTTAACAAAAGTAAAATGTTTGTATAAACAAGTGTATTTTATTAATTATTAATTAACAGATTTTAGTTATGATTTATGATAAACCTGAGGAATCTATAGTGAAGGCAAACTACAATTTAGGGGTTGCATATTTGGATTTTAAGTCCTACCAATCTGCTCTTTATCATTTGACTCTAGCTTAATGTCATTAAAATAAACTTGATATTACACTTGGTCAAACTGAAAAATCAAAAAAAATGATGGCAAACATTTTAACTTAATTAGCAAAGTAAATATTTTTTCTTTAATAAAATTCTTATTAAATAAATAATTAAGTTATTTTGTAAAATACCTAATTAAAATGATGCTATGATAAAATTTTTCATTAAGGGATTCTTAATTTTTAAATTTAAATGCTACAAATTTTTCAATATAAAAATTTTTATAAATTCTTTAAAATAATTAATATTTTTAATAACAAAAATATTGAATAAAATAATAAAATAAATATATTATCTTTTTGTGAGTTTATTAAATTTATTTTAATTTTATTGATTTTAGGTGCTTTTTAGAAATTGATAACTTCGAAGATTGCCTTGATTAAGTTGAGTAAGCTCTTTAATATTTTAATGTAGATAGCTTGGATAGTGTTCAAACCTTATACTGCAAATATAAGTGCTACTTGAAAAAGAAAAATTATACGGAAGCCTAGAAAATTATAGATGACATATATTAAATATAGATAAAAAACTAAACCAAATTAGATGAGAAAGCAGAATAGATTGCTATAGCTATGACTAATGTCGAAAAAGCTAAAATATGGTCTTTATAAGACGACTATCAAAATGCTATAGATGATTAGACAAGAGCTATTTGTATAACTTCTTTTAAATATTTTAAAAATTTAATATTAATTAATTTATTTAATTGATTATTATAGAGGCTCTTATTGATTAAGAATATGATGATCCAGATTATGTAGCTGGATTGCTTTTAACTCTGAGCAAATATTAGTAAAAAGCTAGCAAAATTGATGATCAAATAGATTCACTTTAGAAAGTATCTTGATAGATTATTTTTTAAATTGATATTGAATATTACCACTAAAAAAAAATTAGGTTAAATGCATATATATTTAAGTCTATGGATTCAAGGATAAACGACTCATCAAAGTAATGAGACAGCTTTCAATGATTTTACTTTAGAATAATTATTATGAAGAAACTATTAATGAACTCAAAGAAATTAAAGTAATTTCTATCATATATTACTGTATAAAAAAAAAAAGCGTTATTTGTCAACTTAAAGTGAAAAGCTTAGATCTAATTTAAAAAATAAAATTCTTTGAATTTTCAAATAGAAAAAAGTATTTCTCAATAAGAGAGAGAGACACATTGAAAGGATAAAAAGAAATTTATTCCAAGTTTGATCAATAATCTACATTTTTTTGTTTATTAATGAAATATTTTGAATTAGAGGACTAAATTAAATTAACACTTAATTATGAAAATTTATTAATTTAATTAAAAAACACAAAATGATCTTAAATTTATTTATTTTTTAAATGTTTATAAATCTAAAGATGATATATCTAACTTCATTTTTGATTATTTTATAAGAAAGCTGAGTGTGCAGCATTTGGTGAGAAGTCGACAGAAGTAGCCAAAACCTTAAGAATTATTGGAACTGTTTAAATATTATAAAATCGCCAGGAAAAAGAATTTAAAGACGAAATCAAAAGAAACTTCAAAGAAGCTAAAGAAATATTTGAAAACAATAGGCTAAAAGATTTGGCTTATGAAATGGAGCAAAAAATTAAAATGGTTGACGATGGTGAAACAATTAAGAAAAAATAATCATAAAATATTCTAAAATAAAATATAATTGAAAATCAATGATTTAATTGATTAAAAAATACAGTGTAATAAAGATGATGATTTTCAACTAAACCCCTATTTTCCCTTTCAAAACCCCAGAAATATTCTTTTGAAATCAAGTTAATTTTAATTTTTTTGTATAAACATGTAAAATTACAAATAACTGTCAAATAAATATGAAACTCAAATATTTTAAAATTATTGTTTTAATTATTCAATTATAAATTCTAAAATTAATGCAAATAAAAATTCTAGTATTTATATTTGTATAAAAATGAAATCTTAAAGGTTATGCTTGAGTGATAGAAATAAAAATTGATTGCATTAAATTTATGTCCAATTTTTATCTCTTTTGAAACCAACCAAAGCTAGAAAGATAGTCTATCAAATGAGTTTTTTAGTTTTTATGTTCAAGCATGTAAAATATTTGATATAAAGATACGAAAAATTAAATCTTGTTAAAATGGTAAATAAAAATTGAATATTCCTTAATTAATACTCTCTTTCTTTTATTAAAAAGTAAGTGAGTAAAAAATTTAAGAACTTCAATTGCTATTTAAACCAGATTTCATGTTAATTTTATACGCATAGAATAAATTTGTTTTAGGTTAGTAATATTGGCTTAGAAATTAATGGTAATTAAGACTATTTGTGCGAGTTATTTGAATATGAAAAAGTTTAAATTCTATCTCAATCAAGATATCTTATTCAAAATCAAAGATCGTATATGATAAATCAATAAATCATTAATAATAACCTTCACTCAAATAAAAATAATCAGCAAATGATTAATTAAAAAATCGTATATAAGAAATTCAACTCTTTGAAGCAATCAATGAATTAGTAATAATAGGCATTTATACTACTTTATTTTTACTTATCAAATATGAAGATATTAAGAAAAAGAGAGAGGAGAGATGATGAAAAATTGACCTCTTACTTAAGCCAAAAAAAGAAGAATAGAGATAGATGTACTTTATTTAAAAGTAGTAAAAGTGATTTATTAAATAATTTGAATAGAGTTGCTTGTAAAAGAATACAAGATAATTAGCATGCGAATAATATAAACCAATAATAATGATATTTAGATAGCAATTAGCAAAGCAAGCAAATAAACATAAAACAAAGAGGGGAAAATATAATAAAAAAAAAGAAAACTAAAATTTGGATTAGCAAGAAAGCGTATTTATTATTATTTTATTATCAATTATCACTAATTAAGCATAATAATTAATTAGAAAGATCGATTATCTATAGATTTTTTCGTAAAAAGAGCTTTTACTTTACTAATTGTATTTATTAATCATTAAGTAATTAATTTCCTACATCATATACTTCTTTTTAATTTGTTTACAAAGGAATCTAAATTTTGCATAACAAGTTAGAGTGAAAAAATAAGTAAAAACAAAGAAAAATAAAACAAAGCAAGAAGAAGTATTTATTTAGTAGCAAGCTTGTAAGTAAAGAGAAAAAACCCTTAAAATAAAAAATAAAGGAAAGTGTGAGAGAGCCTCTTCTGCTTAATAAAGCTAATATTTTTTGAAATTTGCAGTTTAATAAAAAAGTTTATCATTTTCTCAATAACTTTATTTTTATTAATGGCTAATAATTCCTCTTCTAAATTTGTTTATGTAGAAAGTGATATTGTAACTCCTGACTATAGTGGCAGAAGAAGCTAAAAGACTACAATATCCGATGTTTCAGTAAAAAAGAGAGTTTTACTCGTTTGCGTTTACAATAAAAAGGGCACTCTCATAACTCATGATATTATTTATAGGCTTTTCATGAAATACGGAGAGATATATAAAATCCTTATTTTTGATAAATGTAAAAATTGGAAAATTTTTGTAGAAATGGCCACCCTTGAATAAGCAGAGAAAGCTAGAGATGGTCTTAACAACTATTAATTATTTGACGATGGCTCAAAGATGACAGTTTATTATGCTAAAGTTGATCAAATTGTATTTTAAAATAATAATTCTGGCGGAGTTGACTATCGTGAGTTAAAACAAAGAAAAGTTAATTAAATAAGTAACTTTTAATCAAACGGAGTCATAAATTCTGCCTCTAATTTGTCAAAGTAAGTATTAGGAGGTAGTCCCAACTTTAATCCTCTCTCTGCAGATTAGTTAGCCAAAAAAGCCATTAATTTGAATGGTTCTTAGAGAAATTCTATTTTAAATGGTCTTGGTGATAACCATAATTCTATAGAAAAACACCGTAATAACTCGTTTGACTATAGTGAGCTATATAGAAAATTTGAAAGTGTACCAAATACAAGAGTATCACCTTAACATGGCAGCATTATAGGAGGAAAAAAGAATTCTCTATTTTAGAATATATAGCCAATATAGATTACCCAAGAAAACAAAAACGTTTAAGTAGAGGTTATGAACGACCCTAATATGCAAAACTCAAACAATGATCTTTCAAATTATGAGTTTGATGATGCAAACATGAATTAAATCTAGTAAAATATCTAAAAGATAGATATAAGCAATAGCTAGGATTAATTAGATATAGGTAGTTCAAGAATTGATAACAACAGTCCCTAAAGTGAAAAAGATGTTGATAAGTAAAACTAAAATGGTCCCTTAAATTTTAAGAGTAGCAATGACTACAAATCTGGCAGCAATACCGCAGTTGTAAGTAGCAATAATTTTAACAATGAATGTGGAAGTAATCATCTCATCCTACCTTTTGGAAATCAACCTAATTAAAATTATACAAACAATAACGAGATAGGCAGCTTTTCTTCTACAAGTAACAACAACCCTGAAAATCTAATTGGAAACACTTAACTTGGCTTATTCAACAAAGGTTATAAGTTGGAAGACGAAGATGATTACGAAGCCTAAGAGGATGATTAAAAATCAGATGGAGAATAAATCCATCCAGATAGGATCAAAAATGGCGAAGGGATCGAAAATGTTGGAGGAACGATCTCAAATGATATAGATCCTAGTAGATATATAAATCCTTTATATATACTAGAAAATAAAAAATCTAGAGTAATCTATGTCCGTGGTTTAGAGAAAAAGAATCTAACTACTAAAAAGATATATAATCTCTTCAGTAATTTTGGTAATATTGAATTAATTCTATATTTTACTGAAAAGAAGTATTGTTTGATTCAATTCGAAACCCAAGAAGATGCAACAATTGCAAAAGAGCATTTGGATAACTTGAAGGTGGAATCTAATTAAATGAGAATTTTTTACTCAAACTATGAGACTATCAAAGAAAATCAAGAGGGTGAAAAGTAATGCGAAGTATGGAAAGGTGAGAAAAGCAGCTTCCGCTTCCGTTATGGCAAACAAATATCAATTAATCCTGTTACCAACACACTCCATGTGTCCAACTTGAAGTAGGATACCTGTAAGCAAGAAGTTATCAATGAAAAGTTTTCTTTATATGGGTAAATAGAAGGCTTCCATCCAATTCAAAATTAAAATAAATATATGTGTCATGTTAAATTCTCCACCTCAGAAGAAGCTATAAATGCTCTTTGTAATCTTCATGAAGAAGAGATTCTTGGTCGTAAGATGCACATTTCTTTCACAAGAGCTAGAATTTCTCCTTAATAAACACCTGATGGACCTCTTGCATCTAATAATAGTAATAACAATAATATCAGCAACAATAACAATAATATCAATAACATCAATTATTCTAACTATAGAAGAAACTCTAACTAAAATAATATCAATATGAATAATCCTAATGGAAACTAAAATTTAAATTCTTCCCCTTAAATTTTGAAAAATGGTAATCTTCGAAAAAACTCTATTTAAATGAACAATCTTCAAAAGAACATTACTAACAATGATCCTATTAATGATGTAAAGCAAACTTTAAAAATCTTAAATGATGATGAGGACTATAAAAATAACCATTAGCAAGTAGTCTACCCCTACTAAGCCCATTCTGTTTTATTGCAATAACCACAATATTATTAATAACCGATCACATACATTCAAACTGCTCCTATTGTTTTCTAAGGTTTAAATCAAATGCATCCAAACTAATAAAATTAATTAGGTTATTACGCTTCATATCCTCATTAACAATAACATATGAACAATCCTATTAATATGCAAAGTAAAAACTTTACTTTATTTAAGTGAAAAAAAAATTTACAAACAATAATAAAAATAAACCAACAACAAACTAACAAAATACTTGCATATTATCAGGTTCAATATTCTGCTATTATTTGGCAATTTTTTTTAAATCTAACCTATTCCTAAAATTCTAATTCTTTATCATTTATTTTCTAATTTCTTTCTTGAATATTCACTTATGTAGCTCATGCAAAATAAGACATATATCAATCAGTACAATTCATTTTGAGCCAATTTAAACATATATATATAGAGATACATACACACAAATATATTTATTCTGGTTAACTAAAAATAAGTTAAAGTAAAACACTTACTAACAAAACAAATTAAAACTGCTAAGTAATTAACTATAAATAATTAACTAACAAAAAAAACTAATCTTATTACTTAATTCTTAAGAGTTAATTGCTGTTAAAAACTTTCCTGAATCATATAAAAAAATTAAATCTATTATATAATACTAATAATAATAATCATCATCTATATTTTCTTATTAACTCTCATCTTTGATCTACAATTCTCTTTATAATGTTATTAATAGCATACATAATTCAAGTTATTTTGAAAATTCAAAATTTTAACAAAATAACTCAAATATAAGAGCAAATATTTTAAAAATAGCATAATATATAACTATTAGCTCTAAGCTAATTTGTTAATTAGCCAGTAAATTAATCTTTTCATTGCTATATATCTTATTTTTACAAAATTAGTCTTTATTTTTTTATTCTTTAAAATTATTTTAATTTTTTTTAGTTTTCTTATTTTTTTTGTTAGTTTGCTTGTTTGATATAGCTTATTTTATTTGATAAGAAGGCAAATTAAGATTAATAAAATTCAATTATTTCATTATAATATCAGCAATAAACAAAATCCAACAGCAAAATACTACTATAACCATCTGCATAAAAAAATTTTGCAAATTATATGTAAAATTTATCTTTTTTTAAATATTAAATATATCAATTTATTGTCTGAATAAAGTGAGCTATTTATTTATTGTGCTTTAGCCCTCAATTTTTATACTGAATACTTAATTCTTAATTTGATTCTATTTTCTATAAATTAAAACTATTCTATTAGAGGAAGTTGCTTTGAATATATTTAGTTTTATTAGACTACTTTAAATCTTAATACTGATTCATTAACTTTTTGATTTCGTTTACTAAGCTATTTGTCTGAGTTTTTTTGAAGTTAAGATATTTCGTTAAAAACATTTTCATTTAACTACTTCTACATATTGAAAATAATAATTATTTTGTGGTTAAATTTTTAAATTATTGATATTCCATATTTTTTTAATTATCAAGCTAGTATTTTAATTCTTATGGTTGCAATTAATTCAATATATTTTAACCTTATTTACTTAAAATGTTTTTCACACCTCCTTAGTCATCATATTTATCTAAAATGTCTAAGAGATTCTCCATATCATTGTTTAATTCAAATCCATTCAATTACAAATTTTCTATTTTTTTCATCATATTCTTTTCAGAGCATTCTAAACATTCTTAAAAAAAATATTCTATCCTGTAAAACTATCTTGACTTTTCTAAATATTATTTATACTTTTATTTAATTTCTTCTTTTTATTGTTTAATTTAGCCATTTATAACGTTAATTTCTTGATAATACTACTGATTCAAATCTTCGTTTTCATTCAAAACAATCGTACTTTTGATATCACTTTAATCTTTTATGAATAAGTAATTAAATTTTTATATTTAAAAATGATAAAAATATTATTTTATTACCTATAAAAGAAACAGAATTATCATTTATTCTAAGGGCTTTTTCTTACGTGTTTTGATAAGTATTCATAGAACTTGTGCTCACTTTATTTAGTTTGTAAATTGAATCTTGATCGCATGTAGCTTATTTATAGTATCTACTATTCTTATTTTGCTAAATAAGTTCAGATTTACTCAATTCTTCAAACTTTGATTGGTTAATAAGAGAAGACAAAGATTGATTAATTTAAGATTTATTTTATAATAATCTTTATTTCATTTCCTTTCTTTTATCTCTCAAATATGATAAGTTATTGTATGAGCTTAGAGCGTATTCTCCATTTGGTTTTGGAATTTTAAATACTTTTTCTAAAGTTTCTAATTATTTTTTAGCACTCTTTACAATTGGAGATACATCCATTTCAGTTTTACAAATATTTTTATAGGTATCTACTGCTTGGTTTTATAATACACCATTATTTACTTATAAGAATTTCTTATCCATTTAGACATTTAAATATTTATTAAAATTATTCTCACTATTTATTTTACCATTTTAACTCAAAGTTAAGAAGGTCTTATCATTTTACAATTATTAAGGACTATTAGGTTATTTACTTTAGCTTCTTTACTTTTTTAAAGACCTGTCTAAAATAAATGAGCTTTTAATTTTATTATTTACAGCTTTTGGAGTAATACTAGGAAATATGCAGCCTCCTAGTATAGAATCATTTACACTTAATTTATTTTAAGAAGCATTCGTTGATGTAATAATACTTGAGAGATTCAAATTTTTCTTCTTGCTTGACAAAGAACGATGAAGAATAGATAAAGAATTTTCATTCCCATTTTAAGAATAATTACTCCTACCTCTTCTTAAACTTTTTTCTTATCCTTCATTCTTCAAAAAATATTTTTTAGAATTTAAAATTCTTTCTAAGTTAATTTTAGATATTAACAATTAACTAGCTTTCTTTTTTTTAGATTTTAAATTATCCTATAGCTCGTTTCTATATGTGAGATTATATTTTAATTTATCGTACCAAAGATCTGCTTGCTACTAGTATTTATTTAGCAAGTCCCCAAAATAATCTTAATCTTTTTTCAGATTTATATTCTCATTTAACAGTTTTGCAATTTCAGGATGATTATCATAGAAATCTTATACTATCTAAAGAAAACTCAGATATCTTTGAATCATATCGTTTGTGTTTTTCAAAAATTGATTTGCTTCAAAGGTTGTAAATTTCCAAGATTGCTGCTGTAACTTTATACATTCATTTATTTTAGTATTTATTGAATCTATTTTATTGTTAATTTTTTCTTTATCGTTGATCAATTCTGGAGACAATTCGCATTTATCTACAGGAATTCGCTACTCATCTGTATATTCTTGAGAATGCCAATGAACTTTCTTCTCTTTTAGAATCTCATTATGGCGACTACTCAGAGTAGAAACATTTTTATGCTCTTCTTGCTTCATTAAAATTAATTCTAATTTCTCTCAATTAAATTTGATTAAAGCAAATAATATCAGCATAGCAATCCAAAAAAATTATAATTGAAATATTATTAATTTTTATTCATTAATTTTTACCTACAAATTTACAAAAATTAAAATAAATATTCTCTCAGTGAATTACTTACTATAACTATATTTACTTACATCTAAAGTATTATTATTAGTAGTAATTTTGTTAATACCTTTTATACTCATTAATTAAAATAAATTAAGCTAGGGGGAAAATTTTACTCATTATACTTAAGATTAATGTATCAGTTAATATGAATAATTAACAAGAATATATTAGCAATAATAAAAATTATTAGAATATTGCATTATTTTTCTAATAAATATTACCAAAAATTTCAAATCTAATAGTGAAAATTTTTAAATAAATGAATAAAATAAATTTCTTTGTATTAAAAAATTAAGCAAGTACTTAAATATGTAATATATATTTGTTGGATTATTAAATATTTTAATATACTAATTTAAAAATTAAAGATTAATTTTATTTGTTATGAGTTCTATAGATTCACAAAAATATCAAAAATAAATTAAATTAGAATCAAAACGTTTTATATAATTTTGAAAAGCTTTTTTATTATTCTGCTTTAATTATTATATTTTAGGCATTTAGAAAATTAAAATCTATTTGATTAAATAACCTATTTGATAAAAGTATTAAATAAAATTCTATATAAAAAGAGAATACTGATTGTTACTAATTTGGCTTTAAAATAAACAAACGTAATTTTCTATATCATTTTTAAATTAAAAAAAAGAAGTTATTTGACAAGCGGTACTATTTATGATGTCATATTTTGGGTAAAAAGAGTTTATTTGATCGTAATCTTTGAAAGTTTGATTAAATTTTTATTTATAACTATTTAGATTTTATTTCAAACCCTTTAAATTATTCTCTTTGATTTATAAAATAAAAATAAATAAATAATTGAAAATAATAGAAATTGTGAGCTGACTTGGTATTTAGCTTTGAATTTTTATATCATAATTTCTTATGAATAAATAATAATTAATAATACGAGTTTTTATATATTATATTATTTATAATTTTATATAAAGTAAATATTTATTTTTATTGGATTGGCGAAGTGAGTTTATTAACTAGATACTCTTACTTTCTTAATTAGCTCTTTAAAAGAGAATGATGTTGTAAGTTTATTAGTTATTTATATAGGTCTTGAGTTTGAGTTTTAATTTTGATTGATAGTAAATCGAGCATTTATCAATTTTCTATCAAATTTAGTGAAATGTGTGTAATTGTTAATTTATATTTGATGCTCCATCTTGTATAGTCATCAAATCAAATCAAATCTCATCCAGCTGCTTGTGTATTTATTATTAAGTGAATTATCTTCCTTATTTCAGTTATTTTGCGCTTCTATGCTAAGTAAAATCAATATATTATGAGACTTGACTTCCTTATTTAGAGTAAATTGCATCTAGTTAGTCAAGTTACTTCAACATAAAAATGATGGATGACGAAAGATCAGGAAGAAGAGCTATTAAAGCTTCAAGTGCGTTTTATATAATTTATACACTCACTAAAATCCCTCTGATTAAGTAATTTAATATTCTAATAAGCAAAATATAAGTGAATAAGCTTGAATCAGTTATTTTGCTTAAACATATAAAAACTCTTTGCTTTTAAATCTAAGGTTATTAATTTAGACTTATTTGATAAGTATGATGATGAATTATTTTGAATAACTCAATCACAGCATTCCTACTCCTCTGGAATTCTTTCTAAGCCTCTAAGGCTAGTAATGTATTCAAAGTAATTCACGCAAGCCTTTCTATAGAGATAGTTGACGTTTATTATAAAGTGTTCCATAGAAGGCTTAAGAGTCTCTGGAGCAGCATAGATATTTTCTTGCTAAGAAGCTCTTCTTTTACTGTTGAGTCTTTGATTTGTTTTCTTTCCAGTTTTATGTTATTCATTTACTTAAGCCTAATTTTAGCAACAATTGACTTTTTTTGAACTGGTTGAAAAAGAGTCAGTATCGCATAGAGATAGAGTAATAGTATTTTCATCATCACTATTAATGATGTGGCTATGAGCTGATGAAGGGGTATCATTGTGAAAATGCATGCTAGAAGCTGAGTTTGCTTATTGCAGCTACTCTCTACGAGAAAGCTGAAGTTTTGAGGTACTTGAGTTTTGTTAGAGTTTATGAGTTAAAGAATCAGAAGGTAATATTGCGTAAGAAGGTAACAATCTTCCAGCCGTTTGCTCAGAAAACTGTTAAGAGTGTGAGTGCTTTTCTGCAATTCCTAGCTTTGTTAGAGCTTCTGCCCACTTGTTCATGTTGTCTTAATCATTTAATTTAAGCTAGAAGGACTTTTCGTTCTTATGAATAATCAATTAATTGCTCTCTGAATTAAGTTAGTATTAAACTTCAGGAGTTAGAGATATTTTGGCTTTGGGGTGGCTTGCCTAAAATTTAAGAAGAATAAATGTAAGACTAGTTAATATGAGATAAAGTAGAAGCAAGTATTTGTAATTGATAGTAGGTTAAATGTGGAAAAATTTGAGAGAATATTATTTATATTTTTAAAAATGAGAAATATCAGACACTATTAATGATTACTAGAAGTTAATGTTGTTTTCTTTGTTATTAATTTTCTTGATACCTTAATGATTCGTAAGTAAGTAAGAAAAGGGTGATTAAAAATTAACCTCTGTCCCTTAATAATCTTTAAAAATACGAATATATCAATCAATCAATATGTATGTTGTATATTTTAAAGGGAGTAGAAAAATTCAAAAATATTCATTGCAAAATGATGATAACAATAATAATACTAAAAGGAATATTTGAAGCTTAGATATTAAAAATATGTTTGTTATTAAAGAATGAAATCTCAACCGCTTTTCTTAAGAAACACAAATAAATAAATAAATTTATCGATGAAAGGCATATCAAAAGTTTTATAGAATAAATCAAAAAATTATAAAGTATTTATTTCTATTTCAATAGTTAATAATTTAATAATTTATTTATTTCCAAATCAATCTAAATTCCATCTATTGAATAATATTCTTACTCTATCTTAAATAGTTTCTTCTAAGCAATTTTTCATTTTGTTGTTAATGAATAAATCAAATAATCAGTCAATTATTATTATTATTATAATTACAATAATAATGCTGGGGGATTCATTCATTCATTTATTCTTAATTTAATTCATTTTAGAAGTAAACGTAAAAAGATGAGAGAAAGCAAATATTACTCTCTCAGAAAAATAGAAAGAAAAAAAAATAAATAAAGAAAATAAGAAAGAAAGAAATAAGCTTGCTTATGATTTGAAAATTAATAAAAAAGGAGAAGAAAGGAGCAAAGGAGAAAGGTATTAAAGTTTTGCTTACGCAAATGAAGAGAATAAGGGAGGCATAAAGATGGATTTGGATTGACGATTTTTGGGAAGACAGTGCATTTCTTTTGATTCGGAATTAGGATTTTACTATAGGCTACTCTGCTTAAGAAGCATAGTTAAGCTTATCTAAATCAGTAATCTTTTCCCAAAGAGACTCCATCACTTCCCTTTTATATTTTGCTTTTTGTATTATTAGTAAATTTTAATTATTATAAATTAACAACTGGGAGGATGCATTTATTTTATTAAGAAAAAAAAATTAATTACTAATGTAATTATTATAAATTAATCAATGATAGATGTAATCAATTATTTCTTTCTTTTCAAATTTATCATGTATTTGTTTTTTTGTTCTGCTTTCATATTTGGAAGTGCCTGGTTGCTATTTTATTGATCAAAAATAAGAATTATATTTATTTGTTATAATCAAAATATTAATAAAAATGTAAATTAATTAATGAATCATACAATATGATTTGTACTTTACATTCATTTTTTGAAAATATTAATATTATTTATTTTATGTTTGCACATTAGAATCTAATTAATTATTTTACTTTTTTTTTGTCTTACATTTACGCATAATACAGTCTTTTTACCAAAACTCTTCCTTTTTTAAAGGAGGGCAACACACTCATACCTATAAACAGACAAACAAAAATCAAATTTGATTATCAGACAAGTTAAGCTCGAATATGAGCAAAATTTTATTTCTGTTAAATATAAATTTCTATAAATAAATACAAACTTAGCAAGATGTTCTTAACAACTTTAAAATTAAGAAAAAGTAAATAATAAAATAATAAAATTATAAAGAAGATTTCTATCATTTAAGTGTTTTTTTGCTTTATTATTTTCCTTTAACTTAATAAAATATAATCTTTGTTCACCGATATTCCCCTAGAGCTATATAAAAGATTTATATATAATTTACAATCGTTGATTAAAAAAAATATAATTTAGCTAGATGATACTAAGATTCTAAATATGTGTCAGAAGTTGGGAATAAATTCCAGAAAATCTTCACATTAGATTTTTATATTTTATAATTTATCTTCTATTATTTAATTTCTTTTACACAACAAAAGTAAAAAAAAGCATTTTTAAAACTAATATTTCCTTCTATTTTCCTACTTTAAACTATTACATTTCTTATATATTGTGATATTTACTTACTTTTAAAGTATGCTCTAAAAATAATACATCGCTTAAACTTTTTATTTAATGCTTAATCCTTCATGCTGTTACAATTACTAAAATCTTCTTACTTTTCTTAGTTTTTTTCCTTAATATTTAAGTAAATTATCGGAATTTAAAGGTATAATTTTTGTGCTAAATATGTAGTTATCTGATGTAAAAGTAATTAGAAAGTAAAAAAAATTTAGTAGCAGATTAAAAAAAATTTTGAATTACAAAATAGACGCAAAAAAATATAGCATTACTCGTTTGAGGTTTTATTTTCAAATAAATCTACAATTTAAAATATTTTATCAAGTAATAATTTCAACAAAAAACATGTATTTAGTTTGCTTTAAAACAGCATTTTTTTGCTATTAAAATAAACTAAAACTTAAAATTAGAAAATTTAAAAAATATATCTAATAGTTTAAATAAATTTTATTTCACTGCTTCATAAGTTTATTCATTTTTTCTTCTTATTTGTTACAGGAATAAAAGCATCATCACTTTCAGCAGTTTATACTTTTTCTTTTTAAGTATTCTCTGAGGGTTATTCACTTTCTTCATTATTAACAGGCTTAGGATTTCTTCTGTCCTTAACAACATTCCATTCATCATTTGATGAATCATTAGCTACTTTAACAGCAGTTGCAGCCTTTGCTTAAGTTGAAGTAGGGGCTGCTTATTGAGTGCTTTCCTTCTTTAAGTCAGCCTTTCCTTTTGCTTCCTTTTTAGGTTCAGTTTTGCCTTGTTTTTCCTTACCTTTAGCAGTTTCAGTTGCAGAAGTTTGTTACTTTTCACTTCCCTTTTTAGGGTCTTCTTTCTTTTAAGTTTTATTTTCTTCTTTGCTTTAAGCAACTTTAGCATCTTCTTTCTTTACTGATTTAGGTTCTTCTTTCTTTACTGATTTAGATTCTTCTTCTTTCTTGGAAGCTTTGGGTTGTTCCTTCTTTTAGTTTTTGGTTTCCTCCTTTGCTTATTGCTTGGGTTCTTCTTTCTTTTGATTTTTGGTTTCTTCCTTTTTCACTTCTTGCTTTGGTGCTTCAGATTTTTTCTTAGAATCTTGATTCTCAACAGGTTTTTTTTACTTTCTTACAACTTCTTTGATACCATGCTCTAAAGCTGTCTCTTCGAAGGCTTCAGTAATTTTTTCTTTAGATATTTCTTTCTTTTCCTTTTCAGTAAGCTTTTCATATTCATTTTATTCGTACTTGAAGTTAGTTTCATCAGTGATAGCAATTACACAGTATCCAATCATAAATAAGACAACAACACCAACAGAGATAAAGCCAGAGTACATTTAAGCTTAATTTTTAGTTATTTCAGGAATATTTTCCAAGTAGTTAAAAGTGAAGAAATAGGTAGCAATTGGAGCAATAATCATACCAACAGCGAAGAATAAGAAAGTATTTAAAACCTTTGAGCTATGGAAATAGAGACCGAACCTAATAAAAATAACAAAAATAAATTTAAATCATTTTAAAAAGCTTAAAAAATATTTTGAATAAAAGCTAAATATTTTTTTAACACATTTGAAATATTTATTTTTCAGAATTGTTGAAAATTTCGGATGCAAGCTAGCTATTCTATATAAATATAATATAGAAAGCAGGTAGTTTGATTTTATTTGATTTAAAGTTATAATTAACATAAATATCTAGCTAATTTTATTAATAAGGCAATAAACTCTTAAAAACTCCATTAAATAAGTATGAATAAACTTAATTTGTATTTTACAATTAAACTTTTTGGTTCTATTCTTCATTGGTTTCTTATGTATTACCATTCTCCTTAGGTTGCTTGTTGATCTATTCTTTTTTCTCAACCTTTTGCTAAACTGGAGCTGGAGTAGATTCAACAGTTTTAGTTTTATTACTGTTTTCTTAGACAGTCTCTGCAACTTAATTTTACTTAGTTTTCTTTCCCATTTTTATAGATTGATTGAAATATATCTTTTTATATTAATTTTTTTTAATAAAGAAATTAGGATATTTTTGATAATATAAATTATTTGATTTTTTAATTGTAATTTGAAATAAAATTGTTTAAAAATTACGTATATATATGTTAATATTTAAAACTATTTATTAAGAAACACGTAGGCAGAATTCATACAAAACACTCAAAAATATAAAATATCTTCACATTTCTTTATTTATGGTGGAGGATACATATAGAATCTACTCAATATTAGAAAATAAATATTTTTATTAGAAAAGATATAAATAAAATTATATTTGAAAGTTTTTCATTTTAAACGTTTTTAATTTATTATTTTAATCTCTCTTTAAATTATTCCCTGGCTGAAAACCAAGAAAATTTACTAGATAGGATTTTGCATTAAAATTCAGCTTATCCAATAAAATACAAATATAAGATTTTTATTAATTAGAATTATTGATTTAAAAATATTTATTAGCAACTATTTGTTGAAGAATAAAATAATTAGCTTTATGATTAAATGTTTTAGCTTTAGTTAACTGTATTAATATTTAAACCAACTTTTAAGTTAATTAGTAAGCAACTTTTTTGTATTTGAAAAATAATTTTGAAGTGTAAAAAGTGAAATGAGAGATAATAAAATGAAATAAGAGGATTTAATTTTTGTTATGAAAAGATTTTTAATTTTGAAATGCTTTTTAACAAAATATACTCAAACAGAAATATTATGAATTGCATTTCTTAGAGACAATAAAAAGATATTTTTAAACAATCATATCCTTTATATTTTATATTTTGTTTAGCATTTTTGCTTTTGATAATATATAAATTTAATTTATTTGATCACTCGGATTCTTCTTATTCAGCTAACTTCTTTTTATGAGCTTTTTCCTTAGTCAAAGCAGTTTCTAAGCTTCTCTGTTTATATTTTAAAATAATAATTTAGTTAGTTAAATAATTTTTTATTTATTTAAAATTGATAATTGCTTTTCTGATGAAACAATTTGTGATAAATTTATTTTAATTTAAAATAAAAATTTTTTTATTTTCTATTTAAATCATTGATTGCTTATCATAATATGCTTATTGATTTGATTAAAATTGCCACTTATATAAAAAATTTTGCATTAACTCTTTTAACTAAATATTAAATAATTGCTAAATAGTTTACGTGAGCATTGTTAGCTTGATAGATAGCCAACCAAGGGTCATAGCAGACATGGAACCAAACGAAGGAAGCTGTTTTTATAATTAAAAATAGCTATAAAAAATGTTCTAATATTTTTGCAAATTTTTACTTCCCAAAATGAAGAATTGCCATAAGAAGGGGTAGTATTAAACATTTTCTCTTAAGAAAACCCAGAACTTCTTGACCTTGGGGTCAGCATTAATCTTACCAACAATTTGGGGTTGCTTTCCTTTATTTTATATGTTTAGAAAATAAGCATTATTATTATATTTTTTTGCTTTAATTCTAGAATAAGATGATATTAATCTGCTTAGATTATGAATGCATATGCAAGAAAAGTTATAAATTTTGCTATTGCTATTAGTATGTCATCTATTTATTATAAATTGTATACTCAAGATGGGCTTGGTAACTTGAGAGTAGGGAATAGTCTTGATCCAAGAAGGAGTGTATTCCTTAATGTTGTTGAAAATAAGTTTTCCGTAGACCATTTCTGCTTTCCTAAATTTTTTGAGATATTTGTATTTTTTTCTCTTCTTTTCTTTTTCTTTTAATTTTATTTTTTTCTTTCTTTCTTTTTAATTCAATACGCTATCTATCTTCTTTTTCTTTCAAATTGTTAATTCTTTTAAGTATTCTTTTTGGTATATTTTTAATTTACTTTCACATAAAAAAATGTTAGTATAAACAATGGATTTCATAATTGATTTATCTATCCTCTTATAAAGAAACTAAGGATTCAATCAATATTATTTTTCATTTATTTTTATTTATTTAACATTATCGCCATTTTATTTAGATATTCTTTTAACTCCAAGCCTTAAAGATTTATCTTCAAAACTAAAATTTATTTATTATCACAATTAAAATTTTAATTTTAACAAAGCATCACATTTAATGTAAAACATTATAAAAATATTTTTTTATAAAATTAAATTATTATTTCTTCTAAAATTATGCTAGTTTAACTTTAAATCTTAGCCATCCAATTTCTTTCTAATGATAATACTTGAAACATTTAAGTTAGTTTATAATATAATCAATCATATTTTATTAATTAAAATTGAGCATATTTACCTTAATTGGCCTTAATTAATATAATTATTTTTTAAATTACTTAATCAAAAATGAATTTTAAACTCTTTACCATAAAATCTTATTTCCATAATGTTGTTCAACATTTTATTGTTTTTTTCTAATCTTGAAATACAGCTAAAAAATTTTTATTTAAAACTCAGTAATTGTAAATTTATTATTTAAAAAAAATATAAAAAGCTCTCTTTAACATAAGTTATTTTATGGATATCTCGTAATAAATCGAAAAATATAATTATTTTTTTGTTTTTATTGTCTAATTACAAAATGTAAAATTTGATGTTTAATCTAAATCCATTAAGTTTATGATTAAAATCAACATAAAAATGTAAGCAAAACTTTTTTAGTACTTTCAAATACTCATTTAGCTAAAAAAAGTTAATTTTATTATATAAAAATATTTAAATTGTGTGCTTTGATTGATTTAAATTAAAAATTTTATTTTTAAATAGCTTTTTATACTATTTGTAAATTTTCTAGTTTATATTATTTATTAAAATAATAAATACTAGCTCAAATTAAACTTATAATTACAGAAATTAGTTTGCTACCACACAAATAATATTTTGAATATTTAAGTAAATGTATAAATATATAATATTTAAGAATAATACATTAATACATACATAAATTCATAAGAAATTAAAAAATACAGTTTTTACTTAGTAAATATATATAATAAGTATATAGAGAAAGATTAAGTAACATCAATTTACTATTTTTCTCTAGCAAAAGACATTTATTTATTGATTATATATCTTTTTGATTGCTTATGAGAAAAGATATGTTGAGTCAAATCATTTAGTTATATGATAATGGCCAAAGAAAGATATTTCCATAAACATTGTCATAGGAAAAAGAATAATTTAACCCTTTTTAAGATGATCACATATTAAAACAAGAAGATGATTGTACAAAATCATTTTACATGTATCCAAAACAATTTTAAAATGCTAGAAAAGAAATTTTAAAGACAATCTAACAACCAAGGATTAAATCCTATTCTCTTGATAAAACTGAGTAATAAATTTAATCTTAGAGAGCAATTTATTCTTAAAATAGATAAAATAGAAGGCCATAACTTAAATCTTAAATGTATTAAGTAAATTCTATTAACGATTAATAAAGTAATGATTTTTAAGCATTCAATGGGATTCTAGCCAAAAAAATATAAATTATTCATAATAATAATAATGATAAATCTATTAAAGTAGATTAATCTAATAAAAAAGACTCTCTCATCTCTAAAAGTGCTAAATTAGATGATAATTTTGAGGAGCTAGTTATTGAAGATTATTGCTTAGAAGGGGATTTATAAATTAACTCTGAGTCAAATAATTCTAATAGCAATATAATTGAATAAAAATTAAGTGAGGACCACTAATTAAATATTTTTGAAAACATATTATTGAAGTAAAAGCTGCAGGAAAATAAAATAAGTATTTAAAGTATTGATAACAGTCCTTTTAATAAGGATTACGGATCTATTGATAATTCTAATTAGAAAGAATAATTTTCTAGTTACAGTTAAGCTTATAAAAAAGATCGTATAGTACCTTAACAAGGAAATAGCAATTTTAAATAAATAAAAAGACTTAATTCAAAAAGTCCCTCTCAAAAATGTTTATCAAAAGAGAAAAAAGAATCTTAGTAATTAAAAGATTATGTGAAAAAAGATAATAAAATGGCACTAAATTAAAATGGAAAGTTTTTCAATAAAAACAAAAATGAAATATCTAATCAAAGTTAATGTTAAAAAATAATATAAGAAAGCTAAAAACCAATTAATTACATCGAATATGCTATAAATGAAATGCAAAAATAATAAATGGAAGTTAACTTAGAGCAAGCTACTTTTATTCCAGTTTAAATATTTGAAAAACCTCATCAAAGAAAACAAAAAACAAAATCAGTAAATAAAAATGTGATTAATAATGAAAAAGAGTTTTAAATTAAGCAAGATTAATTTTCAGAAGACTTGAATGAGTCTTTATCAAATGCAGGGAGTCGATTGCTACCAAAAAATAATGAAAATAATCTCTCAAAAGACCATTTCAGTTCAAATGAATTTCACACTATTAGCAAATCTTTACAAAGAAATTCAACTGAGTAGTCTATATTAAGTTTAAAAAATAAATAGGCATTGTTTAAAAAATATTTACCTAAATTGCAAAAGTAGTAATCTAAATATAAATTTGTTAAAATTGTATAGAAATCGTTTGGTGATGATTCACCTGATGTCCATTCAACGTCCATTAACTCTGAAAGGCGTACTCCTAATCACACTACATTTCGTGATTCTCCACCTTAACGTAAAAGATTACCTCAAGAAAAAGAAAACAGTTAAATTTTAAAAGCATCTTCATCGTTCTTTACTTTAAATGAACACGCAAAAAGTCTGAATAAATTAAGCACAATTTGCCTACAAAAAAATTTATTTTGTAAAACAGTAAATGATCAATTATAATAATTTGAAGAGGTCACAAACAGACTTCAAACTTAAAATACATTTCAAAAAGTATATCAATTTGTGCATAATAAAAGAATAGGAGTAAATCATTTAATAGAGTTAACTCATATTTTGTAAAAGCAAAAGTGAGTTAGCTTTTTATATAATTTATCATTTATAAAGAAATTATTTTAAATTAATTTTTTATTTTTATATTTTAAATTATTAATAAAATAACAAAGCTAAATTTAATAATCTATTAAAGCTTATTGATTTAATCTTATAAAATTTAATTTAATGTAAACAAAAATAAAATATGATTGAATACTTAAATAAATTTAAAAAGTTTTTATTAAATAAATAAGAAATTAAAAAGTTTTTTTTGAAAGAATAAAAGTTGAATTTAATAAAATGGAAAATAAAAAATAATTGAATTGAATAATTGAATTAAAAAGATTTAATTATGTAAAATTATTTATTAATTTTAAAATAGAATGAGTAGCAAACACAAACAAATTAAAAATGAAATAAATACTCATCAATTATTTTAATATTAATATTGTTATTGCTTCATTTTTTGAATTTCTTCTTCTATTTCCTATTCAATATCCTTTCTTAAATCTTCTCCAATTAGTTGGCTCATATTTTTAAATTAGTCTCTGTATGCTTCTATGGCAATATTCTGAGCTCTTTAGGCTAACATAACTTTAATAAGAGCCTTTTCTCTCATTTTTAACTCCTATATTTATTTATATTATTTTTTTAACTGTGTAATAAATGACTCTGTATTGCTTTTTTAATATTTCAAAGCTTCAATTTTATCTTCGTCTGAAAGATAACTTTCATATTAGTTATAGAAATTTGCAAATACTTTCTCAATTACTTCCTTTGGATTGCCATACTATGCTGTAGTGTAGTAATAAAATTCTAAGAATTTATATAGTAAATCTATCTGTTGAATAGCAATTAGTTGATTTGGCTGACGGTCTTTATCGATTATTTAGAAGACAAAATAAGTTAAGACATTATTTATAAATGTATTTTCATCTAATCTTGCTATTTTTTGATTAAAGCCAGAGCTACTTTAGTCATACAAATATCTCTCGTTTTGCTTTTATAGTAATTGGAGATATTAATTCATTGGATGGTTGCTGCTGTCTGCAAAGCACATTTCATAATACTACTTCAATTATTCGTTCTTTAGACAATTGTCCTAAAATAGAAATATTTCTATGATATCGTCACCATTTTTTAAAATATGAGCATCTGGAGAAAAATTTTATTATAAGCTATTTAAATAATTTTATAAGTCTATAAAAGGACCCTCTATATCAAGAAGTATACAAGCCAATAGGAAACGAGTTGCTTCTAAATTTTCTTCGAGTTCTATGTATGGATAGAAGCAATAGAAAATAGCATCTTCAGCGGCTTGATAACTATTAGTAATTTAGTAGATCATTGAAATATCTATTACTTTATTATTCAAACTTCCTAATTATGAGAACTCAGAAAAATCTATCTTTCTCATTGATAAGGAGCGCTCTTCACTTAATTTAAATTAAAAACATTAATTAATATTGTTTTAGCCACTGCTATTGACCAAGTTTTTGAATTCCTATCTTTTTTATTAATATTACTATTTCATATTTGGATTTTATGTAAAAATCCATTTTTTATTCGAATAAACCACTTTAAAACTTTACATTGTTCTAAATTACCCTTAATTTAAATTCATACTTTAACCGTTAAATAAATTCTAACCTGTATTGGGAAACATTCCTCCAGCCATTCCCATAGGAGGAGGAATCATACCGCTATTTGGAAAATTATTATTCATATTTCCAGCAATTGGAGGTTGCATGAAATTTTAAGTACCAGAGAAACCATTTACTCCAGGTGAGATATTGTTGGGGTTATTAAGACCAAAATTCATAGGTGGCATCATATTTGGCATCATGTTAGGATTAGGTGGCATCATATTTGGTTACATCATGTTAGGATTAGGTGGCATCATATTTGGCATCATGTTAGGATTAGGTGGCATCATATTTGGCATCATGTTAGGGTTAGGTGGCATCATATTTGGTTGCATCATATTAGGATTTGGTGGCATTATATTAGGTTTCATATTATTTTAATTAAGATTGCCCATATTATTAAAATTTGGATTCATATTATTATTATTATTAGCATTTAAAGGCATATTCATAAAATTTTGCATATTTTAAAAGCTGCTCTATGGGACTCCGTTTCCGTTCATTCTTATGCTCGTTTTGATTTTCTACTTTTTCTTATTTTACTTTTTTTAAGATACAAAAATTAGATTTTTTAATAATTTTCTAATTATTTTTATTAATATAAAAATATCAATAATGTTTTTGATTTCACATTATATCTCTTTCGTTAAATATTCTAATAGCTTCATAATAATTTAGTATAAAATTTTTTTATTTCAATAAAATATCAATATTCTTTTAGAAACATCTTACTTCCCTAATAGAAACTATAAAAAATATAAGAAAGGGAATTAATTTTCCATAAATACTTCTGAAAGCTTTTCCAAAATAATAAAACAAAATTTTTTATATAAAAATTAGAAAAAAAAATTGAATTTTAGTCAAACAAAGTAGCTAGATGGCAAATATTATAATATGAAAAAAAAAAATCCAAATTGATAAAGAATTTTTTCTTGTGTTTATGTAGATATATCATATGGAAAAGAGTTAAAAAAAATGTAAATAACTAAAAAATTTGAATAAATTGATGCTAATCATCATAAACTTTTATGTGATGCTAACTTAAATTAATATTTACAAAGTGTTACAAATATAAAATTTTTCAGGTATACCAAAAGTCTACTATGTTAATATTTAAGAGAATAAAATATCATGGTCATTGATTGGCTTGAATGCTCTTTAGAAGATTTATTAAATTTTTGGAATATAAAATTTATACTCAAAATATCATTAATCTGTCATTCATTCATAACAAAAAATTTATATCCAACAATGTCCTTCTATATAATTTCTTAATTGTTACATTTTAAATATTCATAAAGTGTATTTGATTAATTTTGGTTTTACAAAAATATACCTTTTGAAAGATGAACAACATAGAGACTATACAGAAGTAAAGTCTTAAACAATAACTGCAAGATATGCTTCTAAAAGTGCTTATTTAGGCAGAATAGGGAAGAAGACATAATTTATAAAGCTTGGGATATATGCTTATACATTTTATGACAGGTTCTCTACCTTTAGAAACTTGAAAACTACACATAAGAATGATAATTATAAGAAAATCAAAAAAAAAATCTTAAAATATATGTAAATTAATTGAGTTAAGGATTCCCAAAGAATTTTGTAACTTATCTAAACTATTCTAAATAACTAATCAAAATCCCTATTATGAGTAAATGAGAAAGCTCTTTAATGATTTATTTGAAAGATAAGGTTATGAATTAGATTGCTTGTGTGATTAAAAACGTATAGGAAAAAATTGTTAGAATAATAACTAATGATATATAATTTTGCAGAATTTACTCTAAAATAACCCTTACTTTTTAAGTAAAAGGAAATAAAGTTATATGAATATTTAAAGATTACAATAATGAAGATTGATTTACTATTTTATAGCTATCCTTTTATTTTTTATTAGTAGATATAGTTTAAGTTCATATGCAGGATGATGATGATGGATTGCAAAAGTCTAATTTGAATAATAAATCTAAATAAAATCTATCAGAGCTTTTATAAAATTTTTGTAAAGAAAAACTATTTGTAAGCTATTTTTTATTATGTAGAAATGTCTAACTTTTAGAAATTTATTAATTTCTAATTGATAATAATCAATCTAGATCGATAGAACAAATAAAATTGAACATTTATGAGTCGCTATTTAATTTTTAATTTATCTTTGTTATTTCTCGGTTTTTGGAATTATCTGAATTAATTTTTTCTACCTATCAATTAAATTTGAGCATATTCTAAAAATGAGAAATTATATATAATATTTTAGCTAAAGGAGCTTATCTGATTTTTATATTAAAAGAATTAGTAGCAAAAGTACAGAGAATTGAGAAAATGATAAATAATTATTTTATATTTAAAATAACTTTGGTATATTTCCTTTTATACAAAAAGTCAGACTAATTTAAGTTTTTTTGTTTATCAAAATAAATAAAAAAAATTTTTAATTTTTATTGAAAAAAAGCTGATTTCATAAAGTAGTGATTATTTATATCTATTATAATAAACTAAGAAATATTTTAATATAAAAGATAATTACAAAACAATTTTATTTGAGTATTTATTAAATTTATTTATTTATTTTTTTCACAAAATGTAAAAATGTTTGATTAAATTTTATCATTATTAATAAATACAAAAAGAACATTCAAAATTATTTATAAAATTCGATATGATTTTTTTCTGGAAAAAAATTTACATGAATTCAAGTTTGGCAGATATTAAAAGAATAAAATTTTTTGTCATATTTTTATGATTTAGAAAAGTTAAGAAAGATATTATTCATAAAAATAATTAACACTTAATAGGTAAAGCAAAATATTAAAAAGAATATCTAAAAATGAGTATGTTTGAAAAGGTTTGCATACTTGGATCTCTAGGAGCTGTAGGTTTATTTAGTGTTTACTCTATCTTTGCTCCTTCTAAAAATAAATTGAAAAAGGAAGAAATTTAATAAAAGCGTTAGAAATTAGTAAATGACGATAACATGAGAGTCCTGTATTCAACAATGACTTTCTTCTACTTACAAGGTTTTGAATAGGAAAAACTTTAAAGTTTTCATAATCTGTATGACATTTTACAAATCTCTAAACCTAAGCTAGTTGCCCTTTAACTCAGTGAAAAGGAGTATGAAGAAAAATACCAAGCAATTATCAATCATCCTTAATATCCTGAGTTGATGCGTAAAGTTGATTTCTACTTATAAACTAAGAGCGAAGAAATTAAGAATATGTAAGAATTAGATCTCAAGCATCTTGAAAAGCTATATATCTTTGATTACTGTAAAAAAAATAAATGTTAAGTTCTCTTTTGTGATAAATCACCTTCTGAACTAAGAGCTATGTATTAGGCAAAGCTCTAACTCAGTAAGTTGCACCTTGAAGAAAACAAAGATATTCCATCTTAATTGAAAGAGCTTTATTCAGAAGATTTAAAAAAGTTTGATTCCCAGGCTATTAAGAAGTAAAAATAATCAATTTAAGACATTGAAAAAGAAATTAAAAAAGAAATCTATGAAGACTTCCGTTATAACTTCTTTGTTGATAAAGTCATCTCTGAACTCTAACCCAAAACTTCTTTAATTCCTTCCAACCCATATAAAACTCTTGTTGGATTAGTAGAGCCTGAGGATTTAGAAGGTATAACTAAACTTTGGAAAAATAAATTTAAAACTACATATGGCCATGAAATCTTAGAAGACGAAGAAGCATTAAACAGACGTATGTAAAAATAAAATTAACAACCAAGTAACTTATAAGCCCAAGCATGATATATATATCTAAAAAGTGAGATATTATTTTTAATAGTTTAAGAAATTATAGTATAATTAGAAATAAAGAGTGATAGATATTTGTGCAATTAAATAATTAAAAGCTAAAAGAACAAACAATTATTTTAAAATTGTATTAAAAAGAAAGATATATAAAATTTTAAAAATATATTCATTAATATAATTTTTATCCTTTAGTTAATCTTTATTGTATTTTTATTTGTTGATTTTTAATTTAACTCAATCTTCAAACGAGAATTTTTAAAATTTGATAAAACCTTTTTCTCAACAATAATAACTAACTATTAAAATATGATATATTTAGATTTTATTTTAGACTATTTTCTTAATTTTTTGAATTGAAAAACCTTTAATGTTAAATAAAACATTTTCTTTAAAGATGAATTGACTCATAAAATTATTTTCTTAAAAATAGCAGAAATCCTATCAAAAAGAATAAAAAAAAAACTCAAAAAAATTTGATTATTATTTATTTTATTAATTAATTTATTCTTGGATATTTTTTTTTATTAAATTTAAAATAAAAATTTTCATCAATAGCAAATTTATCACCAAATACTCTTTCAAATTTATAAAATCCTATTTTTATTTGAAAATATTTAAAACTCCTTTTTTTATATTTAAATAAGTATATATACATATTGGATTTAAATATTTTGGAGTGTTTTTGAAATTTAATTTTAATTTATTTAATTTTATTTTAAATATTCAAAATTTGGAATAAAAATAAAATATATTTTATTAAGAAGTTCATTTTTTTTAAAAAGATTAGCTTTAAAATATTTTAGAATAACATCTACTAAATAAAAAAGTTATCAATATGTCATTTTATCTGTGATAACTTATTAGGATATTTGTTTTTTTAAATTCTATTTTTGATTTTTACTGATTTGCCACCAAAATTTTAATTCGAAAATAAATTTTAAAAAATATCAAATTTTTAAATATGCGCAAAAATCATAAAAAATCAAAATCAAATTATTAATAGGATTTAATTATCTTAAAAATAGGAAAAATAAAGCATAAGTATAAAGCTTATAAATAAAAGAAACAGCTCTTATATAAATCTAGCTTTAAATCTATTATAAATAAAAAAGTCAAACAGGATGTCAGTCGAAACAACTTATCAAAAAAAGACACAACTTGAACATATTTTATTGAGACCAGATACTTACGTAGGTTCCAATGAATACCAAGATGAATAAATGTGGGTTCTAGCAGATGACGGATCATCTTTTGAAAACAGACAAATAAAGTATGTCCCAGCTCTTTATAAAATCTTTGATGAAATTCTTGTCAACGCAGCTGATAACTATTAGGTAAATACCAGCTTAAAAAAACATTTTTTTATTTTTTTAAGTCTGATCTGATGATAGATAGAAAACAAACTAACACATTTTAATTTTATAAATAGAGAGATAAGAGAATGAAAAGATTAGATGTAATTATTGATCAAAAGAACAATTGTATTTCAATCCTAAACGACGGAAAAGGAATTCCTGTTTAGATTCATAAAGAATATAATATTTATGTTCCAGAACTTATTTTTGGACATCTTTTGACTTCTTCAAATTATAATGACGAAGAAAAAAAAGTTGTAGGAGGTAGAAATGGTTTTGGTGCAAAGCTTACCAATATATTTTCAACTAAGTTTATTGTAGAATCAGCAGACTCTAAAAACAAAAAGTAAAGTTATTTGTTATAAAAATAAATAGGAGGAGTTTAAATTCAAATTACTTTTAATTAGGAAATTTTAAATGACTTGGACAAAAAACATGTCTGAATAATCTGAACCACAAATATCAAGTTATACCGAAAGCGACTACACAAAAATCACTTTTTACCCTGACTTAAAGAAATTCCACATGAAAGAACTAGAAAAGGTAAAATGTGTTTTTTAATAAGAAATTATCCACTTTTAGCAAAATAAATTAACCTTTTGTTTTAAATAATCTTTCAAATAATTAATAGGATATTGTTGACTTGATGAAAAAAAGAGTATATGATATGGCTGGTGTCATTGGCGGCTCTGTTAAAGTATCATTAAATGGAGAAAGAATTTCAATAAGTTCATTCTCTGATTATTGCGATTTTTATTTAAAGAACCAAGGTGCAGAAGTAATTAAGGTAAATATTATTTATTATATAAGGTGAAGGCATTTAGATAAAATCTATTTCTAACAAACAAAAGGTATCAGATAATAAAGGTACCAATAATTAAAGATGGGAAGTTATAGCAAGTTTATCAGAGGGCTAATTCTAATAAGTAATTAAAAAATAAATGAAAAAAATATCTAATTTTATTTTATTTTTTTTAAAAGGTTTCATTTGTTAATTCAATTTGCACCTCAAAGGGAGGTACTCATGTTAACTACATAACTGACTAAATCACTGAAAAATTGATGGAAACTTTGAAAAAAAAGGAGAAAAGTCTTAACATTAAGTAATTTTAGGTTAAGAGTCATTTATGGATTTTCGTTAATTGCTTGATTGAGAATCCCTCTTTCGATACTTAAACTAAAGAAACACTAACTTTAAGATAATAAAGCTTCGGTTCAACCTGTGAAGTTTCTGAAAAGTTTATCAAAGAACTCTTAAAATCAAATATTATTAATCATATCCTCCTTTAAGCTAGAGTAAACATTTATTTTCAAATTTTTCTTGAATTAATTTACCAATTTATTTCTAGGCTAAAGAGTAAGCAAAGATGGCTAAAACTTTGTCTGCTAAAAAGCAAAGTAGATTATTAGGAGTTCCTAAGCTGGAAGATGCAAACGATGCAGGTAAATTATTAATTAATTCAAATTTATAACTTTTCTAAAAATAAATATAGGTACAAGAAACGCTGAAAGCTGTACACTAATTATAACAGAAGGTGATTCTGCCAAAGCTTTAGCTATGAGTGGTATTGAAGTTGTTGGAAGAGATAAATTTGGTGTCTTCCCATTAAAGGGTAAAATGTTAAATGTAAGAGATTCTACAAGCAAGCAAATTACAGAAAATTTAGAAATCTAAAATATCATCAAGGTAATGGGTATGAAGCTAAATACAAACTATGATAATGTTAAAAGTTTGAGATATGGATCAATTATGATTATGGCTGATTAAGATCACGATGGTTCCCATATCAAAGGTTTATTCATTAACTTTATATAGAATTTTTGGCCCAGCTTGTTCTAAATGGATGGTTTTCTTAAAGAATTTATTACACCAATCGTGAAAGTTAGAAAAGGTAATTAATCAATAAGCTTCTTTAGTATTCAAGACTTTAAAAGATGGAAAAGCACATGCCCAAACTAGCATTTATGGAAAATTAAGTATTACAAAGGTCTTGGTACTTCAACCGATTAAGAAGCCTAAGAATATTTTGGAAATATAAACAAGCATGTCATTAGTTTTAAATACAATGGTAAGGATGATGAAGATGCTATTGATTTGGCTTTTAATAAGAAGAGAGCTGAAGACCGTAAAAAATGGTTAGTTAAATATGACCCAGAAGAAAATGTTGACCACTCATAAAAACATTTGACATACAAAGATTTTGTTAATAAGGAGCTAATTAATTTTTCTAATTCTGATAATGCAAGGTAAATAAATTATTAAACAAATTATCATATTGACTTATAATTTTTTAATTTTAAAAATAGATCTATTCCCAGCCTTTGTGATGGTTTAAAGCCTGGTTAAAGAAAAATTCTTTTTGCATGCTTTAAGAGAAACTTGAAGAATGAAATTAAAGTAGCTTAGTTATCTGGTTATGTAGCTGAACACTCCGCTTATCACCATGGTGAATAATCTTTAGAATCTACCATTGTAGGTATGGCTTAGAGTTTCGTTGGTACAAATAACATCAATTACCTCATGCCTATAGGTCAATTCGGTTCTCGTAACATGGGAGGAAAGGTATTAATTTTATTTTCAAAAACTTTTTCTTAAAGTTATTATAAAATATAGGAAGCTGCATCTGCAAGATATATCCATACTTGCTTAAATAAAATTACTCGTTGTGTTTTCCCTGAGCCAGACGATCATATTCTCTACTACCTTGAAGATGAAGGATAATAGGTAGAACCTATTTATTACCTTCCTATCATCCCTACAGCTCTTTTAAATGGTATTAAAAAAAATAAAATTCAAATTAAATACTAACTCAATTTTATAAAAGGTGCTGATGGTATCGGTACAGGTTGGTCTACTAGTATTCCTTGCTATAACCCAAGAGAATTAGTTGATTCAATTGAAAAAAGAATGATGGGAGTTCCCTTTACTGATTTATTGCCATGGTACAAAGTAAGATAAAAATTTACTAATAAAATTTTCTAAAAAATTGAAAATTATTTATTTACACAAACAAGGGTTTCACTGGTGAAATTTCTAATAACGAAAAATCTTAAATTACTGTTAGTGGAAAGTACCATTTAGTAAATGAAACAACAATAGAAATTACTGAATTACCTATTAAGAAATGGATTAGAGATTATAAGAACTTTTTAGAAGAGAAATTAGAATCTACTAAAGATAAGGATCCCGAAATTGAAGATATTAAGGAATATCATGCTGGTAATAGAGTGCATTTTGTAGTTAAAATGAGCGAAAAGCAAATGGAAAAAGTAATTAATATATGATGAAAAACAAACAAACTAAAAATTAATTTTATTAAATTCAAGGTATAAAGGGAAGGTATTGACAAATACTTCAAATTATAATCAACTATTCCTACTACAAACATGGTTTTATTCAATCATGAAGGAAAACTTACTAGATATGCTAATATTTGCGAAATTATGGAAGAGTTTTATGAAGTTAGATTAAATGCATATAAAAGGAGAAAGGAATATTTGGTCTCTAAAATCGAACGTGATTTAGAAATTCTTTCTAATAAAAAAAGATTCATTTTAGCTGTCATAAATGAATCTATTAGAGTAAGAAACGCTAAGAGAAAAGACTTGATCAAAGAACTAAGCGTCTAAGGTTACGTCTAAATGAAAGATATGCCAAAAATTAAATCAAGTAAGCTTACAAGCTAACTTGAATAAGAATAAAATTAAGATAGTAATGAAGAAAATTTTGAAACTAATCCTAATGAGATTAATGCTAAAGAGTATAACTATCTCCTTAGTTTGCCTATGTGGAGCTTGACTTATGAAAAAGTTGAAGAGATAAAGTAAGAATAAAAAAATAAGTAGGACGAGTTAGACAAGCTTGTTGCTACTGAAGTTATTGATATTTGGAAAGAAGATCTTAAAAACTTCATTGAATGCCTTGATTAAATTGAGGAAGAAGAAGATGAAGAAATGCGTAAAAGAATGAAGAAACAAAGCAACTCTAAAGGTAATTTAAATTTTTAATTCAATATAAATAGTTTTAAAATGCTTTTTAATATGAAAGTTAAATAAGGCAGTACAGCTAGTTCTAAGTTAAAGAAAAAACCAACCAAGAAGAAATAAGATAGTGACGATGATGACGATGATGCCATGGATATAGAGGAAGATGGAGATGGATCAGATTTTGATACAGGCAAGAAAAAATAGAAGAAAAAACCTTCATCAGCTCCTTCTTCATAAGCAGGACCTAAGGGAAAGATCGGTGATTATAAACCTAATTTGTCTTAAGATACAGGAATAAGCAGTAAAACAAATAAAAATAATTAAAATACTCTCGGGTTTATCAAATAGTAAGCTCCAATTACTACTTAAGTTAAGACTCAACCAGAAGTCAAAAAACCAGTAGATCCTTTGCTTGAAACTTTAGAAAAATATACTTTCAAGAAAGAAAATACTTAAACATAAAAAGAAGAAAATAATACATAAAATTCAGTTATATCTTAAATACTTTCATAAAACTATTCTCTATCACTTGAAGAGAGACTTAAATTGAGGGCAGGTAAAAAATTACAAAAAATATTTTATTTTTACATTATTCATAATAAAAAATAGGGGAAAACTCATAAAATTTGACTCAATAAACAAATGGATTTTCCTAATAAGTAAATACATAATAAGACTATAATAACTTGGGCAATAAAGATGAAGAAGAAGAAGATGACCTTCTCTTTAACTTCAAAAAAGAAAAGAAAGAGAAATAATCAACTGATATTTTTGATGAATTAGATGATCTTGATGCACTTTTTAATGAAAAACGCTAAGGAGCAGACCTCGAAAATGAAGAAGAGTAGCTGACCAAAAAAAGAGTTCTGAATGAAGGAGAACCAAAAAGTATAGCTTAAAATAAAAAATAAACAAAAGAAATAAATGATGAAGATCTTGAATATAATTTGTTTAAGGATGAAAAGCCAAAGTAAAAAAAGCCTCCTGCTACTGCTGCTTCAAAATCAAAGAAAGTGATAAATAAAAATGAAGATGATGATGAAGACTTTAATGATGATTTATCAGAAGATGAAAAACCAAAGAAGAAAAGGTCCAATTAAACTTAATCAAAAACCAAAAAATAGAAAAATGAAAGTGAAGATGAAGATTTTAATAGCAAAGAATCTGATGAAAAACCTAAATAAAGAAAATCTAATTCTAACTCATAAAAAGCAAGGAAACCTAAGAAAATGAGTGATGATGAGGGAGAAGAAGATGATGATTTTATCATACCTGATGAGGATTCTGATGAAGAAAAACCTAAGAAGAGAAAGAGTAATGCAACAAAACCTAAAAATAATAAAGAAGATAAAGATAATCAAAAGTCTAAAAAAAATAGAACCGATTCACCAAAACTTAAAATAACAAATTCAGAAGATGAAGATGTTGCTGAATTAAAGCAAAATGAAGTTTTATAAACCAGAACAAGAGGTAAAAGAAACCCAATTCCTCGTAAAATGATCATTGATAATTCTGATGAAGATTTCAGTGAAGAGGAAGAATTTGGAAATAGCAAAAAGAAATCAGTAAATAGTAAAAGCCAAAAAAAATAAAAAGACGATGAATCATCGGATGAATGCTATTTCTGACAAAAAATATTATAATTTAAAAAACAGTTGTATCTTTATATTAAATTTTAAATATTTGTGTGTATCTAACTCTTTAAAATTTATTGTGTCATTTCAATATGTATTTAAAACTTATCATTTGAAGAATGTAACTTATTTATTTTTACATGCATTCATTCAATCAATCAATCACACTCAGCTTTAAATAATTTAAAAAGATATTCCGCAAATTTTAGAATTTAAAGTTGGTAAAAAAAGTTATCAAATTTGCAATATTTCTATTGATTTATATATTTATCAATCAGTCAATGCTGACGATGTAATTTAAAAGATGTGTTGTTTTTTCTAGATTATTTAACTAATTATTAATATTTAAGAAATTTTTAAAAATTTTGAAATTTATTAAAAGTTTAAAATTTGTTAAAAAATAATTAAAAAATTAAAGTAAAAGAAAAAATAAAAATGATAGACAATTAGAATATAGGAAGTGACGACGAATTAGATATTTATGAACCAGGAACTTCAGGCGTATGAAAATATTTTATATAGTTTGTATTGTAATAGGTTAAATAAGATATAGCTTAAATTCTTTCAATTCTAAAATAGGAAATCATTAGCTACTTGAAAAGAAACTTTAATACATTAAATGATTAGGTTTTAGGAGCTAGAAAAAAAGCTATCCTCAACATTTATGAAAAACTATCTGAAAGCTAATTTGCTATTTCTGGAAGTAAAAATTATCTCTTTAGAAACTCAAATCAAGCTAAATTATTTCATTTTTGCAAATATTTAAAGTGGTTTCTCAATAGATCATGGTTAAGTTCAATAAATAATTATTATAATGTTTTTCGGATAGAGCAGAGAAGATTAGAGAATACTCTATCAAAATTATTTCTGAGTAATTTTTATTAATTTTAATTGCTATGTTTTTTAAATAAATGTTTTGAATTCAGATTATTGTCCAAATGTGATGATATGTAACCTTTCTTACCTTATGTGATATCTATTGTTTGTGAGAGAGTTAATTGCCAAGACCTTGAAGGAATTCTCAATGTTCCAGAAGTTATGAGACCTCCCCCAGGTTAGAAGCCCAAAATGCTTATCAAGCTAGTCGAAGAATCTGAAGAGGTAAGAATAATTTTTGATTATTAACTTTTTTCAATATAATAAATAAATTAATTAATAAATAGTTGCGCTAAGAATTGTGTAAATTAATGCATGTGATAGTTACCTGTTCAAATTCAAATATGCTTTATAATCATGTGGATGATATTTGTAATATTTTGAGAGCTCTATCCATGGATCCATGCTCTGAAGTTTAGAAATTAGCATGTAAATGTGTTTCAGAATTCTGTATTAATAATAAGGAACTGCTTCTGCATTTTACAGAAATTTTGGCAAGAGGACTTCTTTTACCTTTGATTAGTAAGAAATCAAAAGTTAGAATTGCTGCTTTGGAAGCTCTTGGAGTAAGTTAAACAATATTAATAGGCAATTAAATAAATTTTATATAATAAAAATAAATAGTCTGTGTTACAGTGTGGAGTATGGAAATACAATGCAAATGTATTTGAAATTTTAGTTGGATTTAGAGATCCTAACTCCGTTCCAATTAAAGATTTTTATGAACCTTCACATAATATAAACTATTTAGCCACTTTTATTACTGATCCAAAAGTTAATGTTAGAGATATGTTTTTAAGGTGTGTTGGAGATTGGGTTTCTAGACTACCTGATAGATATGACCATTTGCCAAGACTGATACCTTATCTTATATCAGGCTTGTTTGATGATTTCGAAGAAATTAGAGAAACATGTTTTGAAGTCTTAGAAGAAGCAGGCTAAGAGGAAGAAAGAGAAAAGGTAAATATAAATTGAATAACGATTATTTATTAATAAATTAAAATGTTAAAATAAGGAAAAAGAATTAAGAGAAGCTAAATAATTCGGTATGGACTCTGATTGGACTTATGGAGGTAAGTTGAAAAACCTACCACTACCTGACCCAATAAAAAAGAGACCTTGTTTAGGTGCTAGAATGCTTGTTAGAGGACAGTATCGTAAGTTTTAGAAGGCATTATTTAATGAGTTAAAGGATAATAATCTTAGTGCACGTATTAGAGCTGCTAATTTAATGAGAATAAGTGTTATTTACTGTGAAGATTATATGACTTAATTTTTAGATGACGTAATAAGATCATTAGTTTGGTAATTAGTTTCTGATAAAGCTGAAGAGAAAGTTATTTGCCAGAAAATATAAGAGAGTTTCTTTTATATTGGAAGGTTCTGTGATTTTAATACCTATTTACCAATTATTAAGAGTGGATTGAGTGTAAAAGATTACTGAATATTTTATAGAATTTGTGTTTCAATTTTTTTAATTAATAAAAATAAACTAATAGGGAGAATTTTATTAAAATGAAGACTATGTAAGATGCAGTTTTGAAGGATTAGCTTAATTGGTAAAAGGTAGCTTAGAAGCAATTCCTAATGGATAAGGAATTGGTAAAAAGATGAAATTAGTAGAAGAAGTTCTTGATATTATAACCGAAAAGTCTATTATTAATTCAATATCAACATTTAATTATGTTCAAGCAGCAAATGTAAATCATTTTAATAAATAAATAAATAAATAAATAGAAATTTGAATTTTATTTTTTAAAATTAATAAGCTTATGGAGGGTTTGATTAGAGGAATATTGAAGTAGGGTAAAAAAGAAGAAGTAGAAATATTATTAAAATAGAGGTATTAAAAGTTAATGACTATTCTAGGAATAATAAGCTACATACAGCTTGTAGATAAAGCTTTTATAGTTACAACCCCTTTGAGCTATTAGATTCTAGATACTATAATTTAAGCAGCTTAAAACAGCGACGTTTTTAAATTACTAAATGATATTTTAGATTATTCTGAAAGCAAATTATAACTTTTTTCAGAAAAAGTAACTTAAGCAGCTGATAATTTAGATTCTTTAAATTTTGGTGATATTACATGGAAAAGTTTAGTAGGTTAGGTGATTTACCACATTTTGTATGAAAATAGCTTTGAAAATGTGGCTAAAATTTATGAGATAATAAATTACCTTGTTAAAAACTCTTAAATTCCTGATTTATGTGATTTTGTATCCAAATTAAATGCTTTATTTATTTAAAAAATTAAGATTTAACTTAAGAACCCTCAATTGAAAATGGAAGGAGGCAATTAACTTAGTTTATTTTATGGAGGTTTATTAGAATCATAAAGTTTAGTTACCAAGTGGATGTAAGATGAAACAGCAAAAATTAAAATTACTCAATAGTTTATTTAGAATTTCTATTTGCTCTACAAGTTCAATATAGAAGGATTATTTGAGTCTGATATTGATAAAATGCTTTAAGACTACTTAGAAAGAGGATCTCTTTAAAATTTAAGTTCTTTGATTGGATCTATCCCTATATTACACAAAAAGTTTTATAAAAAATAAGATATCGACATGACAAAATTGTTATAGTTTATAATAAAAAAAATTCATAATAAAATTCAACCATACCTGAAAGAGTTATATATTGGAGAAGGCGATTAGAAACTATTTGTCGTTCCTTTACTTATAGCCTACACTATCGAGAGACTAGAAAGATTAGGAGATCCTGCTGATTTAGTAATAATAAGCATTTTTTAATCAAAGAAATATTTTTACATTAATTAAAAATAAATTTATTAAATAAATAGCTTTTCAATTCTTATTGGCTAAAATATTATTTTATCTTAGATTTTAATTTAAATTTTCTTGCTGATTTAGTAATAATAAGCATTTTTTAATCAAAGAAATATTTTTACATTAATTAAAAATTAATTTATTAAATAAATAGCTTTTCAATTCTTATTGGCTAAAATATTATTTTATCTTCGATTTTAATTTAAATTTTCTTTAAAAATATATTTAAGAAAAAATTATTTTGTAGATTTTAAAATAAAAAATTAAAATTTTTATTAAAATAATTTTTAGAAACTGGCAGCTATTAATTTTGAAACTTTAGATCTTCTTTTAGAGTATATTCCAACTGTGGCGGACCAACCCTACTTAGGTGATAAGCACATATTTGAAAACTACACTGCTTTTATTTAAAAAATGATTAAATATGCTTTGGATGAAAAAGATGTTGAAATAAAAGCATATTATTTGGCAACATTAAAAAAATTAGTTAACAAGACTACTTTTAATTTTAGAATGGAATACGAATCAGCTATTTCTAACAAGCAGTTTGCAAGAATAGATCTTTTAAAGGTTCTTCAACCAAAATGAGTTCAATTAAAATGAAAAAATAAATTTTTAATTCGAAATAATAAAATTATTTATAAATGTTGTATAGAATAAGTATTTAATTCATTGTAAGTAAATCATAAAAATCAATTTAAATAACATAAATTCCCTAATAAAAATAAATAAGTTAGTAGAGATAAGCTGAATGCAAATAAAAATAGACTCAATAAAAAATTTATTTAAATAAATACAGTGCAAAAAGTAATAAAAAATATTATAAATAATTGGTTTGTTAATTAATTAAAATTTATATAAATTTTTTATAAATTTCTAAAATCTTAATAATCAATAGATATATATATATATTTTTATTCAAATAGAAAATTTTAAACTTTAGTAAATTAAAAAAATTCCATCCTAATTATTTAATAGCTTACTATTTATAATTAATTGAATAAATAAATCATAAGAATAGAAAAAATATATTTAATGTTTCTTGCCTTATTCTAAAAACTATTTTTAGACATTCTGTAAAGTATGATTTTTCTATATAGAGTCAACCTTTTTAAGCTTTTATCTTTTAAAGTGCTGTTTTAATAAATAAACATTAAAATTACTGTTTGATTAAATAGATTAGTTGAATTAGATTTATTAAGTAAAATTGTATGGCGATAATTGATTTTTCATAAGTGAACAATTTAACATAGATGTGATAAATTTTATTTGAAAAGTTTTGTCATAATTAGAATTAGAACTGAGATATTAGATTAATGTACTAAATGCCAATTAATTTAATTTACTTTTTATTAGTGAATTTGTAAAAATAATTAAGGAAATTAATTACTTTTCACTTTTTTATAAAATTAGTTTAATTAAATTAAATACTAACTAATATTTTTTAAAGTAAAAATCAAAAAATCACAATCAGAAAAGTTAGAACTAATAATAACAAACTAGAGTTTATTTATTATTTATAAGTTAAAAACAATTGCTTATAAATAAAATATTTTTATAAAAAATCTCTAATATTTTAAGGCTTTAAGTAATCTATTTGTATTGCAACAAACATTTTGAAATATTGAAGAAGCTCTTAATTGAAGACAAAACTTATTCTAAAAAGAAATATTTCTACTTAGTTTTTAAAAAATTAGCTATTAAGCTTAAAATTATTTATTATGTCTAGAAAATCATCATAAAATGGAACTATTAAAAATCATAGTAGCTATATAAATGATAATAGTAGTCAAACAAAAGAAATCGAAAAAGATACTCCCAAACTTTCTTAGAATTCAAATAAAAATGCTTCAGCCATTGAAAATAATGTTTAGTAAAATTGTAGAGAAGCAGCATCTTCGCTTTTGCAAAATAATTAGGTGTCATTTAATCCTTCTTCCTCGTTGATGATGGGAGATAAATCAAACAATACTAACTCTTTGGATGAAGAAAAAATGATTTTAGAAGTAATTTTATCTGGTTAGTTAAACGATTTAAAGCACTTCAATTGGAAAAATAAAACTTTAAATTATGTTAGACCGTTTGGCCCTACTTCATCAATAGATAAAAAGGTAACACCTCTAATTGTAGCAGTTTACTGTGGAAATATTGATAATGTGAGAGAGCTGTTTAATTAAAAAGCTCCAATAGATGTTAATTACCCATCAAAAAAGTAAAAACTATCTCCTTTAATGGTCGCATGCATTAAGGGACAATTTGAAATTATGCAATACCTAATATAAAAGGGAGCGGATGTTTGTTAAACTAGTGTAGATGGACTTCCTCCGCTTTACTATTGCTTTTCTAGGCTTGAGGAAGATAGCAATTATTTTGAAAATAAAAACCTTTGTATCAAAATGGCTCAATACTTATTAGAAAAAGGAGCAAATGTTAATTAAATTGTTAATGAAGAAAATAAACATACACTACTTATGCAATTTTGTAATATTTAAGATGATCTAGATTACAGAGAAAAGGATATAAACCTATCTATGATTAGATTTTTAGTTTAAAATGGTGCAGATATTTTTATGAAAAATGCTTAAGGCTAAGATTGTTATGACCTGCTTGATAAACATCCATACAAAGAAGAAGTAATTAAGATATTCGAATAATATGAAAATACCATGGTTTCTAATTTCAGAATATCTAATGAAAACGAAAGACCCTCCTAATCTCAATTATTAATATCTTAAGGTAGCCGCTATTAATAAAGCAAATCCAAGAAAAAAAATTCAACTCTAAACACTCCTTAGTCTTCTAGCAGACATCTAAATCTACCTAATATTAGTTAATCACCAAACGGATAATCGTTTAGTAACTAGTGTTAGCATAACTAGTAATAATAATAATAATAATAGGAATTATAAAAATAACTTAAACCTCAAATAGAGAATTAAACTTAATAATATAGATCTAAATATAATTAAAATACAGAAATTGAAGGAGAAGAGACAAAGCACAAAGCATGCTGCCTTCTCTTTTTTTGAAAAGTCTGAAATTCTTATGTAAAATTAAATAAATATCCCTCTACTAAAAAAAAAATATGATCTTTTAGCCAATTAATTTCAAGCTACTTTTAGCAACATTTATTCTTGAACCAAAAGAAACTTTTTTAGCACTTGCTAAAATTAGAATTAATTTAGTTAATAAAAATATTCAAAAATTTATATTATTATTAATTTAATCAATAAAACTAATTATTTTTATATTAAATAAACAATTTACAAATTAAAGAAATATAAAATATTTATATTATTCAAAAAAAGTTAATTCATTTTTTTTGTATAAATTTATTTCATTTTTTATAAATAGTTAAATCATCCAATAATTATTTTTCTGTTTTTATACATGTAATATGCTGTAAAAATTTATTTATTTTTTGATTCATTAAAATAAAAATATAATAATGTTCCGAGATAATTTGATTACTGAGTTTTCTCTACAATTAAAATTGGTTGTAATTATTAATCAATCTTTTTAAATAATTGAATTTGGTAGATATTTATATAATCTATGAACTACATCTAACAAATAAGCACAAAACACAATACTAAATAAAATAATTATAATTTTAAGCAAAAAAATTAAGATTAAAAACAAGGATAATAAAATTCGACAATAAAAATTATAATTCGCATTTCGAAATAAATAAAAAAAATAATGAAAATTAATTGAATAATTTTAAATGGTTTTCTACTCAATATTAAAATAATTTCATTTTTAAAACAAAATACATTTTAGTTTCTAAATAGATTTTTCATTTAAAATTTTATTTGAAATATCCTTTTTTATAATGAGGTTAAACATTTTATATTTTATTGAGTGAAAGAGCAGTAAGAGCATTTAATTTACATTATATAATATACAGTTTACCCATTATATTAAAATAATTTGTAGCATGTTCCAAATTTGTTATTATTTATTTCATTTTTTGGATTTCTTTTTACCTTTCTTTTTCTTTTTCTTTCCTACTTTAAAGAAAGGATTGCTAAATAGTCCTAAACCAGGGTCAGGCATTAAATCAGCATCTACACCTAAGTTACCTTCAGGTACTAATAATGCATTTTTCATGGCTTTGATGGGTACATTAACGTTATACTTTGCTAATCTTTTTTTAACTTCTTCTATTTCATCAACTTACTCTTTTCTTACTACATCAACATTAACCCTTGAAATCACAGCTGAGAATGGTCTATGAAGCTAGTTTCTTCTATCTTTAGAATAAACAGAAAGAGAAGCAGTCTTAATTTCTGGACGCTCATCTTCTAGATCTTTTGACTTTGGAACATTTATAGTTTATCCATAAAGCTTTCTTATTTAAGCAATTTTTTATTTTGAAGCATTATATTCAAGGTCATCAATTTCTTTATCAAATCTAAAATATTTGTCAGTTTTAGCTTTAACTGGATTCGTTTTGGATAAGTCAATAACATTTGTGCTTTTAGGAATATTGACCCTTGATCCCCTATATTCTCCCATCTTTGGGACTCCTGCTAAATTCTCTAAATCATCAAGATACTCCTCTTCCTCTTCTTGATCATCCTTTAAATTGAATCAATTAAACAAAATATCTATTAAATTATAAATTTTACTTCAATTTTTTAAATGGCATCTTCGTTATCCCTTTCTTCGTTTTCATCTTCTTCATCCTCTTCTTCTTCATTTTCATCTCTCTCTTCATCATAATATTCTTCGTGATCATCTCTACCATATTGTTACATTTCTTCTGGTTAAAAACCAAAATCATTTTCGAAATTTAATCCTCCCGGACTTATGTCATCAGCATTAATGTCTTTAAAGAAGTTGTTCTACTTTTTAGGTAAGGTGTTTTTATCAATATCTCTCAATTCCTTTGCAGTATATGGCCTCTTTTTATAGTCACATTTAATGTATTGAGATCCATAAATTGTTGAATCAATTTTTCTGTTAATTTCTTTTTCCAGCCTTCCTTTTGCTAATGACCATTCCTTGATGTAAGTTATTCTTTCTTCATCTTATCTCTTATCATTAACTTCTTTATTTCTATTTTATAACCATTTTTACTCCATTCTCATTTCTCTTACATCGTCACTAGGTTCATAGTAAACATAAGTTGATCTTTACTCAAACTTATTATTTAAATTTCTCACAAATTATTCCTTGCTATTTGTATCAATTGTATAGTTCTTTACATCAGGATTTATATTTACTTCCTTTTTTTCTTTTTCTTTATCTTTTTCTGCAATTACTTGGTCAAGTATTTACTGACCTATATCTTGCACTTTATCTTTTTACCCATCTATAGCAGGTGCCTCAGGTACTCCTTCTACTTATTATTTTGGAGACTGCTCAGACTATTGAGTATTGGCTTATTCTTCCTCTTATTACTTTTTTAGTTCAGCTTCCTCCATAGCTTATTGCTATGAAGGTAAAAATGTGTCTGGTTTAGGGAAAGTCCAGTTAACTTTTAAATATTCTTCATCTTTATTTTTATTATCATTCTCATTTTACACTATGTTTTCCACTAATTTATCTGGTATAAGTTTCTTACGAGTATAATTTTTTATTCTATTTTTAAATTATTTTTGTTAATTTTTATAAAAATAAAATTATTTTTTAAATGAAACTTAAGCTTTTGCTTTTAATTTATAAATAAACAAATAAATAACCTTTCAGCAGGAGGTTCAACATCAGGGATTTAGGTTCTTGCTTTTGTTTTATAATCTTCCAATAACTGTTCAATTTATTATGATGGTTAAAGTGTTGAAGCAGAAAAATCCATCTTGATCTTCTCTCTTTGCTTCTTTTTAAGTTCTTCTTTTTGTCTAAATTCTTCATAGAGTTTTTTGTTAATTTCTATTTCCAAATCATCTTATTCTTCTTACTATATAGTTTCATTGATTCCTTACATTTAGGAGTTTTCTTTTTGTGCTTAGCTAACGCGGTCTTCATCTTCTTCCTTATCTTCTTTAATGAAAGCAGATTCAGGTCTAATAACAGAGCTAATAGGACGAGGAATTTTAGTGTTAAAAGTTACAGCACTTCCTGGACGAATTTTTTTGAAGTTTACAGCACTTTCAGGACGTATAAGATCTATCTTGCTATAATAAGCAGCACTCTCAGGACGGAGACTGGAGTTAAAAGCACTCTCTGGTCTCATAGTACTTTATGTCGAATTAAGTTAAGGTAAAATGCTTTTATCTATACTTCTTAAGACTCCACTTTTTGGTCTTTGCTTATAAGATTAACCTGTTGCACTAAGAATTCTAGATCCTAAAAAGTTAGTTGTCATATTTGTAACAGATGTCATTGCTGAATCAGGACGAGTAAGAACTGCTTTAGCTTATAGCGATTCCATAGTTTAATTGTGTTAAGTTTCTGCTGCTACTTCAAGCTGCTCTAACTAATCTATTGCCCAACTACAAACTTTTTCACAAAATGTCTTTTAAATAATACGATCTCTAGTGAATACAATTTCACGTAGAAGAAGCTGCAATTAGTTATTAAATTTTTGCTTCCATGGTCCATTACGAATTTCTTCATTTGTTTCTTTTGACTGAACAACTTCCTCATTAAATTCTTTAATAATATTAATACAAATATTAAAATGAGGATTCGTTTCTAAAAAGACTGATCTAAATTGGTTAGTCGGTATGGTTATATAATTGAAGCTTTTTTGCCATTAAGTTAGTTTTATTTGTTCTAATAATTTATTTGACTGCTAAATCTTTTCTTCAATAGCTCTTTATCTGTCTCCTCCATAAACAGGAATAGGATTTGAGCCAGATTTAACAGAAAGTGGATTGCTCGAAGTTTAACTTTTTCTATGAATGTTCATAATGTTAAGTAATCTATATCTCTAATAAATTTATAATTGTTATCTTTCCCAAAAATCCTTTTATCAATCAATAAATCAGTAGTAAATGCTTTAAATTTAAGAATTTTAACTAATATTGCGAATTAGATTAGAATTCTCTAAATATTTAGTTTTTGAAAATAATAAATTAATGCCTATAACTATTTATGCTAGTGATTCAAAGAAGAGTGCAACTTATGAACTCTCTTCTTAGCTATATTTTAAAATAATTTTTTCTTATAAGCTAGAAATAGATAACAGAATTTTGCTTTTATCTATCTACCCTTAAGTAAAATAAAACAACTATCAATAATATTTGGTGTTTTTAATTATTTCTTTTGAAATTTAATAGAATTTAATATCATAATTAAAGTGAGTAAATTATAATGATTCAGAAAATTTAAACTTGATGTAATTGATTGTTTGCTTGCTTGTTTTTTTATTAATCAAAATCTGCATTTATATCTTTCATATTATTTTTTAATTATTAAGCAAAAAGGAAGTTTTAATTTTTAGGGTTGATTTCATTTGATTTATAATAAATATTTTTGAAAGTAGCTAAAAAGTATTAAATATCAAATTTAAATTAATTGCTTTAAATTGTATTTTTCTATCACAACTGAAAAAGAGAAAGAGATTCAAATAAAAAATACAAAATGATTAAAATAATATTTTAGTTTTTCAAAAAAAATAATTTTTTCAATTTATTTTTCAATAATTTTTTTGCATTGTTAGATTAATTGCAAAAATTCTCTCTTTAATTGAATTTCTACCAGATCCAGTAAACGATGAAACATTAGTCTGTCCATTAGTGGATTTGCTTTACTGTAATCCCTAAGATTGAGAAACAAGTACTGATTCTCTCTCTTTAATAATTAAAGAGTTAATATCTGATTTATATTATTTAATACAATAATCCATTAGACTTTATTTATAATCCATCTATGAAAAGGGAAAATCTTTTATATTATAGTTTTTTCTTTTACAGTAGCATGCTATTGCTTTATTGAGAAACTTTTCATTATTAATTTTAGCTTCAGGCTTTGATTCTTTGCATAGATAAGCGTTAAATAATATGGCTAAGAAATGAATATCGAAGATAAACTGTTTCATATTTTCTTTGTTAAAATAACTAATCTGAAGTGCATTTTAAGACAAATAAACATTTATTTAGTCCATATATGGTTCTAAATTGAGTCTTTAAATGTCTTTTTAGCTCATAAAAAACACATTTTATCCTTTTTGGATCCAATGGTACTCCCAATATATTATGTATTCAATCATATAATTTATAGCTTCCATAAGCTTACTAAAATAAAATATAATATCATTTTAGCTCATAATTAAAGATAAATTATCCTTGATATTTTCAAGGATGTAAGCAATTTTAATGAATAAAGGTGATGGAGATTTTCCTAATTCCTTATCAGACTTTTAAAAATAAAAACAATTAATATATATTTTAAAATTTAATTATAATATTTATTTACAGGAGCAATATAGACTTTCCTATATTCTGAGAATAGCCTAGGGATGTGCAATAAAATTTTAAATTTAAAGTATGAAAAAACTAAATCGAAGCAAGAGTTGTAAACTAAATTTATTTATTTCTTCCACTAATTTTCCCAAGCATCGTGGTCTAGCTTTATATGAGGTCTAAGCTTAATTGATTCGTATCTTTTAGCAAATTTAGAGAATTACAAGCAAGTATTTATATTTGCACAAGCTGCAAGTAATTAATTTTCTGTAAAATTCGCTACGTTAGAAAGCACCTAGTTAAAAAAAAATTTATAAAACTTTTGAATTTCATTGATAATTATTTTTTTATAAAATTCATTAATCTTTTAAAAATTTTTGGATAATTTTCAAAAACTAAATTTGAAGATAAATTAAAAAAAATAATCAGTTTTATGAAAATTATTTTTTTTTAAATCAATAATTTAAATTTAAAAAGGAATCTATTTAAAATAAAACATATTAAAAATTCAATGTAAATTGATAGAAATTAAATAGCAAAAATTTTCATTAAATGATTTTAATATAGTTATTTAATAAATAATAAATATTAAAATAAATTAAAATGTAATACCTCTTTGAACGAGTTAACATACTCACTTATGAATAATTGGATTTTACTCTCTATCAAGGCAATAAGTTAGGAAGAAAATATTCTTCTAGAGTCAATGTCTACATTTTAAACGACTTTATCGATTAATTGAAAGATTGTATTCCAAAATAAAATAGAATGCCTTGCTCCTTTTAAGTTTGTTTCTAATAAATATTTTTTATATCCACTATCTAAATTGTCTCTAGAAGGATCTTTTACAGGCTTTGCATTAGCTAGAATTTACCTTTTTCTGTTTATTTTTAATGAATAAGACGAAATTATTTATTTTGCAGGAATTTTTTATTTACACTTCGGGTATATCTATTTCAGAAATAAATTAAACTGGTTATAGATCAGGATTTCCGATTTCTTCTTCACAAAAATTTACATTAAGAACAGTAAACATTGAAAATATTTACCAATCATCAACATTTTGCATTCTAGTTAACCTTTATGCATATGCTACAAACATTTCATCCATTTTACATTCTAATTCATCAACGAAGAGCCTTTGAATAATAAAGTTTAAGCTAACGTTTTTATTTTCTTTTTAATAGAGGACATCTGAAATTAGCTTTACATTCTCCACTGAATTTTTTATTTTTAAACTTGGTTTAAAATTTTTTATTAATTATTTTTTTACATATTTCTTCTAACTCGGAGCCCCAAAATATATTTTATTGAATACAACAGAAAAAGACAGAGCAACTTTAATTAATCCAATTACAAATAAAGCTCTTAAAGTAGACATTTTCTTCACTTTTCTTTTAAAGATAAATAAATAAAGCTTAAAAATTAATAATTTTATTATAGTTACTAAAAAGAGAAGACTGAATTCACCATAAACTTACAGGATGAAATTTGCATACTCTTCAGTAATTTAAACTGTATTTTCAGCTTCTAATTTTCCTACCTAAGCAATTTTGCTATTAATCAATTGCTATTAATTTTATATTTTTTTAATATTTTATTTTTTCTAAATTAATTTACTGCTAAATTTCTTTTTTTTATTTCTAAATAGCCTTCCACTGCTCTCTAAGTTTGTTTTGTATCTTTCAAATATTATATTAAATCCTATAATTTTGTTAAAGGGTTTTCAGAAATCAGATCGTTTACTATCGAATCAACAAGAGTCTGATAATGAGTTTCTAAAGTTTTTCTTTATTTTAAAATGTTTTTAAATTAAAAAATTTTTTAACTCAAAAATAGAATGAATTTTGAATTATAAAAGACTAGGTTTTATCAAAAATGATGCTTTGTTTATTGATTAATTACCTTATGTCAAATTAATTTAGATAGAGTGAATATTTTTCTGATTTTTTCATGTTTTGTAAAACTTCTAATGCCTATATTGCTTAATTGTAATTCTTTTCAAAAGTGTTAATGCTAATATTGTCAAGAAATTCATTAATTTATTCAGCCATTTCTTCCTTTTCTTTTTTTAATTTCTACTGATTTTAGAATCTCGAATAATTATCTTCATTATCATCACTAGAGTCTTCGCTTTCTTCTGATTCACTATTTTTGCTTTATTTTTCATCTTTTTCATCTTCACTGTCATCTGAATCACTATATGAATGCTTTTATTCAATTTTTTTCTTCATTACCATTAACTTTCTTTACCTCACTTCATTTACATTCTCAAAAATGTATTTTAAGCTATTTTCGAACTAAGAAAAATTAGATTTAATTTCACCAAATTCTTTAAAAAACTCATCATATTCCCCTTGAAGTGCTATAAAATTTCTATAATTTTCGTAAATAAATTCCTAAAGCTCTTCCTTTTCTAGCTTAAGGAGATTCGATCCTTCAACAAATAAGCTCTGATATAATCTAATTTAATTTATAAAAGATCGTTTTTTATGACTGCTATTTTTAAGCTTTACTTCTTAGAATAATCTATAAAATATTCATAGTAAAGCTAGTTGATTACTTTTTATATGAAAATACCCTATTCTTAATTTAATCTTCAACAGAATTTGTATTGTCTTCCATTTTCAAAGATTATGCTTATTTACTTATTTACACTTCTTATAAAATAACAAATATAAAGATAATGGGATTTATGTTAGTTTTTATTTAAAAAGCAAATAAATATAATATTTTTTGGTAAATAAATACTCTAAAAAATTAAATACGCAGACTATAATTTAATTTATTTTAATATATTTTACATTTTTTGTAAAATTTATTTTTATTGAAAAAACAAATTAAAAAGAAAACATCTTATTCATTTTTAGAAAATAGTGTTTAAAATAGATTTATGAAATTTACAAATATTTTTTGTTTTTTTTAAATCAATTCCTCAAAAGGAATTAATTAAATAATTTAGTTTAAATTTCTACTGGCTACAGATTTACCTCAAATTTGATAAAAATTATAAATTAATAAATCAAAAATCTTGCTTGATCTTAAAATTATCAAAATTTTATAACAATAATAATTAATTATCTAAATCTTAATTAATATAAAATTAGATAGAACTTTTCAAAATTTGTTAAATTAAAGGTATTAAATTAATAGATTATGTTTTGCAGATACTCTGTCTTCTAAATGAAGGATATGATTCCTTCTTTAACATAAAAGACTGTATTCTTTAACTAAAAATAAATTTTTGGCTTCTCCAAGACTAAATCTTCTAAGATGTGGATGCAAGAGCATGTGACTGATGAGTATGTCAAAAAAGCACAAAAAGTATTTAAAGTTATTTATGTGAGAGAGTAATACAAAAATTTAATCATAAATTTAGGACAATTACAGAAGTAGAGCTTCTTATAAATTAATAGAAATTTAGGAAAGATATAAAATCTTTAAGCAAGGATAAAAAGTTCTTGAATTAGGATCAGCTCCAGGCGGTTGGACATAAGTAGCAGTTGAATTCACAAAAAGTAATGAAAAAAAACCTACTGTTTTAGCAATTGATAGAGATTTTATGGATCCAGTTCAAGGCGCAGTATTTTATTAAGGAGATATAAATGATAAAAAGACTCAGGTTTACATTCCTGAATTCTTCAAGCTTGAGCCTGTTGATATTGTATGAAAATTACTTTTGATAAATGAAATATTTTTTCCTTATTTAATAAGAAATGCTAACAGCTAACTAATACTTCTATTTTTGATAGATAAAATTAGTATTTTATATATTATGAGAAGATAAAGGAAATTTCTATTAATTTAATAAATCTTTCATTTCTACCTTTTAAATTATACAATTAATAATAAGGTAATATCTGATATGGCACCTAATTTTAGTGGAGATTTAGATTAGGATCATTTACTCATTTAAGATTTAAACAATATGACCATTGATGTATGTACAAAGAATTTAAAAATAGGAGGAACTGTTGTAATGAAAACCCTAAACGGAACTTTAGAAAAAGATGTTTTTAGGATGTATAAAATTTACTTCAAAGAATTTTTAAGAGTAAAACCAAGAGCTTCAAGGGCTAGGTCTAGTGAATTATATTACCTAGGAAAAGGGTATGGGTTATCAAAAGAGTATGAATAACTTAAGAAAATTGAAGAAAAAAGAGAGGTGATTACATAAAATAGGTTAAATTTAAAAGCTAACAAATATATTTAAATAAATTAAATAGAAAGGCATTCCTATAGATGATGACGATATTCCCGACCTAGGCTTTACTGATTAAGAACTTCTTGAGTAAACTCGTTCAGTGATATTGCAGATGTATGATCAAGGAAAGACTCGTAAGAAATTGAATGAATAAAAATTGAAGAATAAAGAAAATAAAAATGTGCAATAAGATTAATAATAATAAACTGAATAATCAGAATAAAACAAATAAGCTAGTTTTGAAGCAAATAAAAAAGAGATATAAAATGATTAAAGTTAGAATAATAACTTAAACGAAGAAAAAAAAAATGAAAAATAATAAGATATTAAAGACGAAATTATAAAAAAGGAATAAATAAATGAATGAATCAATTTATTATTACAATATAAAAAAGTATTTAAGAATCAATCAATCAAACAAACATCTTCAGCAATTTTTATTTTATATAAATTGTATTTAAAAAATAGATTTTTCCATTTTAAAATTAATTAATTTATTTATATTCATTCATTTTTGATTTAACTATTTAGTTACCGAAGAATAAATTAAGGAATTTAAGGAGATTCCTGGTTTAAATATTGATTGGAATAATTTAAAGCCAAAAACAGAAGAAGAAATTGAAAAACGTAAGGCAACTTATAATAAAGTTAAAAGATACAATGTAATTCATTCATTTTTTTACTTTAATTATTTTTAATCAATCGCATTTAATTGAAATTTAAATACTATCTTGCTTATTCAACTTATTTTTATTAATATCTAATAATTTAAATTTATTGATATTTCTAAAAATTAATTAAATAACTTTAAATCATTGAATTAATATTTAATATATAATTGTATGCTTTAATAGGACTATAGAAAATACTATGGAAGCAAATTGACATTTACAAAAAATAAACCAACTTCTATGGCAGAGTTGGCAACTTAATTGGCAGAAGCACCTACTATTGATATGAAAAAAGCTATGGATTAAGGAATGTTACTTGAAGATTTAAATAAAATTATTAAATAGCAAAATGCTGATCCTATAGAAGATGAAGGACTGTTCTTGAGTGATGAAGAAGAATATGATCCATATGCTGATGACGATGAGAGACTTAAAGTAACAGAGGAATTTAACAGATCTGTTGATTAATATGTTTAAGATTCCAAGGAAGCTGATCCTTACGATGCACAAAATCTTTATAGTCCAGATGATTAGCCAAGAACTTTATAAGATGTTAAAAAGAAATAATTAAATTTGCAAGAAATTTTAGAATACGGTATTTTATTTATTTATTTAACTTTGTATTTGTAAGTATTATTAATTATTTTATTAAAATTAAATAGAAAAACTTAAAGAAGGGAAAAAAGATTATTATGAAAAGTTAGAGAGTGGAGAGGCTGATTTAGAAGAATTAGATTAAGAAGAATTAGAAGAAGCTATTGAAGAATTAGAAGAAGATATTGATGATTAAGAAATGGAGAAAACAAACAGTGGTATTGAAAATTTTATTATTATTAAAAAAATAAATTAATATTTAAACCATATTTAAATAGACCAAGACTTTATTATTACCAGATCAAGAGACAATAAATACCAAGATGATCATCTCAAAGCAGATGATTTGGATGATATTATATTTAACAAAAAGAAGAAATGATTTATTTATATTTATAAATTTATGTTTATAGCTAATTAAATGTATGACGATAAATAAGTAAATAATCTTTAATTTAATTTAATAAGTTTTAATAAAGAATAATTTGAAACTCGTTCAATTTAAAGAGAGATTTAATTAATCAAATAAATGATTGCAATAATAATACAAATTATAAAATCAATACAGTAATTCTATTTTTTGTTGAAAATAATGAAGTCAGCTAATTTGAAATCTGATGATATAAATAACAGAAATAGTTCATTATGTAGAAAAGAAAGTTTTCGATTTATAAAAATGTGAAGCCTTCAATAAATAATTTATTATTGATTAATAATCACTACCTTAATCAAAATTTTAATTTATTAAAAAGTTAGTTAACTATTTATTATTTTAGATAATTAATTAAAATTTAGAAAAAAGCACATTTATCCTTAATTTTTATATAGTACAAGTCTATCTTAGTTATTTATAGATTGATTTATAAATAAATAAATAGTTAACCATTAATTAGCTTGTTTGTTTGCCTAAGTAATTTTACTATACTTGTCTTAAAATCTTTTATTTAGCTTCAATCTACTGAGTTATGATATAAGAAGAAAATTTGATTTAGTTGGATTAAAATATGATTATAAGTGATTTTAAATTAAACACAATGTTATGTTGTTCATAAGAATCAATTAGTTAATCGAAAACATAAAATAATGGAGATATAAGTTAATAGAAATAAAATGATTAAATATTATTTAATCAAACCAGCTTAGGCTAAAGCATTTTAATAAAGGAAGACACTTAGCATGAAAAAAACTAAATGAATAATTTAATTTCCTACAAAAATATGTTAGTAGAAGTAGAAGATGAATAAAATTAGTAAGGCCTATAAATTAACTTATAAAAGGTATTAAGCGAAAATGCAAAATCTACTGATAACGGAAGCGAAAATGATAATCAAAGAGAGTCTCTTATATAAGATGCTCATGATAATAAATAAATAGAGCAAACTAATAACAAAAAATAAGGAAAAAAAATACATTTCAATTTAGAAAATAATTAAATATGCAAATAAAACTATATGATTAAGTCAAACAGTTTAGAATTTAAGTATCAAACTCACAATTAAGAATTATTTATTTGCGACCATCATAATACTTTTGATAATTGCTATGAAATCAAGCAGCAATCTAACAGCGTGAATACTAGTATCTGCTAAAGTCCTCGAAATGGAGATGATTCCCAATAATTTAATAAAGAAGATTCCTCTTTTTCTGATAATGGAGATAACTCTTACTATTAAGCATAAAGCTCTTCAAAAAAAAGCAAATTTCACTCGGAATTTTTTAATTAAGAATTCAGTAATTCAGACAATCAGTTTTTTTCAGATAATAAAGATAATATTCATAACATCTAATAACCCTATTTAAAATAAATAAAATCTTAAGATAATAATTATTTGGGTCATAAATTTGATGATTAATTTGAAGACAAGAGTAAAATTTTAGAAATTTTGCTGTAAAAAAATGGATAAAATTAAGAACCTCTAAATAGAAAATAAATTCAAAAATTGAATAAAGTAAATAAAGCTATTGTTTCAATCTAAAGGCTAGCTAAAACCCACCCTAAAAAAATAAATTCTATTGTAAAAAATTTTTTTTTTTTTTAGAAATAAGTTAATTTCTTTATTTTTATTTTAGTTTCAATTAGAGGATGATTTAAAATCATACAGAAATAGGTCAATGTCTAAGCACTCTCAATCAAATTAATAAAAGAAAAAAGAAACTAATTAAGTCGAAGACAATGAATTAGAAAATGAAACACATAAAGAGCAAGATCATCATTCTTAGAAAAATTATAAGTAGGCATTTGATGAAATAAGAAGAAAAGAAAAAATGAGTTTTTTATGCGAAAGAGGATCAGAAGAAGACATAAAATGTATTAAATAGCTTTTAGAAACTGATCCAAGAAAGTATCTTAGAGACACAAAAGACCCTGAGCACTTTCTGAGTTCAAGAAATGTGAAAGGATTGACTCCTATTTATATAGCCTGCAAAAATGGAAATCTTGAAGTAATTAACTAATTTCAAGTAATACATTCTTTAAGTTATTTTTTTTTTAAAAAAAGGTAGTAAAATTTCTAATTAAATCAAATTGCAACTACATGGTCACAAGTAAAATATAAAAATAATTAGAAGAAACTCCTTTTGAGACCGCTCTTAGATGGAATCATGTAGAAATTTGTAAATTTATGCTAGAAAAATGTATATTTGAAGATAAGTATTTAATTTCGTGCCTTCCTTTATGCTAAAATTAATCAATGAAAACAATTATTGAAAGCAAGATTAAAAAAAAATCTACTGCTTGTAATATTTTCTGATAAATATATAAATAATTAATTATATATCATATTTATTTTATTAAATTTTATGGAAAAACTAACTATCTTTTTATTTCACACATTCATAAGTTTAAAAAATAAAATTAATAAAAAGCAATTTTATTTTTGGCTAAGTAATTATTAGATTATTTATTATTGCTTTAATTACCATAAGCTTATTTAACATAAACATAAATCTTAAGTAAACTCATTATTGAATAATTTATAAAATAAATAATCTTTAATTTTAAGAAATGTGGTGTAATTTAACATATACTGCAATTCCTTATTTAGAGTAGTGAAGTAAACAAGGAGGAATTACAAATTTATAAGATTTTAATTAAAATTGAATTCATACAAAAAATTGTTTTATTTGATAAAAAAAGTAATTAAAACAGTAAACTTATTTAATTACAATCTCTTTTTAATATTTAAATATATTTCTATTTATGTATCAATTATTATTATTAAAGCAATTAATATAATAAATTTATTTATATTGCAAAAATAAATTATGATTACTTTTTAAATAATATATCAAAGAATTTAAATTATTTTGATTCATAAATATTCTATTTTCATTCATTTTTTGAAAAAAGTTTTCAAATTATTAATATCCTTGAAACATATTTAAGCTTACATATTTTTTAATTACTTTATGTAAAACAAAAATGATATTAAAAGACTTAAAAATTTAGTTTAAATAGAAAAAGTACATTTAGTTTAATTAATATTAACAAGTTATGATTTTTATCTTTCATTTAAAATCTAAACATTTTTTTTTTGTCAAAAAGGCTTTTAAATACGCACTTTAAATGTGAATAAAAAAGTAAATTACATAAAATTAAGAGATTATTTTTCGACAAATAAATTCTAAAGTAGTACCTTAATAAATAAAAAGATTGTGAGTGATTAAGTCAATAAATAGGTAGAATAAGATTATGATTTTTAAAAAAATTGATATATTTTCAGAAACATTTCTATTCAACATAGATAAAGATTAAAGAAAGTAAAAGACCATATTAGGAGCATTTTTTTCAATTATAACTATTATAACTTGCATATCTTACTTAGTTTTCTTAATACATGAGTATATAAATAATCAAATTGATCCTAATTATAACTCTTAAGTTTTGATATCACCCACACCTGTTAGCTTAACTTTAACTGAAGATTTGTTTGCATTTAAGTATTAATACTAGAGCATGAGTATTGAGGAGTATTAAGTTTAATAAAATAAAACATATTTGGTTATTATGGTTTATTTTTAATCTGTGAATGGAACCTAAAATTAAGCTTTCCCACTTAATTATTATTAATGTTAAAATGTTAATCTTATAGGATACAACTGCATTGACTTTACTAGTCTATAAGATAAATTTACATTAACTATGGATAATATTAATAATATTTACACTTAAATTTATATAGGAGTATATGGTTGTAATGACATAGATTCATTAAAAACTACTATCCCTGATAACTGTGCAAACTAAGATGATATTGAAAATTTGGTTAATACTGGTAATTCTTATTTGGCGATAAAATATTTTACTTAATAGTACTAAATATAGCAAAAAAATAAATAAACTTACTACAATTCAGTTTTATTATATGCATTAGGAAATTAGGTAATATCTAATCAAATTTCAATTTAGAAATAAATGACTAATTTAAAAGAAGGATTAATATTTCAAACTAGTTCTACTTTTTCTTCTCCTATGTCATTCTCCCAGTAAACTTTAACAATTGATAGAGAGTATTCTATATAAAAGTTATAAATGAGTGGGTATTTGCAAATTGGATTATTAGCAGATATTGAAGTAAAATATATTAGTATCTAATATCCTTCAATAACTTCAATTTTAGCTGAAGTTAATAGCTTGTATTCATTATTTATGATTATTGGTTTACTTTTTAGGAAAAGAGCATAGAAAATATTAAATAAGAAATTATTTTTATTGTTTTTATAGAACTAGTATTAGGACACATATGAGAAAATCCTGCAATATAACAAGTTATTTTAATAAAATTAAGGAATATATTTTTAAAAAGAAGCAAATGATGAGCCTGGTGATGAAAAAGAAGATTTTAAAAATTCATAAAACTACAAAATCCCAATATTTTAGACAAACTTAAATGGCTTTTAATTTTTTAAAGGCTCTAATTAAATTAAATTTGAAGAGCATTTTAAATTAGAAAATAAAGATTAATTATTTTAAGCTCAGCAAGAACAAAATGATTTTTAGTAACAATAGATATCAACGGAATCGAGTTAAATAAAAAAAAAATAACTAAATCAATCTATTATAACAAAATCAAAACAAGATTTTTTTAAAGATTCCCCACTACAAATGCCAAAGATAAAACAAAATTTATAATCAATAAACTAATTAAATTAGCCTTAGCCTTCCTAAGATTAAAAATATCAAGGCTAATCTATTACAAACTCGAAATTAAACTATATAAAAGAATCCCCACTTTAAATTTAAAAGAGAAAAAAAAGTTAATTTACCATAGGATACTTAAATTAGCCTTAGTCTTAGGGTTTGTAATAAAATAAATAACCAAATTAAGATACCCAAATATAAAATAATTAATTAAGTTAATATTACTTTGATAAGCTAAAAGCATTGTAAAATCTAAAATTGTTAAGAAAAGTTAAAAAATTACTATTCAAAAAGGGGTATTTTTACTTTATTTCTTTATTTAATTTATATAATATAATTTTTTTTAGAAATAAAAATAAGTAAGATGATCTTAATTATCAAACTAGAAAAAATCTCGAAGACAAATTTAATTCTGAAATTGATATCTTTAATTTATATAAAGATATCATATTTTTAAAAAAAGCTATTATGATTTTGTTAAGCAAAGATTAACTTGCAGCTTTATAATTGGTTGGGTGCTAAATAGATTCTTATTATTAATAGCAGCAAGAAGTAAAATAAGAATAAAGGATTTAAAGTAATTCTTATATTAGTAAATAAACATATTTTTCTCATTTAATAATTTTAATATTTAGATAGAATTAGAAAGAAAAACTATTACGAGAAGTAACTCTCTATTTTATAATCTTAAGAATTGTAATGCAAACATATAAAAAGTTATTTAGAAAAATGCAATAATAGCATAAATTTAAGTGAAGTAGATTAAAGAATAATTTCTTCAATTATTAGAAATTAAAATTAAAGCTGATTTTTAAAGCTTAAATAGCTAAATATAAACAAATTTTTATAACTAAATATTGTTTAATTAATCATTTAAATTTTATTTTTTATTTTTTTAAAAGAATAATTAAATTATAATTATTGTTTAATTAATTTTTGTAAAATTATTTAATTAATAATAGTTATCTTCTAATAGTAAAATAAATAATTGAAAAATAATAGAAGAATTATGAAAAAAATAAAAAATTAGGAAGAAGAAAAAATTAGATACTTCATTTGATTAATTTAAAAATTCTTAATATATATTTTTTAAATATTAAAAATACCAATTTGACAATAAACTCCAATAAATTTTCAATTTTCATAGTCTAAAATATTATTTTTAGCGAAATTCACACCATGACGACACTACTTTAATGTCTGGTTACAAGAAAAGTTTATTGAAGTAAAAAATAAATTTAGTATATAAAATTAAGAATATGAAGATTTGTTGAAAATAATAAATTACATAGTTTTATCTAATAAATAAAAGAATAAAAAGATTAATTTTAATAAATTGCAAATTAAAATGAATTTAATTTAGAACAAATTAATATTAATAAATTAATTTGAAATTGAATAAGAATAATTAAAATAATAACATATTAATGCAAATATTTAATTAATAAATGATTATATTGTTTATAAATAATTAATTTATTTTTAATTAACAAAATGATAAAATTTTAAATAAATATTAAATGATTAAAAGCTAAGAATAAATAATAAATATAATAAACATTTTAAGATAATGAATTATTATGATAATAATAATAATATTTATAATTATATAATGGTATATATATGTCAATAAAAATAATTATATAAAATTTATTAAAATTAATAGATTATTGTTCCACAAATAAATTCTAAAGTAGAATCTGAATAAATAAAAAGATAACAAGTAACTGAGTAATAAATAAATAAATAAATAGGTAGAATAAAATTATGATTTTTAAAAAAATTGATATTTTTTCAGAAACATTTTTATTCAACATAGGTAATGGTTAAAGAAAATAAAAGACCATATTAGGATCATTTTTTTCAATTATAACTATTACAACTAGCATATCTTACTTAATTTTCTTGATACTTGAGTATTTAAATAATCGAATTGATCCTACTTTTAGTTCTTAAGATTTGGTATCGTCAGATCCTGTTAGCATAAATTTAACTGAAGATTTATTTGCATTTAGGTATGAATACTAGGGCATGAGTATTGAATAGTATTAAGCTTAATAAAATAAAACATATTTGGTTATTAAGGTTTATTTTTTATCTATCAATGGAGCCTAAAATTAAGTTATCCCTCTTAATTTATATTAATGCCAAAATGTTAATCTTGTAGGGTACAACTGCATCGACTTTACTAGTTTATAAGATTAATTTACATTATCTGTGGATAATATTAATAATATTTTCACTTAAATCTCTATAGGAGTATATGGTTGTTATGACATAGACTCATTAAAAACTGATATCCCTGATAACTGTGCAAGCTAAAATGATATTGAAAATTTGATCAATGTTCGTAATTCTTACTTAGCGATAAAATATTTTACTTAATAGTACTAAATATAGCATAAGAGTAAATAAACTAATTTCAAGTAAGTTTCCTTTGCTGCAGTGGGAAATTAAGTATTACTTTATCAAATTTTAATTTAGAAATAAATAACTTAATTTAAAGAAGGATTAGTATTTTAAACAAGTTCTACTTTTTCTGCTCCTTTATCATACACCCAATACAGTGTAGGAATTGATAGATAGTATTCTATATAAAATTTATCAACGAGTGGGTATTTGCAAATTCTATTATCTACAGATACTCAAGTAAAGTATATTAGTATCTAATATCCTTCTATAACTTCAATTTTAGCTCAAGTTAATAGCTTGTTTTCATTTTTTATGGTTTTAGGTATATTTGCTAAGAATATAGCTTAGAAAATATTGAATAAGAAATTATTTTTATTGTTTTTATAGAACTAGTATTAGGACACATATGAGAAAGTGATGCAATATAATAATTTATTTTAATAAAATTATGGAATATATTTTTAAAAAGAAGCAAGTGATGAACCTGGAGACGAAAAAGAAGATTTTAAAAATACATAAAATTATAACATCCCATTATTTTAGACAAAATTAAAAAGCTTTCCATTTTCTAAAAGTCCCAATTAAATCAAATTATAAGAAAATTTAAAATTAGAAAATCAAGACTAACCATTTTAAGCTTTATAAGAGCAAAATGATTTTTAGTAACTATAACTATCAATGGAATCGACTTAAATTAAAAAATCATAATTAAGTAAATCTATTGCAAACTTAAAGTAAGATCTTTGTAAAGATTCCCTACTTCAAACACCAAAGATTTAAAGAAATTCATCATTAATTGACTGCTTAAATTAGCCTTAGTCTCCTTAAGAATTGACCTTATATAAAGGCCAATCTACTATAAACTTGAAATTAAATTATACAAAAGACTGCTCTTTTTAAACATAAAAGAGAAAAAAAAGTTCATTTTTCATAGGATACTTAAATTAACTTTAGCCTAAGGGTTTGTAACAAAATAATTAACCAAATTAAAATAACTAGAGATAAAATAATTAGATTATTTAGTATTATGTTGATAAGCTAAAAGCATTGTAAAATCCAAATTCTTTAAGAATAGTTAAAAAATTACTATTCAAAAAGGGGTAATTTTATTATATTTCTTTATTTAATTTATCAAATATAATTTTTTTTAAGAAATAAAAGTTAGTAAGACGATCTTAATTATGAAACCAGAAAAAAGCTTGAAGACAAATTTAATTCTGAAATTGATATCTTTAAACTATATAAAGATATCATATTTTTAAAAAAAGCTATTATGATTTTACTAAGCAAAGATTAACTTGCAGCTTTATAACTGGTCGGATGCTAAATAGATTCTTGTGATCCATAATAGCAAGATGTAGAATAAGGATAAAGGATTAAAAGTAATTTGTATGTTTGCTAATAAACTTTTTTTATAATTTAATCATATTAATATTTAGATAATGTTAGAAAAAAAAACTATTATGAGGAGTAACTCTCTATTTTATAATCTTAGGAACTGTAATGCAAACATATAAAAAGTTATTTACAAAAATGCAATAATAGCATAAATTTAGGTAAAATCGATTATAGAATAATTTCTTCCGTCATTAGAAATTAAAACTTAAGCTGATTCTTTAGTATTATTAATTTATTATAAATAAATTTTATTTTATATATGATGAATTAACAAATTAAATTTTATTTTTTAAATGAGAATATTTAGATTAATAGTAAATTAATTAATAATAAAGTTCAAAGCTCATATATTTAATGTGATTTTTATGTAAAGGTAGTTGAATTGTCAAATGATTCTTCAATAATTTCTTTATTAATAAAACATTTCTTATTTTTTAAATATAAAGAAATTGATTAAATATACACGCTGAATCAAACTCATAGAGATTTTTCAGAAATTTTATAATAATTTTGATTATTATTTAAAAAATTTGATTACTTAAACTTCTCAAAAAGATTGTTATATTTGATAAAAAAAGTAGTTAAAACAGTATACTTATTTAATTACAATCTCTTTTTAATCTTTAAAAATATTTTAATTGGTATATATCAATTATTATTAAAGTAATTAAAATAATCTATTTATTCCACATTTAAAAAATATTTTCCAAAAATAAATATGCTTGAACAATATATAACTAAAATAACTCTTAAAAAACTTTATCTAAAACAGAAATTAAATTAAAAGAGTTAAAAATTTAGTTTAAATATAAAAAATTCATTGAATTTAATCAATTTTTGATTTTGATTTTTATCTTTCATTTAAAGCCTAAAAATTAAGTTTTTGTTTTATAAAAAAATGTGAATAAAAAAGTAATTATATAGAATTTATTAAAATTTACAGATTGTTTGTTTTCTACAAATAAATTTTAAAGTAGAATCTTAACAAATAAAAAGATAACTAGTAATTGAGTGATTAATAAATAGGTAGAATAAGATTATGATTTTTAAAAAAATTGATATATTTTCAGAAACATTTTTATTCAACATAGGTAATGGTTAAAGAAAATAAAAGACTATTATAGGATCATTTTTTTCAATTATAACTATTACAACTAGCATATCTTACTTAATTTTCTTGATATTTGAGTATTTAAATAATCGAATTGATCCTAATTATAACTCTTAAGTTTAGATATCCCCTGATCCTGTTAGCATAACTTTAACGGAAGATTTATTTGCGTTTAGGTATGAATACTTGAGTATGAGTATTGAATAGTATTAAGCTTAATAAAATAAAACATATTTAGTAATTATGGTTTATTTTAAATATCAGAATGGAACCTAAAGTTAAATAATCCCTCTTAACTTTTATTAATGTTAAAATGTTAATCTTATAGGGTATAACTGCATCGACTTTACTAGTTTATAAGATTAATTTACATTAACTGTGGATAATATTAATAATATTTTCACTTAAATCTCTATAGGAGTATATGGTTGTTATGACATAGACTCATTAAAAACTGATATCCCTGATAACTGTGCAAGCTAAAGTGATATTGAAAATTTGATTAATTTTAGTGACTCTTACTTGTCTATAAAATATTTTACTTAATAGTATGAAATATAGCATAAAAATAAATAAACTAACTACAATTAAATTGCCTTTTATGTAGTAGGAAATTAGGTAATATCATATCAAATTTAAATTTAGAAATAAATTACTCAATTAAAAGAAGGATTAATATTTCAAACAAGTTCTACTTTTTCTTCTCCTTTATCATTCACTCAATACAGTTTAGGAGTTGATAGATAGTATTCTATATAAAATGTATAGACGAGTGGGTATTTGCAAATTCAATTATATACAGATACTCAAATAAAGTATATTAGCATCTAATATCCTTCAATAACTTAAATTTTAGCTCAAGTTAATAGCTTGCTTTCATTTTTTATGATTTTAGGTCTATTGGCTAAGAGTTTAGCATAGAAAATATTGAAAAAGAAATTATTTTTATTGTTTTTATAAAATAAGTATTAAGACACATATGAGAAAATCATGTAATATAACAACTTATTTTAATAAAATCAAGTAGTATATTTTTAAAAAGAAGCAAATGAAGAACCTGGCGATGAAAAAGAAGATTTTTAAAATTAATAAAATAACAACATCCCAACATTTTAGACAAATTTAAAAAATTTTTAATTTTCTAAAAGTTCTAATTAAATCAAATAATCAGAAAATCATAAATTAGAAAATGAAAACTAAACATTTTAAGCTTTATAAGAGGGAAGGGATTTTTAGTAACTATAACTATTAATAGAACCCACTTAAATTAAAAAAAAATAATTAAATAAATCTATGGCAAGCTTAAACTAAGATTTTTTTAAAGATTCCCCACTACAAACGCCAATGATGTAAAGAAATTCATTATTAATTGACTAATTAAATTAGCCTTTGTCTTCTTAAGATTAGACTTTATATCAAGGTCAATCTATTACAAACTCGAAATTAAACTATACAAAAGACTGCTCGTCTTCAACATAAAAGAGAAAAAAAAGTTCATTTTCTATAGGATACTTAAATTAACTTTAGTCTTAGGGCTTGTAATAAAATAATTAACCAAATTAAAATAACCAAAGATAAAACATTTAGTTAACTCAATATTATGTTGATAAGCTAAAAGCATTGCAAAATCCAAATTTGTTAAGAATAGTTAAAAAATTACTATTCAAAAATGGGTAATTTTACTTCATTATTTTATTTAATTTATCAATAATAATTTTTTTTTAGAAAAACAAATTAGTAAGAAGATCTAAACTATTAAACTAGAAAAAAGCTTGAAGACAAATTTAATTCTGAAATTGATATCTTTAAATTATATAAAGATATTATATTTTTAAAAAAAGCTATTATGATTTTGTTAAGCAAAGATTAACTGGCAGCTTTATAATTGGTTGGGTGCTAAATAGATTCTTGTAATCAATAGTAGTAAGACATAGGATAAGAATAAAGGAAAAAAAGTAATTTTATATTTGTAAATAAACATAGTTTATAATTTAATAATATGAATATTTAGATAATGTTAGAAAGAAAAATTATTACGAAGAGTAACTCTCTATTTTATAATCTTAGGAACTTTAATGCAAGCACATTAAAAGCTATTTACAAAAATGCAACAATAGCATAAATTTAGGAGAAGTCGATTATAGAATAATTTCTTCCATCATTAGAAATTAAAATTTAAGTTGATTCTTGTAACTTAAATAGCTAAATATTAACAATTTATTATAACTAAATATTGTTTTTATTTTTGATGAATTAACGAATAAAATTTTATTTATTATTTTTTAAATGAAAATATTAAATTAAAGTAAATTTAATAATTAAATTCAAAGTTCAAATATTTATTGTTTTTTTTTGTAAAAGAAGTTAAATTTTCTCAAGATTCTTCAACAATTTCTTTATGAGTAAAATATTTCTTATTTTTTAAATATTTATTTTATTATTAAATTTTTTTTTAAATATTTTTCTAATTCAGTTAATTCTTCTTTTGTTATTTTATGAGGGCACAAATTTAATATACTTACACATTGATTTTATAAATATTATAATTAAATACATTGTCTAATATTTTATTGTGTGTAAATTATAACTAAATATGAAAGCTATTTGAAGTAATACTTATTATTATTTTTATATTAAAATAAAAGATAATCTAAATTTAAATATACACTAAAAATTATTCTTAGTATCATTTTTTTAATTTATTTTTAACTTCAATTTATTTATATTAACTGAAAATAATAATTTTTGTAATTATTTTTCATCCAAGCTTTTAGGTTACATGAGATTTAAATATTTTTATTTAGTAATTGTTCATAATAATATTGTTATTAATTATTTTTTGCTCCTTATATATTACCAAGGTTTAAAATTTTATCATAATCTTCTCTTGTTTATTCTTTCTTTATAATTATAATGATAATAATTATTTTCAACATGATATTTAAATATTTTTCTTTAGAACCTTCTTTTATATCAATAATATTTTTCACCATATTTTATTACAAAATTAATTTATTATTTAATAATCTTTTTTAGAAATTTCTTCAAAATTATAATGATAATAATTAATTTGTATCCAATATTTTAGATTTTATGATATTTAACAATTCTTCTTTAGAAACTACTTAATAAAGATAATGATAATAATTATTTTTCATCCCAAATTTTATTTTAAATGAAATTTAAATATTTTTTTAGTAATTGTTTTTATATAATTGATTTTTCAAGGAAATTCAAAGTTTCCATGAATTTTTATAATCTTCTTTCTTTAATTCTTAATAATCATAATGATAATAATTATTTTATAAGGCACATATAACGTTCCATAAAATTATCATATTCTTCTTTTTTTATTTTTTAACTTCATAGTTTATATATTTTAATGAATCATATTTTTTTTAATTTATTATTTATTATTTAGAATGAATTAAGAAGATAAATATGAAAAAATATAATAAAAACGTGAAAAGTAATATTAAAAAAATTATCATTAAAAATTGAATATTTTTTTATATTTATATATTAAGTTAAAAATTTACTAAGCTATTACAATAAAAAATAAAATAAGTTTTTTTTTTATTTTAAATTAATGATAAAAATAAATGTAATTATTTAACTCTTTTAAAATAAATATTCTATCAAATTATAAATTGTATAAATAAATTTCTATTGGTAAAGTAAATAATTTTTTATTTGTGAACAAATAATCTAATTATCCTTTATATTGATATGAGTTTAATTATTTATTTTTTAATATATTTATTTATATTCTCCTAATAAATCCTTTTTTTTACTGATTTAGAAGTTTAATTACAATTAGAATGATTGCATTTTTAGTAAATCTATTAATTATCTATCTTTATAAATAATTATTTTAAATATATAATATTATTTTATAATTAAATCTTTATTTATTATTCATGTTTTAATTTATTAACAAAATGTTACATTAAAGATTTTTTAGTTTAATAAAATTTAATTTTTTATTGATTAAAAATTTATAATTATTTCATTATAATTTTTAAATTTTTAAAAAAGTTATAAAGATTATTTAAATAGATAGAGATTGAATCAAGCAAATTATTAAAATTTAACCTGATCTCAACTTTCTATCATTATTTTATAATAATATAAATAAAATTTATAATATTTAATCAGAAAAAACAAAAAAGATGAAGAAATAACTACAAAATAATTTTAAGTTACTGTTAATCTCTCAAGTTTGATAAAATATAAACTTGCCAATTGTTTTATGAAATAAAAATAATTATGCATTAATTTAATTAACATCTATCAAATTTCGAATAATTAAAATATACAATCTAGAATCCATACGAAGATAGCTTTTAATAGAAATTATTGATTTATTTTTTAATGAGATTTATAAAGATTTAATTTAAGAATATTTTAATAAATGAATCTTTGTTATATACTGTAAATTCTTTAATCCACAATGATTTAAAAATTTTTAAAATTTGCAAAGTAGTTTTTATTTTTAATTAAGACTTACTTACTTTTAAAACTTTTTAGAAAATATAGTTTTAATCTAAAAATAACTTTTTTTAGAGTATCTTTTTTTAATTTTAGTTATAATATTTTTTGTTCTTTTTCTTAATTATTTCATCCAATTTCTCTTACAATAATTTAATCATTTATTTATATTTTTAAACTCTTTTCACATTTTAAATATCAATGTCTGTATCTTCAGACTTTTCATTAACTTCAATTCCATCTTATAATTCTTTAATCTTATAATTAATTTATATTTAATTCTATTATTTATTATATTAATTTTATTGAAAATGATCTAAATCAGTTAAGTTTTATTATTGATTTTATGAAGATTATAATTATTTTTTTTAGTTTAATTTACCTACTTTTAAAGCACATTCAATTATTTCTTAAACTATTTTTTATTACTTTTTATGATTAATATTTAAGATTTTTTTAATAACTTAATATTTTCATCATATTTTCTTATAATTATTATTTTCTATGTAAAATCATGATTTTGAGAGCTGAACCATTTTTAGTATTAAAATTAAATATCAGCCCATCTTTTCTATATTCTTCATCTATTATTTAGTATTTATTCTATTCTAAAAATTATCTTCTTTTGTTAATATCATTTAATATTTCATTTAACTAACCAATATAATATTTATTAAATAAAATTTTGTTTCTCTAAAAAATAATTTATATTTTTACTTGATAGTTAATGAATGCTATTTGGTTTTTCATATTACTATTATTTTTATTCTATTTCTTCATTTTTTTACATAATTTCTTCATCATTATTTTTTTCGAAATTAGTGTTTAACCTTTTCTTCAATAAATGAATACCTTCTTTTTTTTTAATTATTATATTATTTAATATTTTTAAATTAAATGTTACTCTTATTATTATATTTTTTATAATCTTTTCAAGGTCTAGTCCTTCTCTTTTTAGTTTTTTAGCTAGATCTAACATTATAAATATCATTTAAAGATAATCTTTTGTTTTTCATGATTTTTATTTCAATCTTAAATTTCTTTTGAGAAATGATTGAATTAAAAAAGTTCTATTTTTGTAAGAAAAACTTTCAAATAAAAAAAATATATATTTATTAAACATATATCAAAAAATTTGATTTCTTGATAAAAAAAGTAATTAAATCAGTATATTTCTTTAATTACAATATCTTTTTAATCATTAAAAAAATTTCTATTGATATATATCAATTATTATTAAAGTAATTAAAATAATCTACTTGTTTGTATTGCTAAGATAATGATTGTTTTTAAATATATCTTAGAGTTTTTAAAATATTTTGATTCATAAAAAAATTTTATTTTCATCCACTTTTTGAAAAATATTTTCCAAATATAAATACGCTTTAACTTTATTTAAGCTAAAATAATTCTTTAATACTTTATCGAATACAAAAATAAAATTAGAAGAGTTAAAAATTTAGTTTAAATACAAAAATTTTATTGATTTAATCAAATGTAAAATATTGTAATTTTTATCTTACATTTAGCATCTTAACAACATGTTTTTGTCTATATCTGTTTAAAAATACTCTAAAAATTTGAATAATTAAAATTAATAGATTGTTTTCCACAAATAAATCCTAAAGTAAAGTATTAATAAATAAAAAGATAGTGAGTCAGTGATTGAGTGAGAGAATAAATAAGTAGAATAAGATTATGATTTTAAAAAAGATTGATATATTTTCAAAACCATTCCTATTCAACATAGGTAATGGTTAACTAAAATAAAAGACCATATTAGGATCATTTTTTTCAATTATAACTATTGTTACTTGCATATCTTATTTAATTTTCTTACTACAATAGTATTTAAATAATGGAATTAATCCTAATTTTAACTCATAAGTTATAGTATCGCCTGAGCCTGTTAGCATAACTTTAACTGAGGATTTGTTAGCATTTAGATATGAACGCAAGAGTATAAATATTGAATAGTATTAAGCTTAATAAAATAAAACATATTTGGTTATTAAAGTTTATTTTTAATTTGTTAATGAAACCTAAAATTAAGTTATCCCTCTTAATTTTTATTAATGTTAAAATGCTAATCTTGTTGGCTACAACTGCATCGATTTTTCTAGTTTATAAGATTAATTAGTATTAACTGCTGATACTAATAATACTGTTTACACTTAACTCTTTTTCGGAGTATATGGTTGTTATGACATAGACACAATCAAAACTACAATCCCTGATAACTGTGCCAGCTAAAATGATATTGAAGACCTGATTAATTCAGATAACACTGCCTTTACTATAAAGTATTTTTCTTAATAGTTCTAAATATAGAACAAAAAAATATAATCTAACTATTACTAAGCAATCTTTAATGGAGTAGGAAATTCGGTAACAACTGAAGATATTTTACTTTAGAAATAAATTACTCAATTAAAAGATGGATTAATATTTCAAACAACTTCTACTTTTTCTTCACTTTTGCCATCAAGCTTAAACACTTCAGCAGTTGATAGAGAGTATTCTATATAAAAATTTTAATAGAGTGGGTATTTGCAAATTCAATTAAGTACAGATGTTCAAGTAAAGTATATTAGCATCTAATATCCTTCAATAACTTAAATTTTAGCTCAAGTTAATAGCTTGTATTCATTTTTTGTGATTTTAGGTCTACTTGCTAAGAATATAGCATAGAAATTATTGAAAAAGAAATTATTTTTATTATTTTTATAGAACTAGTATTAGGAAACATATGAAAAAATCATGCAATATAACAAATTATTTGAATAAAATTAAGGAGTATACTTTTAAAAATAAGCAAATGATGAGCCTGGTGATGAAAAAGAAGATTTTAAAAATTAATAAAATAACAACATCCCAACATTTTAGATAAAATAAAAAGAATTTTAATTTTCTAAAAGTTGCAATTAAATCGAATTATAAGAAAATTTTAAATTAGTAAATGAAGATTACTCATTTTAAACTTTAGAGCGAAGTGATTTTTAGTAACTATAACAATCAATTGAATCGTTATAAATAAAAAAATAATAACCCAATCAATCTATTGTAAACTTAAAGCAAGATTCCCCACTATAAATGCCAAAGATGGAAAAAAATTCTTTATCAATAAAAAAAATTAATTAGCCTTAGCCTTCTAAAGATTAGACTTCATATTAAGGCCAACTAATAACAAACAAGAAATTAAACTATAGAAAAGATTAACCATTTCAAATACATAAGAGAAAAAAAAGTTAATTGACCATAGGATACATAAATGAACCTAAGTCTTAGGGTTTGTAATAAAATAATTTACCAAATTAAAATACCAAAATATTAAATAATTAGTTAACTTAATATTATGTTGATAAGCTAAAAGCATTGTAAAATCCAAATTCTTTAAGAATTATTTAAAAATTGCTATTCAAAATGGGGTATTTTTACTTTAATACTTTATTTAATTTATCAAATATAATTTTCTATTAGAAAAAAAAGTTAGTAAGATGATCTTAACTATTAGACTAGAAAAAAGCTTGAAGACAAATTTAATTCTGAAATCGATATCTTTAATTTATATAAAGACATCATATTTTTAAAAAAAGCTATAATGATTTTGTTAAGCAAAGATTAACTTGCAGCTTTATAATTGGTTGGGTGCTAAATAGATTCTTAAGATCCATAGAAGCAAGATATTAAATAAGAATTAAAGATTCAAAGTAATTTTTATATTATCAAATAAAAATATTTTCTCAATTAATCATATTAATATTTAGGTAACGTTAGAAAGAAAAATTATTATGAGGAGTAACTCTCTATTTTATAATCTTAGGAACTTTAATGTAAACATATAAAAAAATATTTATAAAAATGCAATAATAGTATAGATTTAAGTGAAGTTGATTATAGAATAATTTCTTCAATTATTAGAAATTAAAAGTAAAGCTGATTTTTCTAACTTAAATTTCTAAATATAAACAATTTATTATAACTAAATATTATTTTATATATTATGGATTAACTAACAGTAAATTTATTATGTAATCGTGATATTATATGAAATTAAAAGGTTGAAGTTATTAAAACTATTACTAATTTCTTTATAATCGTTTTTTAATCATTAAATATATTTCTATTGATATATCAATTATTATTAAAGTAATTAAAATAATATATTTGTATTGTGAAGATAATGATTGCAAAAAAAATATATCTTTGAGTATTTAAAATATATTCATTGATAAAAAACATTTAATTTTCATCACATTTTGAAAAAAATTTCCAAATATTAATATGCTTGAATATTTAAATTAAAATAACTCTTAAATAACTTTATCTAAAACAAAAATGAAATTAAAAGAGTAAAAATTTAACTTAAATACAAAAAACTCATTGAATTTAATCAATTTTTATAGATTGTTATTTTTATCTTTCATTTAACATTTAAACATTATGTTTTTGTCTAAAAGGCATTTTTAAATGCTTATATAAATCTGAATAAAAATAAATTATATTGAATTTATTAAAATTAATTAATTGTTTTCCACAAATAAATTCTAAAGTAGAATCTTGATAAATAAAAAGATAGTGAATCAGCAAACAAGTAGAATAAGATTATGATTTTTAAAAAAATTGATATTTTTTCAGAAACATTTTTATTCAACATAGGTAATGGTTAAAAAAAATAAAGCACAATATTAGGATCTTTTTTTTCAATTATAACTATTACAACTTGCATATCTTACTTGGTTTTCTTAATACTAGAGTATATAAATAATCAAATTGATCCTAATTTTAACTCATAAGTTTTGGTATCATCAGAACCTGTTACCATAACTTTAACTGAAGATATGTTTGCATTTAAATATGAATACTAAAGTATGAGTATTGAATAGTATTAAGCTTAATAAAATAAAACATATTTGGTTATTTAGGCTTATTTTTAATTTCATAATGGAACCTAAAGTTAAATTATTCCTCTTAACTTTTATTAATGTTAAAATGTTAATCTTAAAGGGTACAACTGCATAGACTTTACTAGTTTATAAGATTAATTTACATTAACTTTGGATAATATTAATTAAATTTTCAATTAAATAGCTATAGGAGTTTATGGTTGTTATGACATAGACTTATTCAAAACTACTATCCCTGATAACTGTGCAAGCTAAAATGATATTGAAAATTTGATTAATTTTGGGGACTCTTACTTAATAATAAAATATTTTACTCAATAGTACTAAATATAGCAAAAAAATAAATAAACTAACTATTAATAAGCTTTCTTAAATGGAATAGGAAACTAGATATTATTTTGGCAAATTTTAATTTAGAAATAAATTACTCAATTAAAAGAAGGATTAATATTTTAAACAAGTTCTACTTTTTCTTCTCCTTCGTCATTAGCCCAATAATCTTAAGCAGTTGATAGATAGTATTCTATATAAAATTTTTAAATAAGTGGGTATTTGCAAATTCAATTATGTGCAGATGTTCAAGTAAAGTATACTAGCATCTAATATCCTTCAATAACTTAAATTTTAGCTCAAGTAAATAGTTTGTATTCATTTTTTTTGATTTTAGGTCTACTTGCTAAGAATATATCATAAAAAATATTGAAAAAAAAATTATTTTTATTGTTATTATAGAACTAGTATTAGGATACCTATGAGAAAATCATGCAATATAACAACTTATTTTAATAAAATTAAGGAGTATATTTTTAAAAAGAAACAAATGATGAACCTGATGATGAATAAGAAGATTTTAAAAATACATAAAATTACAATATCCCACAATTTTAGACAAAATTAAATAGCTTTTAATTTTGTAATAGTATCAATTAAATCAAATTTTAAGAAAATTTTAAATTAGAAAATGAAGAATAATCATTTTAAACTTTATAAGAGCGAAATGATTTTTAGTAACCATAACTATCAATGGAATCCACTTTAATTAAAAAAAAATAATTAAATCAATCTAACACAAACTCCAAACAAGATTTTTTTAAAGATTCCCCACTATAAATGACAAATATGAAAAAAAATTCATTATCAAAAAATTACTTAAACTAGACTTAGTCTCCTTAAGATTAGACTTCATTTCAAGACCAATTTATGAAAAACTAGAAATTAAATAATATAAAAGACTGCCCAATTCAAATATAAAAGAAAAAAAAAATTCACTTACCATAGGATACTTAAATTAACCTTAGTCTTAGGGTTAGTAATAAAATAATTAACAAAATTAAAATAACCAAAAATAAAATAATTAGTTAATTTAATATTACATTGATAAGCTAAAAGCTTTGTAAAATCCAAATTGGTTAAGAATAGTTAAAAAATTACTATTCAAAAAGGGGTATTTTTACTTTATTACTTTATTTTATTTATCAAATATATTTTTCTTTTAGAAAAAAAAGTTAGTAAGACAATCTTAATTATTAGACTAGAAAAAAGCTTGAAGACAAATTTAATTCTGAAATCAATATCTTTAATTTATATAAAGATATCATATTTTTAAAAAAAGCTATAATGATTTTGTTAAGCAAAGATTAACTTGCAGCTTTATAATTGGTTGGGTGCTAAATAGATTCTTATGATCCATAGAAGCAAGAAATTAAATAAGAATAAAAGATAAAAAGTAATTTTTATATTAGCAAATAAATATATTTTCTTAATTAATCATTATAATATTTAGGTAGCGTTAGAAAGAAAAATTATTATGAGGAGTAACTCTCTATTTTATAATCTTAGGAACTGTAATGCAAACATATAAAAAATTATTTACAAAAATGTAATAATAGCATAAATTTGAGTGAAATCGATTATAGAATAATTTCTTCCATCATTAGAAATTAAAAGTAATGCTGATTTTTCTAACTTAGGTAGCTAAATATTTACAATTTATTATAATTAAATATTGTTTTATATATGATGAGTTAAAGAATTAAATTTATTAATAATAATGTTCAAAGCTCATATTTTTATGATGATTTTTATGTAAATAGTGTACAAGTGATCTGAGAATCATAAAAAAATTTTATTTTCATCATCGTTTTCAAATATAAATATAATTTAACTATATTTAAAAAAAATAAATTTTAAATAACTTTATCTAAAAAAAAAAAATGAAATTAAAAAAAAGAGTTAAAAAGTTAGTTTAAATATACAAAATTCATTGAATTTAATAAATTTTAGTAGATTGTGATTATTATCTTTCATTTAGCATCTAACCAAAAATAATCAATTTTAATAGATTGTGATTATTATCTTTCATTTAACATCTAACCAAAAAGCCCTTAAAAAATGTTATATTAATGTGAATAAAATAAATTATATCTAATTTATTAAAATTAATAGATTGTTTTCCACAAAAAAATTTTAATTAAAGTAGAATCTTAATAATTAAAAGGATAGTGAGTGATTGAATTAGTAAATAGGTAGAATAAGATTATGATTTTTAAAAGAATTGATATATTTTCAGAAGCATTTCTATTCAACATAGATAATGGTTAAAGAAAATAAAATACCATATTAGGATCATTTTTTTCAATTATAACTTTTACAACTTGCATATCTTACTTAGTTTTCTTGATGTTAGAATATTTAAATAATCAAATTGATCCTAATTTTAACTCTTAAGTTTTGGTATCTTCTTAACCTGTTAGCATAACTTTAAGTGAATATTTTTTTGGATTTAGATATGATTACTAGGGTATGAGTATTGAATAGTATTAAGCTTAATAGAATAAAACATATTTGGTTATTAAGGTTTATTTTTTATTAGTGAATGGAACATAAACTTAAGTTATCCCTCTTAACATTTATTAATGTTAAAATGTTAATCTTATTGGGTACAACTGCATCGACTTTACTAGTTTATAACATCAATTTACATTATCTATGGATAATATTAATAATATTTTCACTTCAATCTCTATAGGAGTATATGGTTGTTATGACATAGATTCATTAAAAACTACTATTCCTGATAACTGCGCAAGCTAAAGTGATATTGAAAATTTAATTAATTTTGGCAACTCTAACTTGCATGTAAAATATTTTACTTAATAGTATTAAATATAGCAAAAAAAAATATAAATTGACTACCATAAATCTCTCTTTAGTGGAATAGGAAACCAGGTATTATCTTATCAAATTTTACTTTAGAAATCAATTACTCAATTAAAAGAAGGATTAATATTTCAAACAAGTTCTACTTTTTCTTCTCCTTTGTCATTAACCACATATATTTAAGCAGTTGATAGATATTATTCTATTTAAAATTTATCAAAAAGTGGGTACTTGCAAATTCAACTATTTGCAGATATTCAAGTAAAGTATATTAACATCTAATATCCTTCTATAACTTAAATTTTAGCTCAAGTAAATAGTTTGTATTCATTATTTTTGATTTTAGGTCTACTTGCTAAGAATATATCATAAAAAATATTGAAAAAGAAATTATTTTTATTGTTATTATAGAACTAGTATTAGGATACCTATGAGAAAATCATGCAATATAACAACTTATTTTAATAAAATTAAAGAGTATATTTTTAAAAAGAAGCAAATGATGAACCTGAAGATGAAAAAGAAGATTTTAAAAATACATAAAATTACAATATCCCACAATTTTAGACAAAATTAAATAGCTTTTAACTTTTTAATAATCCTAATTAAATCAAATTTTAAGAAAATTTTAAATTAGAAAATGAAGAATAATCATTTTAAACTTTATAAGAGCGAAATGATTTTTAGTAACTATAATTAACAATGGAATCCACTTTAATTTAAAAAAAATAATTCAATCAATCTGATTCCCCAATACAAACACCAAAGATGAAAAAAAATTAATTAGAAAAAAACTACTTAAATTAGCCTTAGTCTTCTTAAGATTAGACTTCATATCAAGGCAAACTTATGACAAACTCGAAATTAAGTTATACAAAAGATTGCCCACTTTAAATATAAAAGAAAAAAAAAAATTTATTTTCGATAGGATACTTAAATTAACCTTAGTCTTAGGGTTAGTAATAAATTAATTAACAAAATTAAAATAACCAAAGACAAAGTAATTAGTTAATTTAATATTATATTGATAAGCTAAAAGCTTTGTAAAATCCAAATTGGTTAAGAATAGTTAAAAAATTACTATTCAAAAAGGGGTATTTTTTCTTTATTACTTTATTTTATTTATCAAATATAATTTTCTTTTAGAAAAAAAAGTTAGTAAGACGATCTTAATTATTAGACTAGAAAAATGCTTGAAGTAAAATTTAATTCTGAAATAAATATCTTTAATTTATATAAAGATATCATATTTTTAAAAAAAGCTATAATGATTTTGTTAAGCAAAGATTAACTGGCAGCTTTATAATTGGTTGGGTGCTAAATAGATTCTTATGATCCATAGAAGCAAGAAATTAAATAAGAATAAAAGATAAAAAGTAATTTTTATATTAGCAATTAAAAATATTTTCTCAATTAATCAAAATAATATTTAGGTAGTGTTAGAAAGAAAAATTATTATGAGGAGTAACTCTCTATTTTATAATCTTAGGAACTGTAATGCAAACATATAAAAAATTATTTACAAAAATGTAATAATAGCATAAATTTGAGTGAAATCGATTATAGAATAATTTCTTCCATCATTAGAAATAAAAAATAATGCTGATTTTTCTAACTTAGACAGCTAAATATTTACAAATTATTATAATTGAATATTGTTTTATTTATGATGAATTAACGAATTAAATTTATTTATAATAATGTTCAAAGCTCATATATTTATGATGATTTTTATGTAAAGGCTGCAGAATTTTCTAAAGATTCTTCAATAATTTCTTTATTAATAAAATACTTCTTATTTTTTCAACATTAAAAAATTGATTAAGTTTACCTGTTAAGTCAAACTTGTAGAGACTTTCTGACATTTTGTCATCATTTTAATGATTATTTAATTAATCTTTGTAAATACTTAGAATATCATCTAATTAATCATAGTCATCTTCATATTTTTCTTCATCAGATTCGTATAGAAAATGGCAATCAAATTTTTAACTAGTTTTAGATTTATCTTAACCATTTTAATCATCTTCATCCTCTTAATACTCTTCAAAATCATCTTCATACTCTTCAAAATCGTCTTCATAGTACTCTTCAGTATCTTCTGATTTTTAACTATTATGTTTTAAGCTATTACTATTTTTTTCTAATTTAAACTAAAGGTTATTATTATATAAATCATCACATTTATCATTGCTTTTTTCTTAGCTAACTATAATGTTGTTTTTATTTAATTAAAATTTTTGGTCTTCATCTTTATCTGTTTTACTTGCTAAATTAACCAAGTTGTTTTACAAAAATGTCTTACCCGTTAATCCAAGCTTAGATTTTAAAAACACAGAATCCTAAATAAAACATTAAGAAAAATTAAAACAAATTATATTTAAAACTAGTTTACTTATGTCAAAGAAACATTTAAAGAAACACTAGTTTCAGTAAGATTATCATTATTTTAATTTTATCTGCTTCCAAAAATAACAGGATTTTCTGTTGAGTATTCTTAAATATCACAAAAAGCTTACTTCTGATTTTCAATTTACTAAATTGGTTTCTAATTTTCTTGTTAACTATCCAAAATTTTGTCACTCACCAAGAACTTAGAGAGTAATATCGATTCATTTTGAACTAAGTCTAGAGCCATTGAAGGAGTAAATTTTTCACTTTAGTTATCACTATCACTTTCCCTTTCACCTTCACTGCTTGTATAAAATGATGAATTAGTCTCTGAATTTTAGCTCTCATTCTAAAAGTTTCATATTTGAATAGGTTATACAAATAAAATCAAAGAATATTTATTAAAAAAAAAATGAATTAATTTAATTAACTTTTATTTCAGTTGAATAGTTTTATTCACGCTTAGATTTTCCTAAACTGCTTGAATGGTATTCCTATGAATCTTCTGCAATGAAAGACTTTACTGTACTTTCTAATTAGTCTTTTTTGTTTTACTAGCAGCTTACATTACTAATGTTAGATTATACAATTTGCTTTTTATTTGTGTTTTCAAATTAAGATACTGCTATTGACTAAATAGTATTTTCTCCATCCGAATAATTAGTTGCATCTTAGATTGCTTGCATTTATCTTCCTTTTTTATTTGAAGATGTTTGTATCATTTCACTTTTTATAGTGGCATCAGAATCTTTAAAACATTGTGAACTCTTATCTTTTTTAGAGGAATTTTAAGGAGTACTTAATCTTTAGTAACTTTTCATTACTTCAGATTATAAGTTTGATAGTTATTGTTATATTTCTCTCTCCTACTAAGTGATACTAAGTTAATCTCTCTTTTCACTTTCATCCTTAATATATTAAGACTATACATAAGATTACTTTGATTGATTACTAACAATTTTTGATTAGTTAGGTTATTGTTTTTTTGCAGATTCATTGCTCATAAGCTAACTTTAAGCCTAAATTTATGCCTTCACCTATTCTTATTATCTTTATATCTTTTCTTGTAGTTACTTTTCCATTAATGTAATTTCTCCCTAAGAAGCTCCTTTAGATATCAAAATTTGCTTCATATTTTAAATATCATTCACCATTTCTTATTTTTGTTGGACAAATTCTTTCATTAGTTTTTTTATATTCTGGTTATTTAAAATATCTTAAGCAGAAGGCCTTTTCTCAGGTATTTTTTATAGTAAAGACCTAATAATGTTTAATGAGTTACTTAATTTTGTAAATTGAATAATTATTTTACCTTATAAATCCATTTGTCATAAGTGAGTAGTTTTATGGAATTTTAGGTGCTTTTTCTGTTGCAATCTTCATAACTAAGCTCATCAAACTGTTGGATTAAAATGGATGCTTGTTAATATGGAAAAATAAAATCAATATAATAAAATATTATTTCTAGTATCAAAATAGTAATTAAAAAATTTAGAAAATAGGGATGATATTATTTAAATAATAAATAAAGTATTCTATTTTCTTATTTAAATTTGAAAATAGAATAAGCTTTATCTTATTCTTGCAGACGACATGCAGTAAATCAATCAACCAATCTAGATTTATATTAAACTTTTTTTTTAGATACTTTGGTTATATAAATAGTTAGGTTAGTTACCTTCAAAGAGCATAGCTCATAAATCACACAACCGAGTGACCACATATCTGATTTATAGGTATAAGGTTTATTTTAGCAAACTTCTGGTGATAAATAATAAGGAGTTCCTAAAGTTATATTTTACGACAATGAAAAATAAATATTTTGGTTTATCTTTAATTACCAACAAGTGTATTTGCCTTATCCATTGAGTTTTCTAATTACTTAGAAATGCCAAAATCACCAATTTTAACACAATTACTTTTTGTTAAGAAAATGTTGCTTGATTTAATATCCCTATGAATAACTTTTTTGCTATGGATGAAGCTTAAAGCAGAACATATTTATATAAACCATTATAGGATAATGCTTTCTTCAATTTACTCTCCTTTTGCACTTTTTTATTTGATTAATTACGATAAATCGCCATATTCACAATATTCCATAATAATGATAACTTTATTTTTTTCTTTGTAGCTTTCTATAAATTTAACTATATTTGGGTGCTTCATTTCTCTCAATAGTTTAAGCTATAAATATAATTTAGAGTTAGTAAAAAGAAATTAAAATAAATATTTTATTTTTTAAATTATAAATCATAATAAATACTTCTTAGATAGCATTGTTTTAATCTTTCTCACTTAGATTAGTTAATATAACCTTCTTTGATACATACCTTTTTTTATCTGAACGACACTCTACAAGCATTGCAGAACCCTAAGTGCCTCTACCTATTAATTCTATTTCTTTATACTTTTATTCATAATCTGATAATTTAGACTATTTACTCATTTGCTTATATAAATATTATCAGTAATTACTTACTCAACTAAGGTTTAATAATTTATATATAAACTAAATTATTGTATACTAAAGAAAGTCTGATCAATTTTTAAATCTATAAGATATAGATTGACATTGTAAATAAAATTATTTAACATATATTTTAAGAATAATATTTAATTACAAAATATTTACTTAATATAGATGATTAAAATTATTCTTTTTTTACTCTAAATTAATTTGATTTTTTTATCTTTTTTGGTTTTTGTTTAAAAAAATATATTAAAAATGAAAACATTTCAGTAAAATTTTAGTTTCAAGAATTATAAAAAGCATTAATTTAGTTAATTCATTTGGATTTTTCATAATCTAAGATATATTTTAGTATCAATAGAATTATCTCATAGGATTATTAATAATTAATAACTATTTAAGCGTAACTTGTTGAAAATTAATTTTAAATTTATAAAGAATTAATTAGTAAATGTAAAGAAATGGTGACCTACTCACTGCAGTTAAAAAAGAAGCTGGATTTGGTGGGTTTTTTGGTGCAACACCTTCAATTAGCGTTGAAATGCCGAATTAAATAAAATATGAATATTTAGAAATGAAGGACTTTATTGACAATATTGATGAAAAGGTTTCTTTTGCAAAAAATGTTAACTAGGAGAAGCTAAAAAATAAAGTCCTTGTTGATTTAAACAGACTCAATAGAGAAGAAAGAATGGTGCAAAAATTGGAAGAAAAATTAGCAAAATAAGGAATAGAGGTAAACGAGAGTTCTATGATCAAAATGGATTTAGATAATTTATATAGTCTCTAATTATTTTCTGATAGCTTAAAAAATACAAGTGATAGTATTTCATAAAAAATTGAAGCTTGCTAGTAAAGAATAAGCTAATTAAAAGATAAGATCTATGGATAAAAAAATTAATTGCGCTAACTCAATTCAACAATTATGGAAAAACATGCCAAAAAAGAATAGTTAGTGAAAATGATTAGGAAAATTAGAAAATAAAATCCTTAATTCTTTACGTCAATCAACTAAAACCATTTGTCAGGATCAATACCGTTTCACAGTGATTACTCAACAGACGATCATTACCTAACTTCAGTGCCAGAATAGATGATGAATGGGTTTAATGTCAACAATAATAGTATCTCTTCATAGCAGAATCCATCTATTTAGCTACCTTAATTATAAAATAGCAGTTTGGCTAATTCATATTCTTAAAATAATTTAAAATATAAAAAACTTATGTAGAGCTCAAATAGCGTAAGTAATATTAAATATTATAATATCAATATAGCAAATACTGAAGAGGAATTTTAAAAGCTAAATATTTTATAGAAAAGCACATCTACTTAAGCTCTTCCACCTCTTAAGTATGATCCAATCTAAAAGCTTCATAAAGACATAAAAAAAGTAAGAGATATAAATGAAGAAATAAAAAATTACTTTATGAAAAAGTCAAATGGATTTTTAGAAATGAAACGCCTTATAAATGAATGCTTTAATTCACAAAAAAAAAGAATCATGAAATAACACAAAATATCAAACTAAGCTGGGTTGGCAGACTCTATGCTTTTTGAGATTAATAACAATGATATTTTTGCAAAAAATAATGCAATTGCATTATAAAAACAGAACAACATCCTTTCATAAACTCGTCTCTAAGATAGAGAACTAAGAAATGTATTATATGAAACAATAAAACATATAAAAGCAGTAAAAGTTGTTCAAGAGGAAAATTAAAATAATTAAGAAGTAATCTCACAATATTAAGTAACATATTAGTAATTCAGAGAATTTACTCCAGATCAATTACTAATTTTAATGAGTATCAAGCCTGAAGTTTTACAATAATTCCTAACTGTTTTCGATCTGAAGGAAAAAGCCATGAACCTAATGGTTCTTAAAGCCAAGCTAATTTTTAAGAATAAGTTTAACAATATTGCAGATAAACAAACATTAGAACAATCTTAATATTAAATATAAGAATAATAAATTTGATTTTATTTATTTATTCAAGTATTTTTTAAATTATTTATTTTTTTGTTTAAATCAAATCTTTTATTTTTAAAATTACAATTTTAAATAACTTTTGTTTTTTTAAGATAATTATTTTAGAATGTTTTTGTAAATATATTATTTTCAATTTTGTCTTTAAAGTTAATTAATTAAATTTAGGCTAAATAATATTTTAATAATTTAAAAGAATTTCAGGTGAGTAAATTTAATTAAAATTCTAATAATATTTTTAAATATAATTTAATAAATATTTTATGAAATTTTTCTGATATTTTGAATTATTTTGTAAAAATATTATTTTTGTTTTATCTTTAAGGTTAATTGAAATTGGGCTATGAAATATTTTGATAATTAAAGTTAATTTAGGATAGTAAACCTATGATAGATTTTAATGTTCTTTAATAATTTTTAATTTTGGAATGTTTAAAAATAAAGTGTTATTTTTTAATACTTTTATAAATAATTTTATTTATGTAAAAACATTTTTAAATTCTAATATAAATTTAATAAATATTTTATGATAATTGTATTGATATTTTTTTAATTATTTTATCAAAATATACTTTTTATATTTAAAATTAATTTAATATGAATCGACATATTATTTTAATATGAATAATGAATTTTTAATGGTAAACTTATGATAGATTCAATAAATTTTTAATCATTAATAATTTTATAAATATTATTTTAAAATATTTATTTTTAATTTTAAATTAATTTTATTTGTTTAATAAACTTACAAATATTTCAAAAATAAATTAAGAAATAATTTTAAAAAAAGTGTTTTATATATTATAAAAATGCTTTTCAATTTATATTTGGTCTTCGTTTAGGAATGAAATGTTAGAAAGTAGATTAGCAAAAATTCTAATTATGATTAGTAGAGATAAGATTTCATCATAAATATTAGTAGCATTAACTGTGAGCAATATCAATAAAATTTGATAGAATCAAAATTAGAGCAGATTAAAAGCTATTTAACAATATATCTTAAATTTATCTTTGTGTAAATTATTCAAATATTATCCAACTACAAAAAAATTAAACTAAAATTTCTTATTATTAGGAGAAGCTAATTTATATAAATTCTATTTCACAAAACATTAAAAAGATATGGGTAAACACGCTAATAAGCCTAAGCACGGAAACTCTAAGAGACAAACATGTGCTCAAAAACATAAAATTGAAAAGAAAATTAAGGACCACAATAAAAAGATGAAAAAAGAAGCCAAGAAGCTCAAGGCTTTGGGTATCATTAAGAAGAGTAAAAAATTTATTGATATATTATTAATTAGCTCTTTATGGATGAAAATTTGTTAAAGATTTTCTTATCATGTTTATTATGAAGCAAAGCTCATTCTTATGCAAATAAATCATCCAAATTTATTATTAGCATGATGATTTCCATACTTTTCTTTATTTAAAGTTTCTTTAATTTAAATTTAGAGAGTACTCAAAATGTCGATCTTCCTAACTTGTTCCCTTACAAGAAGAATATTTTGGATCAATTAGAAAGAAAGAAAAAAGAAAAGGAATTAGAAAAGCTCTAAAACAAATAAAAAAATGAGGATATTGATATTGAAACTGTCCAAAATAAAGCTTTAATTTATGAAGAACAAGAGTTAAAGAACTTAGCAAAAGAAAACCAAAATGAATATGATGGAGTTCATCTTAATGAAGCTAATGTTATCGTAAAGGAAGGTAAAAAGTATTACAAGGAAATGAAAAAGGTTCTTGAAGCTTCTGATATCCTCCTCGAAGTATTAGATGCTAGAGATCCCGAATCTTGCAGATGTAGAAAAGTTGAAGCTGAAGCTCTTTCTATGAAGGGTAACAAAAAGATCATTCTTGTCTTAAATAAGATCGACTTAGTTCCTGCGTAATAAATGAATAAATTATTATAATCATAATTCTGAAACAATTTCAAATACTTTTGATAATATTTACTAAAATTAGCTTTTAGATTCCTTTATAAACATTTAAATTACTATTGTTAAAAACTAGTTTACTAATTTTTTGTTATTTAAAATAGAGGTAATGCTGAAGCATGGTTGAAAGTTCTCAGAAGAGAATATGCAACAGTCTTATTTAAGGGAAATACTTAAAATCAAAGCAGCAACTTATCTGGTAACAGTATCTTTAAAAAATCAATTACTGAAAGAGAAGATTTAACTAACGAATTGATGAGCAGTAGCAAGTCTGTTGGTGCTGATAAATTACTTGAATTGATTAAGAACTATTCCAAGAATGAAGGAACTAAAACTGCAGTTACTGTAGGTGTTATTGGTTATCCCAATGTTGGAAAATCATCTCTTATTAACTCGTAAGATTAATTTAATTATAAGGTTAGCAAACTCAAGCAAATTTTTTGAAAATAGATTAAAAAGATCCAAAGCTTGTGGTGTAAGCAGCACTGCTGGTTTCACAAAAACTTTATAAGAAGTTAGCATTGATAGCAAAGTTAAAATTATTGATTGTCCCGGTGTAATCTTTGATGACGAAAGCAGCAAAAACTCTACCTTACTTAGAAATATAGTTAAGCCCGATTAAATTGAAGATCCTATAGTCCCTGTTGAAGAAATTCTTAAAAAAGTAAGTAAAAACGATTTGCTTTTATTATACAAGATAGCTGATTTTAAAAATACAACTGAATTCCTCTGCAATTTAGCATTAGCCAAGGGTAAAATAAAAAAGGTAAAGTTTATTTATTGTGAATCAAAATTTATATTAAATTATATAAATATTAAATATATAGGGTGGTGCTCCTAATTTAGATATGGCAGCAAGAATGGTTATTTAAGATTGGAATGCTGGTAAAATAAAATATTTCACAGTTCCTCCAGTTTATGTAATTTATTTAATAGATTCAAAATTATTTATATTAAATTTATATTTATTAAATAAAAATAGAATGATGTTGAAAGTTCTGCTATCAATAATAATAATCTTCAAAGCATTAATGAAATGGATCAAGAATGATTAATAAATAAAAAACAAAAAAGTTATTTTAGGATAATAAGAATAATAATAACCAAACTTTTTAGATAATAAATATTGTTTTAAAAATATAGCAAATAATTGAATATCAAACTTCAGTCAGGTTGATAATTAAATTAGTTAGTTTAACCATTATTAATTTGTATTATATATTACCTTATTTATTTTTACTATTCTATTATAACTTTTTCCAAATATATTATGACAAAAATTAAATTATAAAACTATTTTGAACAACCTAGATAAATTCTTTAAGTCTCTTAAAAAAATTACAAAAAATAACAATTATATAAAAATATATCCTTAAAACCATGATAAAAATATTCTATAAAAGCTAAAACAAAGTAAAAAATTTTTATTTTTAATGAAACGAAAAGAATCAATAAATATTAGCATAATTATTATTTTTAAGTATGAGAAATATTATTACTTTCAATGAATTTATTATTAAAATTTAATAAAATAAAAAAATTAATTATTTTAGAGTTTTTAAAATATTCATTGAAATTGTATTGATAATGAATTATTTTTTAAAAGAATATTTTTTGAAATATTATTTTTTATAGATAGATTTGTTTCAATTAGCTTATTGGTTATTTGTTGATTAGATATTAATAAAATTTTTCACAATCATGCATTATTTCTATATAGGTTGATTACCTTAAATTGATACATAAGTTTTCTACTTAGTTACTTTAAATATAATTTGAGGATTATAATATTGATCAATATAATATAAATACTTTATCAAGTTTTTAATTATTTTAAATGGATAACAAAAAGAAGAAATAAAAGTAAAATAATATAAATTGTGGATTTTATTCTGAAACCTTCAGCATATAAATCTCACATTCATAAGAATAAGTCAAGGAAGCTGTGCTTATTGAGGGAAACCTTGTTAGTGGCCCTTCTATTTTTATTGTTTTCTTTGATAAAAAATTCTACCATATATCGCTTAAGTCGAAATAAATTTTAAGTATTGGAGAAATTGTTGCTGAAAACTCATTTTAAAACTTTAAGTCAGTTATATTAAATAATAAGTAATACATAGGTTTTACTACTCAATATGAACTTCATCTTTTAGATTTAGAATCAAAATAGCTTTTATAAAATAATTTTCGTATTAAAATTCCTGGAAGTAATAATGAACTAAATGATGAACAAAAGTAAAGCTTGATGCAGGATGGATTTATGTATGAAGCATTCAATAAATTAAATATTATAGCCACTTGTGAAGTAATGGGAGTAACAAATTTACCCTCTGATGATAAAAATGTATTTTATTGTTGCATATACAATTTTTATGAGAATGAAAAAACATATATGTTTCATATGGAAACAAAAAGTAAATAAGTTTTGTTTTGTAAATTAAACGATTCGGATACATTTGCAGTTTTTGAAAATCACAGATAATTTTCGAAATAAGAAAATGTTGAATTAGTTTTACACACTTATAATGTATCAAAAAGCAAGATATATGTAAAATATTTTATTTTTTATTAAAATAATTAATAAAATAATGTTTTTTTAGGGTTATAAGAAGATTAAGCTACCTATTAAAGAGGATAGTTGTATACTTTCTGCAAGATATATTGATAAAGAATATAGTTAAATAATAATTATTGGCAATGGTAAATGTGCTCCTTTCCTAAAGGTCTTCTCCCTCTCACAAGATTAGGAGCCAAAAGTGCAGTTATTAACTGATCTGATTCTGAATAGATCCTTTGATCAGCTTATAAGTAAAGTTTTGCTAATAAACGAAAAATACATTTTTTACGAAACAGTATAAGAAGGAGGAGTGTATTTTGAATTTTTAGAGTATAACACAAGAAAGATTAAATATAGAAAGTAAATTCAATATTAAAAAAATAAATACTTAGAAGACAAAGAAAAATAAATGACAAAAGATGAATTTAGCTAAATGTAAAAATATCCAAACGATTAAGTTTATATTTAGAATGTTCAGTGTTATAGTGAAAATATTTTGGTACTTTTGGATGATTAAGATTTTGAAAATTATTATGGATAATTGCCATATCAGCTTTTAATAAATTATCATAAGTATTGTTCATTATAAACTCTTTTGTTATATCTGATGAAAAAAAAGGATTTAATTTTAGATTATAGTGAATACGATATAAAAAATTGCATAGATATGCTTTTAAAAGATGATAATTAGTGATTAACTCAATTGAAATACAAATTAAAACAATAAGAAAATATTTTAATTTATTAGCTTGTTTTAATATTTTTTTATCTTTATTTTTCTTTAAATATTTTCTTTTAAGCTAAAAAAAATTTTTAAAAATTATTATTATATTTTTTAAGGAATATAATTAAGAGAATGTAAAGATATATATATATGTAATTATATCATCAGTTTTTGATAGATATTTGTAGTAATAAAATTTCACAAATTTTTGATAATTTAATTGCTTTGAAACTTAGCTTTAAATTTAGCATTTTAAGATAATTAAGAAATACATTGCAAATTAATAAAGATCAATATGTCTAATAAAATTATTTTAGAAGGTAAGAACATTTAATTTGATACTTTCTATATGAGTATTTGAAATCAAAGTTATGCTAGCTTTATGTATTTTATTTTCAAAATAGAAATAGATGAAAATAGATTTTGCGAAAAATGTAAAGTAGGAGAGAGAAAAGGTATTTTCATTAATGAGTTAATAATAGTAAATCAATAAAAATACAATAAATAGATCTTAATGTGAATCTTTATCTAGTAGATTTTTATCAGTTTCCATTTTATTTGTGCGAGCCTTGCTTGAAAATATAGTTAAAGAATGAATTTTAAGATATAGAAATTATAGGATAAGAAATCACTGAAACTTAAAAAAAGTTATAGCTAGTTGATGAAAATATGATTAGCATTAAAAATAAAATAGAAGAAAATGAGAAACTTATTAATCAAAGCTAGCAGTAGAAATAAAAATTAGAAATAGAAGAACTTAAAATGAAGGAGCAGCAACTGAATTAAGAATTTGAAAAATTGAAAAAAAATGTTCTAGACTTTGAAATAAGGGAATCTAAGTAAGCAAAATATTATGAATTTCAATCTGGTTGTTATAAGCATCAGATCATTTTTATTTTTAGTTTATTCTATCATTTTAGCTATAGTTTTTTTAAAAATTAAGCCTTCATTTTTATATTTATATTGTTATATCTATAAAACAAACATAGGTACTGGGTTGAAGTAAATTCATTTGAAAAGAGATTGTAAACTTTACTAAATAAGAAATAAATTGCTGATAACTTAGAATAATATTATAATGATAAATTAAACAATAAACTCAATAAATACAACACCATAAACTCAGTCTTTTTTATTGAAGTCAGTGAATAAGTTGGACTTATAAATAATTTAATGATAGGGAAAAAGTTGAATGAAGATGTAAGGAAAAATTTAACAATTCATTTTTGTTATATAAATTTAAGGTTTTTATCATTTAATTTAAAAGATAAACTGGGATGAAACTAATGCAGGATTAGGCTAAGTTATTTTACTGTTTCTGTATTTAATGAACAAATTTGGATATCAATCAAGTTACATTAAAGATATATAAGTGTGTGGTAATGAATCTTATATATGCGAAGCAAATAAATCTGAATAACTTTATTTGAGGGGGCCATTTAGCAATAAAGGTGATGAAGCAAAGTTTAACAGAGCTATGAAGATGATTTTAGATGAATTCTCTTTATTCGTTGATTATTTATAGTAAACATACTTGTAAAATATATAGCTACCTTTCAAAATAGATTAATCAAATTCCTCTATCGATGGACTTTTATTAACAACTTAAACTGCAGCTAATGCCTAATACAAGGGTCTTGATAACTGGACATAGGCTTTTAAAAAATTGTTAATAAATTTTAAATTTTTGATCAGCTTTAATGCTCAATATGATAGCAAAAAGGAAATAGAACTACTAGATAGAGAATGAACGATTAACAAAAAAAATATTTCTATGAAATAAATTAAGAAAAATAAAATTACAAAATGTAAAAAAGTATTAAAAAATATATTAATTGAGATATATAGAATAACGAATGATAGATAGATGGCTGCTTTAACAAAATAAATGTTTTAATTTTATATTTTATTTTTAACAGTATTTAATATTTTTTATTGAAATTTATTTTCAAAAAATAATCATTGTCTTTTCTTAAGGTAAGATTATTAAGTTTATATTCTATTTTTGAGTAAATTGCTAATGATAGATGATTTCTTTAACAAAATAAATGTTTTAATTTTATATTTTTTTTAATAGTATTTAATATTTTTTATTGAAATTTATTTTCAAAAAATAAACATTGTCTTTTCATAAAGTACGATTATTAAGTTTATAATCTATTTTTGAGTAAATTGCTAATGATAGATGATTTCTTTAACAAAATAAATGTTTTAATTTTATATTTTTTTTAATAGTATTTAATATTTTTTATTGAAATTTATTTTCAAAAAATAAACATTATCTTTTTAAAGTAAAAATTCATAACTTGATATTTTTGAGTAAATGACTCACTCATTTAGCAACTTATATTTCAATTAAGTAGGAAAAAGCTGTTTTAATGTTAACTAGTAAATTCGAAACCAATAAAAACAAAATATGCAAAGTGTATTTACATATAAAGAAATTTAACTAATCATAAATTAGTCTGTTTGACTTTAAAATGCATTTTTATAGTATTTATTTTGTCGTCTGCTTGTTTTGTATGCTACATTTCAATTGCTTTGTATTGAAAACTACATTAAGCACTTAAATTTCTGCTAAAATCCTAATTAAATCTATATTTTTTATTCTTTTAAATTGTATATTTATGAGTAAGACGGTTTTCTTCAAGAGAGCTTGCCCATTTCAGCCTTTTTAAGGATATGGACAACTGAACGGTGGACAATTGAGTCTATGATACCTGCAACAGTGAAAACACCTCCAATAATAGCACAAACTTGCACCAAGAAGTGGAGGAAGGATTCTCTAGTTTGAGAGAATTAAACTGTAACAGGAGAAAGGTCATAACGGAAGAAGACAGCTGGTAAGTGTTGGGTGGTCATTTCGTTGCTATTAGCGACGAATTAATAAACGTGATATTTACGATTGGACAAATCTTTGTAAGTTGTGGGAACAACATTAATGTAATATTAATGAGTAACACCTACAGTTCTAAGATTTTCAGGCTTAATCTTTTTTGTATGATCAAGAGGTTATAAAATACCTTGCTAGAAAGTTTTTTTGATACGGTTAAGGTCATTTTCTTCACCGAAGGATAAATGATTGATAACATGGGATAAATCAAGAGTGTTGATACGAGCATCTTAGAAGATACGTTGGAGATAATTTCCATAGGCGTGTGAAGAAATGTGGAAATTACCAGGGACCTTATTGACTAACATAAAACCAGAAATTTTGCAACCTTCTCTATCGTTAAAAGCCTTTTTAACACGTTCAAGATCAAGAGAAACGTCACCATGACCATGTCCATGACCGCCGTGTCCGTGATCACCTCCAGTATTTTATTTAATTTTTTCAAGATAAGTTCCGGTGCTAGAAAGACGAGTCTTGACAAGGTCACCTTCAACATTAACGGAGTGGGAACCCATAATATCTTAAACATCAAGAGAAAATATGTCGCATGGGAATTGAGGGAAATCAATATCTAAATTGACACGAATTTTTTGTCCACCTTATGCAACATCAACAAACATCTCACTATTTTCTTCGACAGAGAGATATCCATTGAATTCACTAATGAACAAAATAAGCATAATCAATGTGCTAACTATTGAAACAATAGCTCCAGACAAAGTTGGTTCAGTTAAGTCTGAAGGCAACTTTCTATACATATCAAAACTTTTAAGCTTTGATTGAACACCTCCACCAAACATTTCGCTAGAAGATTAATTATTTATTTTTGTATTTTTAAAAATATCTAAATATTGATAATAATTAAAATTTTAACAATTATTTTAGGATATAACACTATTTTTATTACTTTATTTTTGAAATTACTAATTCAATTAATTATCTTAATAATCAAGTCAAACTCATCGTTGTACATTCAATTGCATTAATCATGCAATATGATCTCTTTATTACTTTCTAAAGACATTCCCACTTAAAAATTTATAGATTTTATATTAAAATAAATTGTCAACATACATTTTATTTATTTTTATTTTAACTTCAGTTTCTTTCTTGCTCATTATTAATTAATTAAAAAATTAATCAATATAGTTATCAAAATATAATCCATCCCTTGTATTTTTCGTTTTATTACGTGGAATTTATTTATTGATTTATTATTTTTCTCCTTAACATGATTTTATTTTTGTTCAAATTAAGCGCATTTAGTGATATTTATTATCTGTCTAAAGTAAATAAATAAATAATTTATTTATTTGTTGCCTCTATGTAAATTTCATAAATAATAATCATTTTTAGCCAAGAATATTCTATCAATTTTAATTATAATTCTCACTAAAAATGGTTTTATAAATTCACTTTAAAATTCTTAAAATAAAAACTACTAAAAATAAATTGTCAACTTTTTTTACTTAAATTGATAAAACCATTTCAAAAAAAAAATAAAAAATTGACTAATTAAAATTGTTTTGTTAATTTTTACTTTAATTTAAAAATAAAAAAGATTAAACTTTTTTAGAATATTTGCATTTTTTTTCAAATAAAACCACAAATTAAATTTAAAAATTTACTTTGAAATTTTAAAATAAGTTAAAAATTTTTAATATAAAAACAAAAAATAAAGTTTAAAGTTTGATGCTTCTAAAAATATTTGTATTTATTTAACAATTATTTTAGTAATAAAATTACAAATATTTAATATTTATTTTAATTTTTAAAATACGAGTTTTAATATTTTATCAGTTAGAAAGTATGATGTAGTGTGAAAGTTGGAGCTTTGAGCTAACTAAAAGATCTATTGATTTTTAGTTATTTCTATCAACTATAAATCTAATACTTTATACTGAAGCTTCAAGTTCAACTTACTCATTTTTTAAATAACTAACTAGATTTTATATTACTTACTATGATTTAATTGAATCCTATAAAGTTTTTTGAGATAGTCTTACGTCTGTGATAATTAAATTATGCCCCTTTTTCCATTCACTATATTCGTATCCAAAAACTATTAAACCAATTATATCTTCTTGTTCTTAATTGTTGTTATTTTACTCTTTTATTAAGACTATTCCTCCTTACTTTATACTTTTGAGAATTGTAGAAATACCATCTGATTTATCAAGATTATCTTTATTGCTTATTGATATTAATTTATTGAAAGAATCAAAAATTTAATTGCATTCACTAGGCTTACCAATACTAAACTTATAAATATCCTAATTTCTTTCGAAGCTAATTTACTCTTTGCTAAAAAAGAAATCAATTTCCACAAAAATTTCATTTGTATCCTTTAGTCCTAACTTATCATAGCATTGCAAAGCACCTTAATTATTTTCGTCAGCATACAATTTGATTTTGTTTTGGCCAGCCCATTTTAATATAAACTCATGCATAACTGTGAAAAACCCTCTTCTCCTAAAAGATTTTTCAGTAAAAACAGAGTTATACCACCATATTTGTTAGTTTGTGTATAAATCTATTTCAGGACATAAGAGAGCAAAAGAAACACTTTACTATACAGGAGTTAATGTTCTTATAATAAAATGAATTCCATATTCAGGATTTTCAAGAATAAACTTAGTTGCAGTTCTTACATTCTCTTCATTCAACTGAACTCCTTCGCTGTCTATTGCTAAATGCTTTTAGAATTCTACAATAGTTTCTACATCTCCATTATGAATTTCTTCGATATAGAACTCTTCATCTTTATTTTTAAAAATAAACTTATCACTCATTTAGTTTTTACTTCTTTTCTATTTTTAAGATATTATCAAAAATCAATTTTGTTCTATTTTTAAAATTTTTAGCTAAAATCTTTCGGGTATTTAATTAGTAATTTCAGAGTCTAATTCTGGAATCTATAGTCGAAGTTACTAGATCTAAAAAGCTAATTTTACACAATATCAAACAACCACTATTAAATTTGTTTCTTATAAATGGATCAGCACTGTTAAGATAAATTATATATTTATTTTAAAAACAGTTAAAGTTTAGCTATTAAAGTTAAAAGCTATGTTTTAGAATAAATTTTAGGATAAAAAATAACATTCTTAATTTAAAAATATAAAATAAATTAAAATTTTATTTTTAGTTTACATTAAGTAATTTATATTTAAAAAATATTTTCTTCCATTAATTAACAATAAATTTTTCCTTAATTTAAAAATTTAAACTATTTCCTTTATTTTATAATTAATTATCTGCTTTTAATTTTTTGAAATAAAATAAAATATTCTTTTAAATCAAAATAATAAATTTAAAAAAAAAAAAAAAACATAATTTTACAATAAAATAACATTTCTTGATATCTTAAACGAACTTCAAATTATTCTTACTCATGAGATTATTATTTTTTTATTTTATTTAAGTAATAAAGTTTTAATTCTTTTAAATTAAAATAATAGATTCTACTATTCATATAGAAATAAAAAATTCTTTGTAAGAGAATAAAACAGTAAAAATTGCTAACAGGACACATACCTACAAGGCAAAAATATTTCCCAATTTAAAAATGTGTCCAGTTTAAGATAGAATTTATAATGATATAAGATAAGTTTGGTACAACAACTTTTTCCAATAATTAATAAGTCCTTGCTTTTACAGGTTTTATAGTACATATATTATTTATATTAAAATAGAATTTTATTTTTTTATATGGAATGAATTCTTTTTAAAATAAAATTACATACTTTGATTTATTTATCTATTTACTCTTTTTTTATTACGAAATAAATATATTTTAATAAAAATAATATTTTATATAATGCTAAGGCAAAACTATTTGAAATTCACATTAGAAATTGAAACTTGTCTTTAAAATAATAGTGTGTTATTATTAAAAATAAATAATATAAATTACAATTGATAAGATTGATAAAAAATTAAAAAATATAACTCAATTATCTTGAGGATTGGTTTAAATGATCTAATTATCAAGGATTTTCATGTGGTATTTTAGCTTATTTCTTGTTTCATTAATTTTTTATAAAGTGTTTTCATCAATTTGTAGGTTTGTATTGCTTTGAACACCTAATGAATTGAAGAACTCACTTCTAGTTTTGAAGTACTTTTAGTATTATTCTTCGATTTCTTTAAGTTTATTATAGTATGTCTTAATTTACTCATTATATTTTTCATTAAATGTGATATTTGCTTCTTTAACATTGTCTAATTCATTTGAAGCTTTAGGGTCTTTTAATTTTTAAGCAATTTCTTAAATTTTTTAATTGATTGACTTATTTTTTTCTTCAATTCTTTTTTTGCTTTCTAACAACTTCTTTTATTTGTTTTCTATGATTTCATAAAATTGGCTTTCTGTTTTTTCCTTTGTATTTTTCAACTCTTCTTTTTTCTTTAATACCTCTTGATATTTAATTTGTATTAACTAAATATTCTATTATAAAACTTCTTCATGCTTGCTTATGTAAGCTGTTACTTACTTTTAAAAGTTATCAAGATCTACTTTATTATCTTAATCAGCAATTTCCTGAAGCTTCACATCATTTTAAGCTAGTTTTTATCCTGATTGGTTATTTTCTTTTGCTTTTTCAGGCTCTACTTATTCTTTAATCATCTTGTGTAAAGTCTCAGATATAAGCTTAGCACTCTTTTAAATTTAAATATAGTTTGACAAGAAGTCTAAAGTTAAGCATTTTAACCTAAAAGGCTATTACTATTGTGAGTGGTGGGAAGGAATAACTGCTAGAAGCATTCTGTCTTTTTCAGATAAGCAATAAAAAGATAAATCTGTTAATTTACATGCATCTAATTTATCCTAGCTATCGATTTGCTGAGAATCAACTAAGACTCTAATTTCACTTCTAGACAATTCTTCATCATTAAATACTTTAGGGTCTGATAAGTTTGTTAAAATCAAATTCTAAATCCACTTAAAGTTAATACAATATATTCTATTCATAAGTTAGAAGCAAACACTGTCAAGTGTTGATGTTTCAATTGCCTTAGAACAGAGTCTAGCACATTAATTTTATTTATATTCATAGATATTCTTTTTAGATTAATTTCCTGTATAGTTGATTAAAGAGCTTAATGGGCATTCAAGATGTGCTTTTTCACCAGATAAAAGACAAAACTAGTAAAAGTCTTGAACAATATGAGTAGGCATGACTGGAAGAGGACTAAAACGTGAAGATACAGTAGAGTAAGTTTTATTACCGATTTGCTTTGTTAAAATAAAGACATGGAGTTAACCCTTTGTTTCCACTTTGTGGAATTTACTATATTTCCTATACATAATTTGATTCTTATTATCTCTAGTAAATCTGTCCATTAACGATTTTGAAAAAACTTAGATGTTAGATTTTGTTCCAAAGCCACTTGATTTAAACTGAGACTGTAAGTTACTGTTATTTTCTAAATTTTCTTAATCATCTTCGTTATTTTATTCTGTAGGAACATATCTTAATTGTATTTAGAAATCATCATTCAGCAAGTCTTGCATGCTGATGCTATTAAAAATAGGAACTTCAAATGAACTGGACTTATCTGTTTGAGTAACTATTTTAGATAATTTGGTAGGTTATTCGCATTCACTTATCAAATCTCTGCTGTCAATTTATTCTACTAAGTCTAAATAAGATTTTAACCTTTTAATTAAATAAAATATTTTTATTTTTTAAAACTCAAAACTCTAATAAACATATTTAAAACTTATATATTATAGAATGAAAGTAGTTTAATTGCTTACACCTATAATTTTTCTTATATTTATTCATGCTGTTCCACCAATTTTAATTCTTGAACAAGATAATCCTTAAGTTCTTCAATTAATTATCTGTTAATTCTCATATCTTTTACTAAAAATGGAGATTGGTAGTAAATTTAACCATCTTCAGTAAGAAAATATACTGACAGAAAATCGAAATCAGAAGGAATTTAGAAATTGGTTTTCGAATAGCTAGTGAAAAAGCTGTTGCCTCCAAATTCGAAATCAACAAACTAAACTTATCCTTTTTCTTAATAATTATACTCTTCGTTTCTACCAAAGCGTGGAAGTTATTAAAGATTAAATTACACCTCCTAGTAAGAAAGACTAGATTGCAGATTATAAACGCAAAAGTACTAATCATCTAAAAGAACAGCCAAATGATGAGGAGATAATTTGTGGAATTTAATGCTTAAAATGCTTGGAGAGTATTTTTATATAAATAATTATACACGGTACATTGTAAAGGCATTTTGATCATCTTTGCTTTGCTTAATAAAATAGGAATTTATAATGTTTTCAATATGGCCAACAAAAATTTATTTTTCAGAATAAATTGCTATTTAGTATTCATCTATATTACTATTTATTATTTAGAGAGATTACTCTCCGATTTTCTTAGACATGCAAAAGACGTTACCAAAGCTTTCGATTGTGTTTTTGGCAGACTATATTTATTAATCTTGTGCATTGAACATGTTGTAACTTTGTAAATTTACAGGTATTCTAGTAGCTAATTTATTTTCGTTATTTTCTAAGAATTGGCCTGCAGTCAAATTAAAAATCCATAAGTATAGTGCAAAGTATTAAACAGAATCGTCATCTTTTTCTATATGATCGTGCATTGAATTTTCTAAAAGCTCCTTCTTTTTACTCTGAATTACCTTTTCATCAAGTGATTCATATTCAAGAACTAAAAAGTAGTCCTTAATAAAAATGCCTGTTTCCTTATTGAGATGCTTCTCTATGCTTTTATTCAATTTGCTAAACTTTTTATCTGACAAGATTTTATTTAGTCTTGATTCTAAAAGGTTATTCTCCATTTAATTCTAGGCTTAAAATAGCAGGTTATGAAAATTCTAAATGTAATTTATTCAATTTGGTTATTTATTTATTTTATTAATGAATTTATTCTTTTTATTTATCTTATTTGCCTTAATAGCTTTCTTTAGAAGACACTAATTTGTATCTTTTTTAAGTAATTCAAAAAGTATGAATTATTAGAATACTAACATTTTTAGAGCTACTAACTAAGTCCTCTAAATTATTTTATGTCTCCTTTAAATAGTAAATTAGCTTAATTTTAAGTTTATAACCATATAAACGACTTAATATCTACTTACAAATTCAGCATGAAAGCAAATCAAACAAATAAACAAAGATAGGTATAGAGATATATATATATATTTTTGATTGATAATTTGATAGCCCATCTATAAATTTCAAAGACTTTAAATTGATTTTTAATTTAAAGTAAATAAAACCATTTTATATTAGAATTTCATTTAAAATTTTAACTTTATTTGAAATATTTTAAATAAATTAAATTATTTTTAAATGAGTAAACAAACAAATAATTAAAAAGACGGATTTATTAACGTTTTAGTTCAAAAAGATTGTGTTTATATCGACCTTTAATTTGAATTGCCAAGATAAATCAAATTCAAAAAAGTAAATAGGCTGAGTATTTATTGTTTTATTAATTGTATAAGCATATTTTACTTATCACTTTCTAATTGATTCTTTTTATAAACAGCATTAAATTTTAATATAAATTCAAATAAGTATCAATAAATAACAAACTACTAAAAAATATTAATTTAGGTTATCAAAAATCAAAATGAGCTAAAGCTCTCGAGGAAAATCTTCTGAAAGGGTTGCAAATACTTCATATCATAGCTCATAGGGTGTTACTAATATCATTGCCAATAACGCTCTTATCAATTATGGAAATGGCAACAGTAGTAGCAATACCTTAAAGGATGCTCGAGAAAGCCAATAAAAGGATTTGATTACAGAAATGAAGAGGCTTAAAAAGAATTTTTAAGAACTTAAAAGCCCTACAATTTAAAAGAAATACTTTGGTGTTACTGGAGGTGTAGGATAATAATAGTAGCATTATCAGTAGCAGTCTTCGTAAGTTTGTATTATAAATGAGAATATTGAATAGGGTAATAATAATAACTAATAGAATAACAACAGTTTTATCTAATAAGACTAATATAATTCTGACCATTTAAAAGTATTCTCTACTTAAAAAGGATATTTTAATGAACCTTAAAGATAAATTTCTTAAACTCGAGTAAAAGCGAATTAATATTAAAGCATAAATCAGTAAAATTCAAGCTTGATTCAACATTCAAAAGGTTAATTAAGTGATTCAAATAGAAATCATTATATCTCACAGGAAGTGGTGGACATTTCAGGTGATTAGGATAACAATTAGAATTATTTAAACTAGTTTGATAAAAGCATTAACTAATCATTCAATCACAATACATCTCTTTATACTAAAACTATAATTAATTAGTAGTAGTAAGGGAGCGAATCGAATAGATCATATAATGGAATTGGAAGCCTGAATAATAGCAGCTTGAATTAGCACGGATACAATGTTTAATAATAATAAAATATACCTAGAGGTTCTCAGAAAGATTATGCAAATTCTCTTTATCAACAACAATAATAGCTATAGTCAAGATAAAATAATTCCCTGAAGCGCATATCAGATAAAATTAACAATATCAAGGATAGGGCAGAAAAGATAGAATAAATTAAACATTTTGAAAAGAAAAATTTACTTTAAAATTAGCAACAGAATGGAGCATTAGTCAACAGCACTTATACATAAGAGTAAAGAGATTCTAAAGAAATTTAAACAGAAGATATCTCAAACATATTTATAGAGAAAAGCATAAATGATGAAAATATTAAGGAAATAGAAAGACTTAGAGGATTGCTTAAAATTTTGGAGCAAGAGCTAGACTCTAAGGAAAAATGCTTTAGAGAATAAGAAAAATAGCTACAATCTTAAATAGATGAGAAACAAAGCAAAATATAGGATTAAAGTGATCAGATTGAAAAGGTGCTTGATGATTTGAATCGCTTATAGAAGGAAAATATTAAAGTAAATAATGCATTAAAGTAAGCTTAAGAGAATTTAGCGTTAAATGGTAAGAATCAAAATAACACCTCTTCACAACACTTACTTCCTTCTGAATTCAAAACTAAATGGGAAAGTTTGGTAACTGATGGAGTGGCAAATACATTTATTAATTTTTTTGAAAACCCTCTAATCCTCACCAACTTGCTTTAAGATTTATTCATAATTATACACGAAATTTCTAAAAATCACATCAAAGAAACAAACTCAAAAGTGATGGATTTGCTTTAACTTGATAAAAAGCATGCAAAAGCATATGAACAAAATCTTTCTAAACTCTATTAAGATTATAATAATGATATTTTTAAAGTAGTTGCTGATATTGAGCATCCAAAAGTTGCTGCTATTGTCTAAAAATTTAAGCAACAAGCTGATAAAATTGTTACTCATTAGTACTTTTCAGAGTTTCAGAATATGAAATCTGATTATATTGATGAGGAAGAGGAAGAGTTAGACCAGGATAAATCCTCTGGTTCAGCTAAGAAAACTTATAAAAAAATAAGTATTTTTAGAGATACCATATTTTTTGAATAAAACTAAGAAGATTTCAAGCAATATTTATAAGAACTTTATGAGTCTAACGAGTTGTTAGAATTCATAGAATAATTTTATCGTTTGTCTATACACATGCATTTGCATGATCCTCCACTTAATTTGCCAATTCAAAACTTTAAAAACAGAGTTTTCGAATACATTCCATATAAAAAAAATAATTATTATTTAATAGACGGCTTTGTATAGCAAAATGCTCCAGCTTTAACAGTCATACCTTCAGTATTAAGGAATAATCAAATATACACGGGAATAAAACCATCTGTTATTTTGCTTACTGAAGATTTTATGAATGAAAGAATTCAATAAAAGATTGATATAATTATACAAAATGAATAAAATTAATATAACAGCAATAATGCTTGCACTTCAAAATCTAATTAATCTGGAGATAAAACTGAAAATTCTAAAACAGATTCGTAAACGAAAAGTAAAGATGATAATCTTGCTTTAAAGTAAGAGAGCCCAAAGTAAATATTAGCTATTGTTAAAGATGACAAAGATATTTAAAACAAAAATGTTGAAATGATTGAAAATAAGAATAAAGAAATTAATAATTCAACAGACAATAGCAAGAATAATTCTGAATTAATTTAAGAAAAATAGTAGCTTCAGAATTATTAAAGAAAAGAAAACTTTAACTCATCAAAATAAAACGAAGAAGAAAGTAGCACAGATAATTACTTAAAAGCTTCATTTGAGAAAAAGAAAACTGATCAACTTGTCAACAGCTACAGCTCTTCATCTAAAGATAATAAAGAAAACTAAGAATAATATATAAACTAGGCTTAAATAAAGATAAAATCTCCTAGTACATAATGTATGAACAATCTAAAAAATATTTCTCAAGTTTCATAAAAATTTGATTCAAGCTCAAAGTAAAATTTTGTTTTTATTTCTTTTTAAGCTATAAGTGCTTTTTATTAAAAATTTATTTATTAATTCTAGAAAATCTGGATATCTAAATTTCGGCTACATTTCAACATCTCCAAAATAAGACCTGTAAATTTAATTTTTAAAATATTGTTTTTTTACTCCTTTTATTTTAATTTGTATAAACATAAATTTATTTTATAATAATAGCCTAAACTTAATCAGTCCAAAAGGTTCTTCTTCCAAAAAAATAAAGATTGAAAACTTAGATTCAATTTAAAATATCCATAAGAATAGCTCAAAACTGCAAGAGGCTTTATCAAATTCTTCTAAAAAAAGTATAGTTTACTTGTTTTTAACTTTTATTTGATGAAAGATTATTTTATTAAATAGAATTAAATTTCGACTCTTTCCATTCTGATAAGAAATTGGGGTTAAATTCAAATAAATCTGGAATCGGCAGTCCTATCATAGAAAATTGCAAAGATGAAATTGTCAAAAACCTATTTTTGACTTCTCGTCACCACTATTCTAGCAACACAAAATAAAGAGATGACTCTTAAAATTCCAATATAAATTTTTCTATCAAAAGTGGATGGTAAATGCTTCAGCAAAGCCAAAATTAATAAGATACAGAGAAAAGATCTATTTTTGATGACCTAACTAATTAGACGATATTCTAAAACAACATATCAGGATAAATATCAAAGCAACAGCCTTAGAAATTTATAAATAGACTTGATAATAGTAACTTTTTGAAGAAAGGTTCTTTTACTAGTAAAAATAAAAGTTCTATAAGTTCTCATATGAATAATACCTATTTAAATAGTATGATTCATAAATAAACTTAAGATTCTGTATAATTGCTCCGTACGTTATAAGCTGATTGCAAAAAGAATCATATTGTAAGTAAGGAAGATTAGTAAGACAGTGAAGAAGTTGAAAATTAGTGTTAATAAAATGATGAAAAAAATACATATAATTCTAAGTCTAAAAACCTTTCGATTATCAAGAAATCGCACAGAGAATCGAATTCCCCAATTTCCAATAAAAATAATAAGAACTCAAATGATTCTAAGCTAAATTTCAGCAATGCAGCTATTAATAATGATTAGGAAAGAAGTAGAATACATTCAAATAATCAATCTTCTTAAAAAATACGTAAACACAATAAGTCAGAAGAGGAAAATAGAATTATTAACTAAAACACTATTTTCAACAAGCATTTCAAAAAAAATTCTGTTTAAAATGAACCTTCAAAGAATTAAAATTTATAATAATAACCATAATAAGCATCTTCTATGAGTTCCAAACCCTACACATTCAATACATTCCTTGAAAACCATAGAAAAAATTTGCAAAAGAATGAAAAAGAATAATCTGTAAATTATCAATAGGACAGCAGTCCAAGGGAGAGGATACAAAGTAAAGGATTAAATATTTCATTTAAAGAGTAGTAAAATAAATAAATGGTTAATTCATCAAGATTATACAAAAAAGATAGCTTTGAATTTAAATCTAACAACAGCAATTAACATTCATTCTCAAGATAAAATCAAGAGCCAAAGTAGAGCGAGAAAAATAAATTTAGTGGTAATGATTTTTATTCTAACTTAAGAAAGTAAATTAATAATCAACAACATTTAGGAGGTATATAAAATGAAAGCTACGAATAATAATCAAAAGAAAATAGCAAAATACCATTAAAGAGTTCAAGGGACATTTCTCCTTCTTAAATTTAATTAAATTGTAGTAAAACTGATAGATTACTAAAGTACTCAGATCAAAATTAAATACCTTATGATACTTCTTCCCACTAACAATTACAAAAGTCATCAAATAGCAGGACAGTAACTATGAAAAGAGCTCTATAAAATATTATCAATAGTTTCTCTAGTGATGATAACGAAGACTAAAATATATAAATGCAAGCCTAAAAGAAACTAAGAGATAGTGATGACACATAAGACGATTCTTTGATCGAAGAGCTTAACTTGTAAAAAAGTGATAATAATTTAAATAGATAAATAAGTGGCTTAAATAAAAACACTATAAAAGGAGAGAGTAATGAGAATAGACCTTTTTCTCATTAATCAGGTTTACATATTTAACCACAGCATAAAAAGAATAAGACATTTGAAAAATTATACAATGATTTAAAATAAAAAAAGCCTTTCTTGCAAAATGCTGTTAAGCCAAGCAAGGAATTATTATATAAAATATGACATAATTTCATCTATTAACATTTATTTATTTTAAATTGGAATTAATTTTTAACTAATTATTTTTGTTTCCTAATTATTTTAAATATTTCTATGTTAAAATAAAAAAAAGTATTCAAAATTCATTTTTTGAAAATAATTTATTTTTGATAGTTAAAGGATTTTAATCATTTTTTATTATGGAGAATTTTAATTTGAATCATTTCTTCAAATTATTAAAATTTTATTTTTACTTGTTTGATATTAATTTTGCAATATCTCATTTAAAATTATTTGCCAATTTGACTTTTATTTATTATTTTTACTTATTATTTTTTAATTTAATATCTGTTGATTTTATTTAAAAAAGTGATTTATGGCAAAATAAATTTATCAAAATTAAACTTTAAAAACAAATTTTAAAAATGTTGATATTAATTAGTGAGGAGAAAAATAAAAAAAATTCAAATTATTATTATTATCTTGTTGTTTTGAATAATAATTAAAAACAAGATATTTCAGAATATACTATTTTTGAAAACTGAGTAATAAAGAAATTTCTATTTTATATTTTTATATAAAAAACTTCTTACTTCTAAATTATTTTTAAAATTTTTAAATGATTATTGACGAAGAAATATTTATTCTAGCATATTTTTCAATTATTTTGTAAAATGTGAGATAAAAAATAATTATTATAAAATTGTTTAAATTTGAAAATGAAATTTGAAATTTTTTACCATTTATTTAGTTTATAAAAGATTATAAAAATTGGCTCTAAAATTTGGTTAATTCAAAAAATAAAAATTTTGAAATATCTTTGAATAAAAATTAATACATAAATAAATACAAATAAATTATGAGCAGAAAAGTAAAATAGAATACAGATACAGACATTTAGAAGCCTTAAGCTCCAAAATCTGCCTTCTTTCACTTCTTAGAAGAAGTAAGTGTGAAGATTAAGCAAAAAGATCCTAAAAGCAAATAGAGTACTATTGCAAAAAAAGCAAAAGAGATGTTTGAAAAACTGACTGATGAAGAAATGTAAAAATATTAGTTGCTAGAAGATAAGGAACTTGAGAAATATAAGAAAGATTATGCAGAGTATAAAAAGAAAAATAAAGAAGATGTTTAAGAGCTACCAAATAAAACCAGAAAAGCTAAAGAAAGCAAAAATGAAAAAAGTAAAAGTAAAAGCAAATCTGAAGATAATTCTACTTCTGATAAACAAGATAAAGAACCTGCTAAAAATGAAAAGGAGCCTGCTAAAAAGACTATCAAAAAATAACCTGCTAAATAGAGTAGCAATCTTACTTTTACAGTTAGATATTGCTAAGGGTGAGGTTTCAGAAAATCTTACAGCTTAGCTAGCAAGGCTATCTCAGATAGATTCCCAAGTGCCTAAGTTGTAGGAGTTCCTCTTAAAGACAAATAAGGTAGGCTAGAAGTAGTCTACTAGAAGTAAGGAGAAAAAGAAGAAATAGAAATATGGAATAACAAAAAAGACATGAAACTAAAGATCACAACCAAAACTATCGATTTATTTGAAAAGGTTCTGGATGAAATTAAAGAATGAAAAATCTTAAAAAAGATTTCAGTATAATTCTTGATTTTAATAAAAATGGTTAAAAAAGCTTGATTTAATGCTTATTAAAAGATAAATGATTAATATTTGAGTAAATTCTAACGAAGCTTAATATTATGAATAAAATAACTTTAATAAGCAATACTCTAACTTTTAAGCTGTTTTTATATTATAAAGCTTATTTTTTTTGTATTATATTAACAAATAAGTTAATTAATTTATTATTTTTATTTTTCAAAAAAATTGATTGGAATGAATAAATATTAAACAATAATATTATTCTTTCAATATTGATATAATTATTTTTTACCAAAATTAAATCTTTAAAAATATTTTTACTATTTATCAAAATTTTTAGTGTAAATATTAGTAGACCAATCAAATAAAATAAAATAGAATAAATTACTTGATATAAAAATTTATTGAGAAATATTTGTAGATTTACTTATATTTTTCTAAAAAAGTCTTTGTTTTAAATAAAAAATAAATGAAATGAAATACAAATAGATTATTATGATACAAGTATACAATAATATTGAAATAGCAGTAAGTTAAAAAGTTTGAAATTAAAAATGTTAAAAATAAAATTGAATAAATTAACCACATTATACTAGATTTCTTTAATTTTGAAATGAAAATATTTTAAAAATAAAAAATGAGGACATTTATCTATATTTATTTAAGTCTTAGTATATCTCTATTGAAATAGAATATTCTAGTAAAACTCCTATTAAGCATATATCTATATCAATACTTAGCCAAAGTGGTTAAAGAGAATTAAATTTAGTAGAAAATACAAGAAATCATCTAAATGAAGGCTGAAATTAAAGGAATATATAAAGTATTTTATCCTTGCGAAAATTAGAGTAAGCGAAAAACTAAAAAAATGACGTATTGAAAATATTTAGTCATACAATTACTGATTACAAAATAATTAAAAAGAGGTAGTTTGTTTGATTAGTAATTAAAAAGATAATTTCTCATAAAATGAACTACTAAGGCAATATTAATTAAATATTAATTTACTTTCAGAAAGTAATGAGCTTCAATATTTATCTATAATATGTGTCTTTTTTAAAGTTTCTATCTGAAATTGCAATTATTCCTGATAAACATTATTAAAACAAAAAAAAGTGAAAATATTGAATTTTAAAGAAAGGCAGCTTGATCTTAAAGTAGCAGCCTCTGATTTTGATAAAAAAACAGAATATATAAAAAACACGAACAATAATAAATATCCTTTTAAAAATGATAAACATATACAAAAACTGTCTTAATAAGTATCCTTACCTCACAAGGATGTTTACTTCAGGTAACTTTATTTTTTATAAAAAAAATTGATATTTTCATATTTTTTTAATACATAGTATTTCTTTTGTACTAATGAAATTGATAAATTTTATTTATTTCAAATAAAATAATCTTTTTGAAATATTTTAGGACTAATTTTGTCAGCTGCTGACTTTACCTACTAAACTTTCTTTGAAAAGAGAGAAACTTACGATTTCAAAAGAATTGGGATAAACTATACAGTTGGATTTATAGCAGCTCCTTGGCTTTTTGTGTGGTTTAATAAAATATAACCATAGACTTTGAAGTTCTTACTTGGTAAACCACTAAATACTCCTATATATGATAAAATGACTAAAAAGATAAGTTATGATAGACTATTTGCAAAAATGCTATTAGACTACTTTATTTGTTTCCCAGTCATGCAATTAATTTACCATGTTAATTTTAACATACTTTACAATAACAACTTAGAATCTATATATAATGCTTTCGAAACAAAAGTTACCTTCTCCTTATAAAATTACCACCAGGCATGGCCAGTAGCTTCTTGCCTAATTCATCTTTTCGTTCCAGCCTACCTCAAAGCAATATGCGTATAATTTTTTTAACACTTTAATTTAAAACCCTAAATCATTTCGCGATTGCGAGCTTTCATTTATTTTCGAAAAAACTTATAATTTTTAACTAAATAAATAAAAGGCAAATATTTCTGGAACAACTTGGAACAATTATGTTAACTATCTTTTTTCTTCTAAATGAAAATTCAATATTTAACTCCTTGATAATACTATTATAAATAATTACTTTCTCCTCTATATTAAATATTTATTTACCCAGTGTATTGCCATGTACATATATTTTAGTATATATATAATTCTTAATTCGAATAGAATAATCAATTAAATTCTCCAGTTTTCTATTTTATTTTTTTTTACTGTTTCACTCTTACTTTATTTATTTCTTAGCTGATATAGATAAGCATAAATTATATATTAGATTGGTATTAATTAAATTAATTCCTTAATTAAAAATACCATAAATTTTCTTCTTATTTCAGGAAATTAAATCTTATTTTAAACTATTTCAAATGTGTAATTGTTCAATTTTTTCACAATACTCTTCAACAAATAGTAATCTGTTTTAAATTATATAAAAAAAAATTTCAATATTATTATTCTTTATTTTAATCAATATTTTATTTCAATCTAATAAAAAATATTAAAGTTTGTTTTATTTTAGTTAAAATGCAATAATTTTAATTTAAAACAATTTTGTGATAATACTTTATGTCTCTTATTCTTTATTAAATGAAATTTATTTCTTTAAAACTACTTATTTATTATTAAGATTAAAAATGAATTTTTACTCTCGATGTCTCTAATAAAGAAGGTAATTCTACTAAAGGACAAAGAATTTCTTAAAATTATGGAAATAAACATAGCTAAAAATATAATCAAACGTTTTGCAAAACTACTAAAAGCAACCTTCAAAATATTTAACAACTAAAATTATTTAAATAGAGATAGATGCTGAGTAAGATGTATCAATAGAAATAGATAGAGATGGGTAAAAAATGATTTTTATATCTGATTATAATTATATTTTACTCTTAAATTTGTTTATTTATTTAATTTTTGTTTTTATTTGTGATTCGCAAAAGATTTTTTTATCTAAAAGGTTTTATTTATTTTATTTTATTTTTTTGACTTTAAGTAAAATGTTAAAAATTATTTTAAAACAAAATAAAACCTATAAAATATAAAATTAATTTTAAATACATCTTTAACGATAATATATTTTAAACATGTTTATAAATTTTAGTAGTCTGTTAATAAATTAAAGTAGAATCGTTATCTTAATTCATAAAAAGTAGATCAAATTATATTGGCGTTATCTATTTTTTAATTTCTAGCTCTTATCATAAATGGGTTCTGGAAATAACAAATTGAAAAATAAATCATAAGAAAAAACATTAACATCATAAAATAATTAAAAATCTAATGGATCAGGATCAATTGAAAATGTTTTCTTAGGGGTGAATCCAGGAAAGCATTACAATGACATAATAAAAAATTTAAGAGTTTAAAATTAAATTAATAGTAACTCGAATATTATGAACAATTTATAGGCTTAGAATTCTTTAAGCGATGCTGATCAAGGAGAATCTAATTTATTTAAGCAGTAGAGAAATATAGAAGAAATAATTTAAATATTGAACAGCGGTAAGCTAGAGTATTTTATTCATTTATTAGAAAATAAAGATCTGGATTTAAATGATTCATTAGATGACAATTAAAATAGTGTAATTCATTTGATTTGTAAATATAACAAGCATAGGCTGCTTAAATACTTGATATTTTATATATCTGAGGTTTCTTATAATTTATTAAGCTAGATTATTTTTCATTCTAAGAATAAAAATGAATAAACAGTATTAGATATTTGTATATAATGTAACTCAATAGATTGCTTAAAGATACTATTTAAAGTAGGAGGATTCTCACTAGATAATAAATATAAAAAATATATTTGCTTAGCTTTGTCATATGACTCTCAAAATTCACATTAGTATTTATTAGAAAAAACAAGAAATGGGATGATTCTAGATTTTAGCTAAATAAATTACTAATATATTAATAGATTTACGATAGATTATTTTAAAGAATTCCTTCTCTTCTAAAGCCATAATATTTCATATAAAGAAATAGATACTTCTTTATTTATTACTTACAAATTTATTGACCCTACTTTTTTACATATCCCATAAAATATTTATGGTGCTAATTTTAATTAAAATTAGCATAAAGAAAAATAAGTTGTATGGCTGCAGCCTGAAGATATTTCCAGATATAACTAAAGTGAAAGCTATTGTTCTTTTAATGACAAAAATAAATTTGTTCTTTTTGAATAAATATCACCATCTAACATTATATAAGTATGTTTTGTTTTTTTTTAAATAAACATTGTTTTTATTTAATGGAGTATTTTTAATATAATTATAAGAGTTATATTAAATTTAATACACCAAAATTTTATTATAAAAAAATGATATTTTATGATTTATTAAAAATATCAGGGTGAATCTATGAATTGTTATTTTTTGGCAGTGCTTTAATCTCTTTGTCTGAATCCACAGTTAATTAAGTCAATATTCGACTTGCAGTAATCAAAACCAGAGATCGGATTGTATTGTTGCAAATTTTATTCTAATGGATATGCTGAGAATGTTATAATTGACGAATATCTTCCTTGCCATAATCATAATAAGAAATTAATTTACTCCAAGTTCTATAAAAACTCTATATGGGTTGCTTTACTAGAAAAAGCATGGGCAAAAATGAATGGAAGCTACTTTGATGCTGAGCAGCTTCTCATAGAAGATGCCATGGAAAATATTTTTCCTTATCCAACGGAAGGATTTTGGATAAAAGACTTTACAAAATAAGATTTACTAAATATCTTGCAGAAGAGTATAAAGAATAATTATATAATAGTAGTTACAACAAAAGTAGATTTGAAAGATGAAAATATTAGCTTAATTTAAAATCATGCTTATTCTTTTCTCTCTCTTTATATCTATAGTAATTTTTTAAATTTGTAATGAATGGATTTATATATTTTCATTTTATTTTTATTTAAAAGAAGGACAAACTATTATAAAACTAAAGAATCCTTGGGGTAAAAATGAGTGGTAAGGAAAATTATAGAAATCAAATACTCAAAAGGTAAAAGAATTAAAATAGGCTTTAGGTAAAGAATAAATTATAATAAATAAAATTAATTATTTTTGTTAATAAAAAGGAAATTATTTTGATGATGAGAAAGATGGTATATTGAACATGACACTTAAGGAATTTCAATAATATTTTGCTTATGTCTGTATTCAATATTTTGAGGCTGGTTATTAATATTCTTCGATAAAAATATAGCTAATGAATAGAAAAGCAAAATATTATAAATTTAAATTGAATTTTAAAACGAAATTATGTTTAAGATTGATACAAACTACTAAAAAAGATTTATCTTGTTAAAAAATTGAATTTAGACTATTTAAAATATCTAATAATGAAGTATCCTAAGTATTTTATAATGGTTAAGACTGTTGGGAATCTAATAGGGTTACTTACGTTCAATCTAAATCTTCTTTTGTTGATTTAGATAAAGGAGAGTAAGCTTTTTACAAAATTTCTATTTAAAATAATTAAATAATTTTTCAAGGTATGTAATTAAAGTAAAAATATATAAAGACGAAAAAATTAAAGATGGGCTTGAAGAAGTAGTACTGTCAAGCTATTCTTCAGTAAACTTAAAGCTTGGTAATTATTATATTAAATTATTTTAATTTTAATTATTTTTTTTAAAGAGTTACTAAATAGAATTCAAGGTAAAGAAATCAATAATAATTTCCTGAAAGATTTTTTCAATAATATAAAACCTATTTAAGTTAGCAGCTATGGTGTTATTTAAGAAGGATGGGATAAATATTATAGATATTTATTAAAAATATAAAATAAAGGGAAGTAATCAATAACTTACTTGAGTAACATATTGTTAAAATCTAATTTAATGATTTCTAATCCAGAAATTTAAATAATAAACAAAACATCATTTAAAGTAGAGTTGCAGCCAAGCTAAATAAAATTGATTAAATTTAAAATAAAAAAACCTATCAAAAAAGCAAAAATTTTAATAAATCACTAATTTTAGTGAAAAATATAGAAAATTATCATATAAAGTTATTAAAAGATTTTATCAAAAATTAAAAAATTTGGTAAAAAAGTAGAAAGTTTTATAAAATTTCATTAAAAATTAAAATTAATATTTTTATTTAAAATGTTTGCTTGTTTAATTTGTATTTTGACTATTAAATCCTTTTTACTTTTTAAACTTATACAATTAAGCATATTCACAATGTTATTTTTTTGTTCTATATTTAATGTATTAAATGCTTAATAAAAATGTTTAATATATTATAAAAATACTAATTTTTAAATATAAATTGCTGATACCATTATAAATAAATAAATAACAGCTAGCAGATTTCTATTTAGTTGGTTATACTTTTTGATAATCAATATTTATTATTATTAATTAATTAATTCTTTATTAAAACGCAAAAAAAAATTTATATAATATTTATCCATCAAAATTATTATTCTAAAAGTAGTCTAACATTTATATGAGTAAAGGTACGTTTAAAATAACTGTTAAAACTGCGAATCTTACAAAACTCAAAGAAGAAGCTAACAAAATAGTAAGTCATATAATTTTCTTTAAGAATAATATCCAATAATTATATTTGAGCTTTAAAATATTTTAAACTTAACAATAGTAACCGTTTGCTTAAATAGTTTTTGGAGAATAAGTCTAAAATACAAAAGTATATGAAGGGGGAGGCTTAAACCCTACATGGAATGAAACTTTTGTTTTTAAAAAAAAAGATGAATATAGACTTGGTATTTACGTATTGAAAAGCGATACGGGAAGCAAAGATGATTTGATAGGTATGCAAGAAGTAGGAATCAATTCATTTATTAAAAAGAAAAGTGTAGTTGATCATCCAGTAGAATTGATGAGCGAAGGAGCTATAATTGGTGAAATATTACTAAATATTGAGTTTATCTAAGAAGCTGGACCTGCTCAGTCGTGGTTAAACACTAATAAGAAAAAAAAGCAATTTAATGTGCATAAAATTTTAATCACAAAAATAAAAGCAAATTTGGAATTTGAGAGTGGTAACTCACCTTCTCTTGCTGATATAAATAACTTGGTAATAAATTATAATTCAAATAAATAAAACCAACTTTCATAATATTCACATTAATGAAAAGATGATAATAATAATAATTTATTCATGTCTTTTAAATATTTATTAGAGCCCAATTTTAAAAATAACTATGGGAAAAAAAACTTGGAGAACAAATCCTTCTATATCATCTGGAAAGAATCTTAAGTGGCCAGAGACTTTTAATTTAGTGATAGAAACCGAATAAGAACTCTCTTTAGAAATAGTTGATGGTGAATAAATTGAAGAAAAAATTGGATCTGCTATCTTAAAATTTAAATAAATTCCCTAAGGATCTACATCTAATAAAATCCCACTCATTTTAGATGGGTAAACAGTTGGAAATCTATATTTTTAAAGCGAATATTAACTACCTGAGGCTCCTCCTACCATTAGCTTAGATGACTCTCTTGCAGTAAATTATAATTTAGATCCACTAAAAAGCTAAATGCTTATAATTTTTTTAGAGTATAGGAAGATTAGCCAGTCCATATATATTTAGACCAGCAAAACTTATTGTTTCTACTATTAGGGTTTATTTAGAAAAAAATCTATAAGTTTAAGATCCTTAAGTTCTGATTCTTTGGGGAAGTTAGATAGAAAAATCGTCTGTATTGACAGATTAAACAACCTCAAAGCCTGAATGGAAAGAGCTAATTGTGTTTAACTAAAGTTCTTTCGATAATAAGATTGAAGTTAAGCTTCTCGATAAAAACATTAAATCAGAAGATGATTTTATAGGGTATGGGTATCTAATACTCGAATCCTCTGTTTCAGAAGGTGGTAAGTTCAGGTCTTAAAAAATAGAGCTTTACAATTATAATGTCTTACAAGGCTAAATGTATATAGACTTTGAATTTAAGTAATTTATTTATTCTTTATTAAAATGTATTTACATTTTTTATTTACTTTTTAATAAAAAGATTAGAAAATTAAGGTAAAGATTCCTCTAAAAATGATCCATTGGATGTTAAAAAGAAGACTAAACCAACAGAGGAGGAAATAAAAAAAAGAGAAATACTTTAAAAAAGAAGAGATCTTATGAAGTAAAGTGTGATGTCTAATGAAAGAAACAAAAGCTTTTTACCTTAATTAGACGATAATAGCAATATATTTAGAATAAAAACTCCTGCAATTAGACACTCCCCTTCACCCCCAAAACCCCCTCAAGCAATAAAAGTTGCTCACTCAATATCTTTACCAAAAATAAACTATAAAATTAATGTTTATGAGTACAATAAACTCTATAAAGATTCTGTATTTGGTTTGGGAATGTCAAATGTTCACAGTGCTTAATCCTTAAGGCATAGTATTCCCTCTTTCTCTATAAGTTAGGCACCAAGGTTTCCAGAAAAGAAGTATGATGGGTTTGATTCATTCAGTTATAATGCTCCTTCTAACTTTAATGGGAAATATTTTGATAATGGTAAATTTACCAAACAAAAATTATTTACTCCAGATTCGAGATATCAAATTTTCCATAAGTCTCCTACTCAAAAACCAGGTGTCTCATTTGGTTTAGGATAAAGATTTTAAACTAAAGTAGATAACTCACCTGGTTATTATTAAGGTCCTTAGCTTCTTAATTATAATTGATTAATAAAATGTGAAAATAATAAATCACATTTTGATTAAAAAGCTTCTTAAATTATAAGTGTTGTTTTAAAAAGCAAAATAATATTAAAAACAAACTGCATTCACCCTAAGTATTTTTATCTTTCCTCTTTATAATTTTTTATAAAAGTAAAGTTGAATAAAAATATTTGTTGATTATGAATTAAACATAAATAAATTAATAAAAACAAACTTTGATTAAATTAATTTTATTTCAATTAATCTATTTTTGAAAATTAAACTATTATCAAATGCTTTTATTCAATTTAAAATTTTATATTAAATAAAATGAATTAAATTCTTATTACATTAGATAAACCATAAATAAATCCTTCTATCTAAAATATTAAATTCATTTTTTAGAGTACAAAAAATGGGTAATAATTTTATTAAATTAAATTTCTTTAACTTTTTATCTTTTTTATTGTGATTTTTTTATTAAGAAATTCAAATAAAATATAAACTTCAATGTTATTTTGTGATTTAAATTATTAATTTAAGAAAAGAAAAATTAAATAAAATATTTGAAATCATTTTTTATTTTGAACATTTAGTATTCTTTGAGTTTTCATTAATTTGAAAATATATTTATATATATAAGTTAGTGGGTTTAAAAGAAGATGATATAATAATTTAAAAATATAAAAATTATCTTACATTTTTCAAAAGTAATGAGAATAATTTTATAAAATTTTATTTTCAATTTAACAATTAGCTAGATTAAACTTTCTTAAATCTAGTTAAAATAAATAAGACTTTTTCATATTTTTATTTATCAAAATATATCTATCTATCTATCAAATAATATGTATATACTATTTTCATTATATATTATATACAAAAATGTTAACTTAAACTAAGTTAGTATTCAGATCAATTTTTTAAGAAAGAAAAACTTACTGCAATCAATATGAATTACATACATCAGGCATAATTAAGGCTTAATTTATTTGCATATTAAATTGTTTAGATTTTTAGTTTAAATTTGCAGGTTTTTCTTAATACTTGAAATCTGCTTTGTTTGGAAAGTTTATTTCTAATTTTATAGAATATTAATCATTTTTGATATATTTCATCAACATTGATTGATTGATAGCACAATAAGTTTTAGCTTTTTATCAAAATAACTCCCTCATATATATTTGAAACCTATAATTTAAACCTTTTTAATTAACATTTTCAATATCTGAGAAGAGGTCTAGTGTTGTTGTTGGTAGAAGTATTGTACCAAGGTTACCACTCAATAGCAGGCTTGAAGTAATGTCTTAACTTTTCATCTCTCTTTCTTGATAATCTTTCAAACTTGCTAGATCTGAAGTAGAATCTCTCAATACGATCTTTGGGATGATAAACAACATCGTAGATAACAGTAGAGAAACCCAAACCGAAAACAAAATAGACAACGAAAGCAGGGGTTGTCTTTAAAATAGTCTTCAAAGGAGTAGGATATGCAGTGTTAACCATTCTAATTAATTACAAATTTTATTTCTTTTTATTATATATTTGATTTTTTATGATTATTTGCAAAGCAACACTTATATATTTGATTCTTTTAATGATTCAGAGAAAATAAACAAATACTTTTTCTCTCTTTATCTCTTTTCCCACTCTTTATTGATTAGGAACAGCTACAAGCACAATCACTATGGGCATAAAATCTATATTTCCATTTAATCAAAAATTTCATAAATATAAAAAATGATTAAAAATTTAATGATAAAATTAAAATATTTTATAATTATAAATTTTTTGATATTTAAGTTAAAAATTGATTATTAGTTTTATTTAATTTTCAGTTTATTTTTGATTTCTATATTGATATTATTATAATCAGACAAATCTTATTTAATTATCTCTTTTTATAGTTGTAAAATTGATATGATTTTCTCATTAGATATTAAAATAATGATTTTATTTAATTGAAAATTACATTTAAATTTTATAAAATTTATGAATTCTGACAATAAATATTTATATAAATCATTTTTATTAAATATTATATATTGCTATTTAAATAATAAATAATTAAAAAATAAAACATTCTTTGCCTAATTGTAGAATTTATTAGCAAGATTGATAAATACCTTCAAAAAAATTAGCAAATAAACAATGCAATCAGTGAAGAATTTAAATTAATCAAATCCTTACATTTAAAAAGCGACTGGAAATAACAAGTCGTCTACTATTTTACCTGCTTTAGAGTAGTCTACTCGAATAACTAACTCTCATAGTATCAAAGGAATAGAGAGTAACTTGACATTAAAAAAATTCATTATTATGAGATATATTTATTTATTTATGAACTAGTCTTTATAATCGTTTTCAAATAAATTAAAAAGATAAATTAAAATATTTTTTTTTAAACTTTAAATAGAAAGAATTCCTAAAAGTGTGCTACATGAATTATAAAATACATAAAATATGACATCACTATCATATTAAGATAGTAATTTTTTCATCACATAGTTTGGTGATAATAGATAAAAAGGGTCTATGCGTAAAACAGTATCTTAAATAGAATCAATTAAAGTATAAAAACCTAAATAAAAAATTGAAGTGATTATGGGCGAAGTAATTTACTTAAAATATTTTTATAGAAGTATAGTATTCACAAAAGAAAAACATTTTTTAGTAACAATTTTTACTATTATTTAAAAAGCTTGGGCAAGCTATTAAAAGGTTAAAAAATTTAAAGTAAGTATAGCCACCAAAGAATAAAATAAAAAGCAGTGAAAGTTCTCTGGATGAGAAGGAAAAGGCAGATGATTTGTTTATGAGTTAAATTGAAAAGACTCTTTAAGATAGAAAAAACTAAAATTCAATAGATACTTATGATTTAAAGAGTAATAAATAAACAATCAAATAACTATCAATCTTTATATTATATCCTTCTATGCAAGTTATATTTTAATATTTTTATATAAATAGGTTAGAGTATGAGCAGGATTTTTTTCAAAAACAGGGCTTAATAAGTTGATGTCATGCAAGAAAATCTGACTGATGGGCTCAACAAATTTAATAAAGTCATGGAAAACGTTAAAGAAAGAGAGAAGAAACTCTTTGATTTGTAAACTCAGCTAAATAAAATTCTAAATGAAGAGGACAGAGTTAAATTCATGAAAGGTTAGGATTCTGGAAGTGCAGGATAGTTGTAGCAAGAAATAGATTATTTTTAAGATAAAATGAATGAGCTACAAATGGAGAGAAACATCCTTAAAAATATGAAGAGTGTAAGAAAGAAAGACTTAGAGGTTATTATGGTTCCATATTATAAAGACAGGGATGTTTTGGCTGACTTAAATTAATTCTTGGAGAAAGAAACTGAGAATTTGGTCAACGATGCTAAATAAATAGATTAAATTCGTGTATTTTATTGCTTATTAATTACATTTTTTAGCTCTTTAAAATGAATTAAATTCCAATTATCTCAAAAATAGACTTGCCTTATTGATCAAGAGCAGTTCAAAAAGCAATTAGAAGTAAAGTCTACCATTCTATTAAGGGATTAAGAGATTCACAAGAAAAATGAGGAAAATCTGGAGAAAGTTATTGAACAAGAAATAGAGTATTCTAAATTTTAGTAAGAATTGAAAATTTAAGAACGTAAAGAAAGGGAAAAGTAGTTGTAAGAACAAAGAAAAAAAGTATACCTAGAGCAGTAAGAGTATAGAGCAAAGCTGGATAATTTGAAGATTCAATTTCAACAAATAGCTTCAAATCTACCTGCTCTAGAGAATCCTAAAGATGTAATACTTAACTTCGAAGAAATAAAGTAAATAATAATTATAATTTGATTAATTGATTGGCAGATAAAAAAATATATGAATAACAAATAAATTAAACTTTTCATACTTTAACTTCTCAAACTTCTCATATTCCTTATTTTATTAATAGAAAATTATATTTTTTAATTTTCAAGAGTTTTAAATTAAGGCTTGAAATTTTCCATTTCTCCTTTAATATGAAAAGTTAGAGTATGTTTGTTTGGATTATATCAAATCTATTAAAAAAATAATTTAAGTTGAACTAAAAATATTTTTAAACAAAACTTTACTTAAAATTAAATAAAAGAGAAACAAACTTTTTTTTGAAGAGGAAGTAAGAATCTTAAATTTAAATAATGAAAGACACTAGAATAGAAATATAAAATATGCAAGAATTATTAAAATAATTAAAAAATGAAAAATGTACTGTTCAAAAAGATGACACACTTTAAGTGGAAATGGATGAAACTACATAAGACAAGTTGGAAAAGTAGATAAACGAATAAATATTCTAGTAAATAAAGGCAAAACAAGATGTAAATATGTTTACATGTATATTTAATTTAGTTTTATTTTTTTAAAAGTAATAAAGGTCAGTTAGATTACTCACAGATATTAAAAAAGGACTATCAGGAATTGTTGAGTAATTTTAGTACAGCCAACTTCAAAAAGTAAATAAAATTGTTTATAGATGATTCAGAGACTTTAAATTTTAAACGATTAACATATTAGATAAATAAGACTAATTTATAATCATTGTCAATTGAAGAGATGTCAACCTAAGTTCAATATATGTTCGAAATACTATTTGATTAATTTTCTAATCTAGATGTAAACGAATAGGAAATATAGACAAAACTTCAATAAAAACGAACATAGATAGCAAAAAGATAAACAACAGCAATAAGTGAAAAAAATCAAAATAATTTTTCTGAAAAGGAATTACTTGATGACGAACAATCTGATTCTTTAAATTGAAATATCATACTATAATCTAATTATATTTGATTAAAATAACAAAAAAAACTAATTTTCAAATCTAAATAGAGTTAATTATTGTATAAAAGTGTGTTTGAGTTTATTAGTCAAATAATTTATTCTAAAATTTATTTATTTATATTTCTTTTTTAATTTAAATTTTATTTATTAGTTAGTCTTTTTTGAATTAAAAGCAATATTTTCTTTCATTTAATAAATGATTTTTATGAAAATATTTTGTTGAAAATATTTAAGTATGTATTCTCAAAATTATTTATGAAAAATAAATTGTATTGTTCATAATCATTTTCTTTGGTTGGAGTTGAGTTTTAACAAAGTTATCATGAATTAATTATTTAGATTATTAATTAATGTTAGAAATTTAATTTAATAAAAATATAGTTTACGTTTCAAAAACATAAATTGAATTTTGTAAAATTTTAGATTTGCTTATTAAAAGTTCGAAACATATATCAAATCAACAGTTGGAATAGCTTTTATAGCAATTATTATTACAATTTAAGCATCTAGTATAACAGCATAAATGGATTAAAATGAAAAAGTGAGCTATGAAAAGCTTATTTAGTAGTATATTGAGGACTAAAAGTTGCCAGATTTGTTTGAATCATATACAAAGTAGTTAATTTTAAACCAACCAGCAGATCCAATCCAATTTTTAATTGATCACATATCTTCTAAACGTAGCTAAAGATTAATATTTTTTACAGGTTCCACTAAAGAAAAAAGAAAAGAAGTAGTTGATTAAATAGCAAATGCATTCAACTATGAAGTCATCAATCTAGAAGATGATGAATAATTGAAATCTAAGAAAAGTGAAATAGTAAATTAAAATGTTAAAACCTTAATCTCTAAGGTTGAAAAACATTTTAGAGGAGTGATTGTAAATGGATACCCTTATGATTTTGAGACAGCAATATTTGCTCAGTAAAATGGAATAATACCAGATAGAATTTTTGTTTTTAACAGCTCGTAAGATGATTTAAAAGCTCACTATAGCTAAGTTTATAAGGATAATCTCGAATTAGTAGAAAGAGCTATCACAAGAGATAGTCTTAATTAAAAGGAAATCAGATAAATGTATAATGGATTCCATGACTACTTCAACGTATCTAATATAACTAAATAAGAATTAACTGAAAACATCAAGTCTATTCTCAAACTAAAAGATAAAAGGATAGTTCCATTAAGGTAAAATTACTAATTTAATGCATTAAATTTATTAAAATAATAATGCAAAGTATTTAAATTTACATTCAAAGATAAAAAAAAGTAGAGATATAAATAAATAAACAAATGTATAAAGATAATAATTAAACATTTAAATAAAAAATGGCTATTTTTAGGTTTAATGTGAAGAATAAAAAAATAAAAAAACTAATTTTAGTAAAATTAATATATATTTTTTTTAATTATCACTATAATTTAATAGATCTCCTAGAGTTTTAATTATAAGACCTCCTCACCTTCGTCAAAGAGCCCATTAATTATATTAATAAATAGCTCAAAAATATGGATTTAATGCTGTTTCTATTTATGAATTACTTGACAAGCACATCTAATAAAAAACTCATATTGGAAAATTTGTCTATCAAGCAATGAAAAATCATTCTAAAATACCTGATGAAATTATTATCGGATTGTTAAGGGCTTAGATATTAAACACATCTTCAAAGCAAAGAGGTTATGTTGTTGAGGGATTCCCAAAATGTAACTTTTATTTATTCAAATTGATTTACTTAAATTTTTAATAAATAAAATCATAGCAAAAATTTAAAATAATTTATATTATTTTTAACAAAAGGTTAAAGTTAACTAAAGTCCATTCAAAATTATGCTATAAACCCCCACTTTATAATTATATTAGACGATGAAGATGAAAATTTACTGAACTAATATAAATTATTAAAGGTGGATCCTGAAACTGGCCGCTATTATGAAGCAAACGACTCTTCATTAACAAATTAAGTTAGTCACAGGTTAAAAGCATAATAAAAATAAGACTAATAGTGGATAGATGAAATTGTGAGTTATAAAGAACTAATCGGTGAAGCAGAGAAGTAATTTGGAGAAATAGCATAAAGATATAAATTAAATGTCGATTCTAATGAGAAAATTATTAAATCTGTGGATGTTTTCTTAAATAACCCTAAAATATATTCTTGATAGAAAATAATTTGACTTATTCTATATTAATAGTTTTAATATTAAGTTTTTATTGTACTTATATCTATTACATTTGAATATAACCTTGCTTGCATATTTATTTGATTAGATTACTATTTCATTAAGCTAAAAATTTACTTCATTCCAGTTAATTAACTCTTTCTTTTTCACACAAAAACTCTTATACTAATTTTTATTTTTTAATTGAATTATTTACCAATTATGTCCCTATGATATTTAAACTAATATAACATTGTATTTATCTCATATTAAAGCTAGTAATGGAGCTTATTCTTGAACTTCCAATTAATATTTTTTAAATTTAATAATCTATCTTAAGCAATTTTAAGTATAGAAACTTAATATCAATAATTAAGTTAACTTTTTTAATATTCTAAGTAAATTAAATGAAAATAATCAAAAATATTGTAGAGAATCTAGTATAAATTAAATTAACTAAAAACATATTTTATATTTTATTGTTAGACTAAATCATTTAAAGCTATATAATAAATAAATTTTATTTAAAATTAAAATATTTTTGTTTTATCGTCTAAATAAAGATAAATCTAGAAAGTATTTTAATCAACTTGAATTTATTTTTTTATTATAAAAAAACTATTAGATTATATATAAAGTATGAATATACGTAAATTAAAATAGCTTTATATTCTTCTATTATTGCTCATCTTTGTTCTCCAAATTTAAATTTATAATTTTTGAAATTCTAAATTAAATTTTCCTCAAATATTACAGAAGTATTTTTTTTTAGAGAAAATGATAATCTGCTTGTTGATGTCGAGAGGTAAATAAATACTTTGCTTATTTGTCGAATTTTTAGGGAAAAGGAAAAAAACAAAACAGAAATTTCACGAAAAATAGAAACATAAATTTTATTGGATCTGTAGTTGATTATTGTAATTAGTTTGAAGATAGCAAGCAAATATAATTCAAAACTAAATAAATGAAGATAGAATGGAAAAAAAGAAAATGTATAGAAAAAATTAAGATAAATTAAAAGAAATTTCAAGATTGTTGAATAAAATAATTGTTTTAATTGTAATATAAAAATTAAAAGCATGTAGCAGGATTTAAAAAAATATGATTATGATATCATAAAAGGCCATTAATTATTATAAAATTTATAAATAGCTAGATTGTCTCTATTGAAGATAGAAAAATATGAGAGATAGATAGATAGAATGACACTGACTTTATGCATTTTCTGATAAGCTTTTTGAAAGGAAAAAATTACAATTTTATTGTTCTTCTTATAAAAGTAATTGAGACTATCTATCTATTAATTTTTTATTAAATAAATTAGAGAGCAGATGAGTTTTATAGTCAAAGTGAATTTTTTACTCTTTATTAAGAGTTATAAATTAGTTCGTCATTGAAGGAAACTTCTATGTCTATTCTGTTTGCTATTTATAAACATCTGCTTGTTTGCCTACTATGTATAGTTAAAGGTTTCTCTAAATAATCAAAACAATTAAATATAAATAGATTGATTAAAAGCAAAAAAATTAAATAACAAAAAAAAACTATTCAAACAAAGCTGAAGAAAAAAAAGACATAAAATCTAACAACCTCAGAAAAAAACAAAAATTAATTAATTACTTTACCAAATTTGATCATTTGATATTTTAAAAGACTTAAAGAAAAAAACATTGTGATAAAAAAAAAATGAACTTTTAAGAAACTTTTATATCTTACGTTAATGAAGCTAAAATGATGTGGGATTAAAGCTAATTGAGATAGAACTACCTCTAAAAGAAGGCTGATTTATTTAGAAGCAGCATTATGATTAACAATTCATTTATTTTAAATATTGCGCAATAATATTCTCACACTTAATTTGTTAAAAACAACTTCATGCTTATTTAAAAAAAATAGCGCAAGAATGCTGAAAATGAATAAGAAGAAGAACAATAAGAATAACAAAACTGAGGAATTAATCTTTGAAATATTTTAATAAATGAATTATTATTCCTAACTAGTTTCAATTTCTGCTCAGTGAACCTAAGAGTTAACAAACCAATCATTTTCATACCTGTCTACCTACCTATCTATCTATACTAAATAAATATGCATTTGGTAGTCTACGAATGCTAGCTAAAATACTATATATTCAAATAAAAAATAAAAATCTTTATATACACATATATATTATACTCTAATTTACTTTTTATAAGAATAATTCTTTCCTATTTGTATATATAATCATTGTTTGTTGCATGTATATTTTATTTGTAATCTTTATTTATATAAGCCCAATAATGGCAAATTTTACTACAAAAAGGTTTTTGATATCTCTAAATCCATATTTTTATTGAATTTTTAATTGTTGAAAAAATGTTGCTGGCTATTCCATTTTATAATTCCCTCAAATTAGCACATCTTTTTAACTATTTCTGACTGATTAAGATTTTCTAAAAATAACTCTTCTGTATTTTAATTTAAGAAATATGTAATTGTTTTTGTATTAGATAGTTTACGTCAACTTCAAACCCATAAAAATTATCATAAAAAATAAACATTTAAAAATTGAGTTAGTGAAAATTTGTACAAAATTTTAAATAAATTTAATTTGCTTGCATTCAAAAATGAATGATTGTGAAAGTCAAAGTGTCTTTTTTTTCTAATTCAAATATTTTATATACTAAAAATAACACTGAAGTTTTTCCTAAAGTTTATTTTAAATTAAAAAAATATAAATACTCTTGTAAAATCATTAAAAAATTATTAAAATTTTTTTTAAATTTAGACTAGAACTAAACGAAAAACAAACCATTAGCATTTTATATCATTATCTAACTGAATTCAATAAAAATGTTATCTTTAGGTAGGATAAAAACTTTTAAAATTTATTTACTTAAATCTTGCTTCAAATAAAAAAGGATTTAAATGCTTGAAATTTAAATAAACAATTACTCAATAATCAATGAAAGAAATTTATTAATTTAGCATTAATAAAATTTTTATAAAAATAAAATAAATTTTAATATGATCTAGAATAGATTTTTAGATGAAAAAATAATCATTTTTAGTTCTTAAAATAAATGAAATAATTATGTTAATATGGATTTAAATTCTATGATTCAGTTCTATTTGGACTTAAATTACAGGAAAATATTTTTAATTATTTAATAAGAATATTAATTAATTGTTTTATTAGTAGTTTAATTGTTTTTAAAATATTATAGTTTAAAATCAATAAATTAAAAGTTTAATGTAAATCCTCACTAAAAACACCTAAGTTTCTAAAATAAATAAAAAATTTATTAGCAATAAACATAGCTAGCTACTAATATATAAATCTATGATATATTAATTATTAATAATATTTTTTTTATAGAAATAGTTTTTAATAATTTTTTTTCTTACCAAGATCACATTTCCAATCTCCAATAAATTATTTTTTATGAAATACTGTTTTGACATAAATTACCAAAAATTTAAGAAATTTCAAAAATTTTGAGTATAACTATCATTAAATGTTTAATGGAGCTTTTGAGAAGGGTTAGTTATAATTAATGTAAATTTATGGTAATTATTACTAATTATTTAAAAATATAACTGGTATGTATTTAAATTATTTTTAAAGAGGTGATAATTAAGAAAAATAAATGTTATATTCAAAAAATATCTTTTTTATTGGATTTTAAGCTTTTTTAAGTTTTTTTAATGACTAATTATTTATTTTTTAAGTAACAATTATTTATCAATAATATTTTATTATAGTTAAAGGAAATCTAAATTAAATTTGAATTTAAACTCTAATAATACTAGTACTAATTTAATAAAATTAATTTTACCTCAGGTATTAAATAGTTAACATATTTAAAGAATAAAGCTTTCTGATTCAAATTTGACAATTTTACAAATTTACTGGTTTGTATTTATATTTTTTTTGTAAGTTTTAACTATATATAATTTATATTGCTATCACTGATTTTATTAAAATAATATTAACAATAAGTATTTTATGAAAAATGAAAGTAACTTACTAATGATTATGTTAATTACTGTAAAAAGTTTGTTTGAGTATTGCACCAATCGTTATTTACTAAATTATAAGCATACTTTTATATGCTTATTGAATTTATTATTTTTAATTATTTGTATTAAGGTTTGATGTTACCTGAATGTTGATACATATTTATATTTAAATTTAAGTACATATTTTGATATAACTTTATAATTATTTATGGTTCTGTACTGCAAGTCAATAAAATTTTTTTGAAATGTTAACAAATTCTGAATTTAAAATATCTTACATATATAAATAATATTTAATAAATTATTTTAAAAGATATTTTAATTTATTATCTATTTTAATAAAGAAAAGTTGATAGAAATTACATTTTTCAATTTTAATTTTACTAAAATTAGATTTAATATGAGTCATTTGTATAAAATGAAGATGAAAGATAGACTAAATTTTTTATAAAACACTACATTTCAATGTTCATTTTTGCTGATATAGGAATCGAAATTTTTAAATCTTATAATGTATTCGATATATTAAATAAAATATGTTTGAATTCATTTATTTTGGTGATAAAGAATCTTTTGTTTCCAAAGTTAATTAAGTTTTTACCATATAAATGGAGTGAATTAAAGTTTTATTAACCAGAAAATGTGGGACTAATTAATGATTAATCTATATTATATCATTTTAATAGATTTCATCATATCTACTTCCTCATAAAAGCTTAAAAGCGAACTATTTAATTTGACATAAAATAAATACTTGAAATATTATATCTTAAAATTTAATTATTTTAAATTACTCATTATTAGAATTTTTAGAAATTAATAGAACAATAGAAGTTTTCAATATACATATAATTAAATGTCTGATAGATTGATTTTCTCAACATAACCAGAGCTTTTGCGTTTGAATTAAAAAGATGAAGAATATGGCTTTGGATTATTTTAGAAATTGATTGATGCTTTAGAAATATTTACCCCTAAAATATTAAGCTACAGATTTATTTCAACCAATTAAGATACTCTTAAAATACTATCATTTTGCGCTTATTATATTTTAACAACTATTTCGAATAGGAAAACTTTAGGAGAAGAATTTTGTAATTTGCATCAATTTAATAAATAGGATTTTGATTTTAAAGGCATACCAACAAGTTTAAAAAGAAGAGTTTTGTTTGTGATTCTAACAACCCTCTCTCCATTTATTTTCAAAAAACTAGTGAAAAAATAATATGATCAATCGAGAGAAATGATGATGGCAGAAAGAAAAGAATATAGAGGAATATTAGCTAGTTTTATAAGGAACTTGCCTAGCTACGATGGAATTTATGAAAAAATTATTAAATTTCATCTTTGCATGTTCTTTTTAGATGGATTATTCGTATAGATATCCAAAAGAATAAGCGGCATATATTATGTTTTTTAAAAACAGCCTTAAAATCACAATATTACATACAAAAAAGTTGGAGTACTTGTGGCCTTACAATTAGCAATAGAGTTTGCAAGATATGGATACAGAGTATATTAAGATTATTAGTAATCTAAACAAATTTAAAATTAAATTAATTCTGAATATAAATATAAATCTGGGGAAGATAAAAATGAAAATTAACATGAAGAAGAAGAAGAGGAAATAGATATTCCATAAGAATTGCTTTGTGCTTTGTGCTACGATAAAAGGAAGATAACATCAGCAACTCCATGTGGTCATTTATTTTGTTGGGACTGTATTATAAAGAGTACTTAAATTAAACCTGAGTGTCCAAATTGCCGTTAAGCTTGCTTGCCTTAAAAAATAGTTTAAATAGCTAATTTTAAGTGATTTTACAAGTACAAATAAAATAAAAATAAACATTAAAACGATTTATAATAAAATTAATTTGTATAAAGTTATTTTAAATCTACATTTTTAAGATAATTATTTTTTAGATTATAAAAATTAAATAAATAAATAAATTATGGATTCATAGATTTTTTTAAATTATTTTTAAAATATTACAATAATTAAAATAAATATTTCTTCATAAAATGTTAATTAATTCATAGTTTATTGATTGTATTTTAAAAAAGCATATTAATGGTATAGCTTAATAATAATCCAAAATTTCAATATTTAATTATATCCATTAAAAATTAAACTGAATGAAATCGTTTAAATTTTAATATTAATTCATTAAATAAAAAAACATTTACTTTAATATTATCAATATTCATTTAAAAAAATATTTGAGAAAAAAAAAAATTTTTTTAACTTAATAAATAGTTATTTTAAATTAAATTTTTTTAAAATAATATCATAATTCATTATTCATTTTGGGATTTTTACATTTTAATTATTTTTTCAAACAATTATGTAAAATAATTAGTGTCTGTTTTGAAGAATGTATCGACTGATTAAGTTTTTAACCTCAAAATAAATATTAAATATTTATTTTTTATAAATGTATTTATGAATATAGATTTATATATATTAATAGATTAAAAATAGTCTGAAAAAGTAATTTACTTTAGAAATAAAATCGCAAAAATTAAAAAAAAGTTGTTTATATTCACACTTTACTTATAAGAATTAACAATAATAATTATTAATTTAATTAAATATTTTTTTGTTTTCAAAGACAATATTTAAATTTATAGCACTCCATTTTGGAAAATACACAACAAAGCATCAAACTTATATAAAATCTAACTAATATTGCAAATATTATCATAGAAGGATTTTAAATATCAAATATCTTAATAAATTTTCAAAAGCCTTTGAATTAATAGTGTATACTTAGTTACTTACTTATTAGCTGATTCAAATTAAAGGTCATTTATTGATAGCTCCCAATTAAATTAAGAAATGATAAGGGAGAAATTAACAGGAAGAAGTCCTAAGGGCAATCTCAAGTAGCTAATGATATCATCAGAAAATTTAAATGCCTTATAAAAAATGTAGCAAAGCAACAAAATTACAACACCAAGTTAATAAAGTAAGAATGAACAAAATAATGGTAATGTTAGAATTGAAAAAAGCTTAAAAAAAATAGACTCTAGCTAGAAAATGAGCTTATTTCCTCCTTCAATCTCTTTAGAAAAATCGAAAAGTACCGAAAATCCAATCGATAGATAAATTAAAGATAAATAAATTAGTTTTTAATGTAAAAGCTTAACTACTTCCCTAAGAACCAATTAAGATGATAGCGATCCGTTTGGTTTTGGTCAAATAAAAAAGTAGCATTAAACAGATTTTATGGCTCAATAGCTCAAAAATATAAATCTAACTTCTATTTCTATAAAGAATAATTTCAATTAATAAAATTATCCATAGATAGAAGTGTTCACCTCTTCATTTATTGAAGGAGAGTCCAATAAAAATTAGATACAAAACCAAACAGAAAAAAGCAATCCAAATAAATAATCTCCAAACTTAGTTGGCTTCTCTTTAGCAATTACCAAAAAGGAATACACTCATTTGAGTAATTTTGTAAATGCAAAAGATTGGAAAAAAATTACGAAGCTGGAGCTTAGCTAGAATAAGCTGTAGGATATTCCTTATGAAATATTCGAGTTAAGCGAATTGCGATCCTTGAAGCTTGATAATAACTATATTAAATCTATTCCTGATTTAGTGTTTGATAAATTTACAGAACTAAGGGAGTTTTCAATTTCGAATAATCTTGTAAAGTATATACCGGTTAGTATATAAAAATCTTAATATTTAACAACTGTTGATTTTGGTTTGAATCATATAGAAGTAATCCCCGAAGAAATCTTCAATTTACCTTAACTCTCTGTCTTGAACCTTACATCAAATGATTTCGAATACATTCCATCATCAATAATTAAAGTAGAAAGTACTTTAAAAGAATTTTCAATTGATTGGTTTCGATATGCAAATCCTCCCATGAATATAACCCAAAATGAATCAGCCATTTAAATTTTAATAGCTGCTGTTAAAAAAGATTTATACAACTCTAATTCATAAAAAAACTTGGATAATATTCGAATAGATAACCTAAAAATGCCATGCAGTACTTCTGTTTTCAGATACAATTCTTAAACTGCTTCTTAAAAGAATCTCTCGAATGGAGATTCGAATAGTATTTAAAACAACAATAATTAAGATAAAAACATGGAATCATTTTTGTAGAACATCGATTTTACAAACTAAACTTTTAGCTTTTTGAAATTTTTAAGAGCTTATTCGAAAGTATTTGACCTCTATAGAGTTGTTTCTCCTGAGTCAGGTGGTACTCTTGTTCATTAGGCAGTTTACAATGAAGATGTAGGAGCTTTACAAAGCTTACTCAATTATGATTTTTAATAATTTATAAATCCTCTTGACAAACAGTGTCACTCACCACTTTCTCTTGCTATAAAAGAGGAATAATATTATTGTGCTAAAATTCTTATTTATAGAGGAGCCGATGTAAATATCGGTTCTGGGTTTAGCGGATCTTCATGTTTACTTTTAGCTGTGGGTAAATTATAATACTACTTGGTCAAAGATTTAATAGATAGAGGAGCAAATATAAATCATTTAGACAAAGAAAAGAATAGCTGCATGCATATATTATTTAAGGTGTTTGAAAACAATCCTAAGGAAGCTGCGAGAATAGGAGATTTGTTGCTCGAAAATTTTGCTGATCCTAATATTTTAAATTAGAATAAATGGAGTCCTCTTCATATTGCTGCTAAAAAGGGCTATTTATTAGCAATCCAATATGCATTTAATTATAATAAAATGTAGGCCTTACTCAATAAGTAAGATAATAAAAGCAATCCAGATTTTCTTTAAAAGACAGACCACAATTATGAATCCAAATTAAATTAAGAAAAAATTAAAATTCTATTTAAAATCTATTAGAAGGGAGGAGAAGAAAAAATGAATATTCTTCATATTTCGTGTCTAAATTGTTTTACTGATATAGTTGAGTATCTTATTTTAAAAGAAAACTACAATTTTACCATCAGAAATAGATTTGATAGAACTCCTTACAGTTTTTCTTAGAGACACTCAACTATTAGCAAGCTTCTAAAAAGATGGGAAGTGAGGTTAACAGACTTCTTCATAAATTAAGACACTATTAAAGTTATAGAAAATAAGATGTATGACTGCTAGGACGATGATTAAATACAAATAAATCCTTTCCAAAAAAGTAAGGCATATAATTTTTATGACCAAATTAACTAAAATTCACGTCTCTCAGTTCTCAATAATTCGCAGCAGAACTAAAACCAGATGGCTGAGAGATCCTTGATTTATATAAACAATTAAGAGTATTAAGAAAACAATAATAAGAAAATTGAGCACAGTAATCCTTAACTTCAAATATTAAATCAATTCAAACATAATAACAATAGCATAGCATATTTCAATTCATATTATTCACCTTACCAAAATGATAAAATTTTAGATATCAATGAATTTAAAACGATTAACTCTGAAAATCACTTAAATAAAAAATAAACAAATAATAAATAATCTTCTAAAACTGCATCAAACATTGAGAAAAATTATGAAACCGAATTTAAAAATTAGTAATAAAATTATTTAGATGATTAATTTAATTCAACACATATTAAGAAAACTGAAAGTTTAAATTAATTGAAAGAACAAACTTCCCTGCATTAATCTTGCTTCAACAGTTTTTAAGAGAAAGATAATCAACATTATTTAGGTTCATTTATTATTTAAAGCTCTCTACAAGCCTTTAGAAAATCAAGGGAAGATTTCCAAAAATATTAGAATAAAATGTATCCAATTCGTACCTTGCCCTAGCATTAATAAAACAAAGTATAAAATTTGCTGGAAAGCTTTTCTAACGATAACTTAAATAGTGAGTCTGCTTTGAATGCATCAGATGAACTCGCTACTATAAATAATTATGCTACGAACAATTAACAAAACTAATCTTAACAATTGACATAATATACAGACTTATAAAATAATTATCTCAATTAAAATCAAATTCAAAAAAGCTAAATTTCAACTAACCTAACTCACTTAATAAATTAAAAGAATAAACATTAAACAAACTAAGCATTTAATAGTAATAATAATAAATTTGATTTAGCTGAAATAGATTTTTCTTAAGAATTGGTAAGTGAAGAATAAGGGGTGAAAGCAAGCTAGATATTTTCATGGACGAAGTTATAGCCGAAGCTGATATAGGATAAATTGCAAGAAGAAAAAAATAATAATAAATGTGATATTAAAACAGAGGATTTAGATAGTTTGGAAGAGAGCAGTATCAAACAGCTAAATGGAAATAGTAACCCAAAAATCTTTTAAAAATCTAAAAACTAGAATTTGTATTTTAAGACTAATTGTGCCAAACCTTCTAAATTATGTGATGTAATATAAGATACAGAAAAGTTAAAAGAATTACTAGAAGAAAGTTTTGAGGAAAGTCTTTCATCTTGTGGAGAAGGAGAACAGAATATAGATGAGCTTTAAGAAAATTTTGAGGAATCTCTAAATGAAAGTTTTTCCCTTCGCACAATGCCATATTCACCAAATAATTTAAAACACATTTAACCAATTTTAGGATAACTTACTCCAAATGATGATGTTTAAAATGAACAAAATAATAAATATAAAAAAGTAATTAATTCAGCTCCTTAACCTATAAAGATAAAAAAGAACTACACAGAAAATATAAAAAATGTATTTAAAAGCAATTTATCTACCCTTTACAATTAAAAGATGATTGAACCTACTGAATAAGCTAAAGGATAAAACTATATTGCCAACTAGGATATGAATAACAATGAAAAAATTTGGAATTATAATTGCTTTTAGTTGAAAACGTAAAAAAAAATAGATCAATTACTTCAGTCACTAAAAAATTTAGACTTTAAAATTAAAAATCAAGAAATAGTTTTAAACAAAAAATTAGAAAGTCTAAGTAGTATTAAGGATATTGAATCTTAGCTCAAAGGAATGCTAAAAGAATTACTTACAAACAATAATTTTAAGGATTCGTTTTAAATTGAAGTTTAAAACTTACAACAATCAATTACAAGTGCAATTACTCAGTTTAATCTAACAATTAATCAAATATACTTATTCTTATATAATAAAAACTAGCAATTATCATCTTAAATATATAATCTAAAAATGATAACTAATTCTTAAATAAAAGAAATCAAACTTGAAAAAGATTGGGTCAATATGCAGAGAAGTTACTTGCTTTAGAAAATACAAGATTTTAGAGTTTTATAAATCTTTTTCTAACAACTATTCCCATAAAACAATGTATTAGCACTATATCAATAATTAGACTCTTTTAATTAATCAAACTCCCTAACTTAAATAACTTAATCTGAAAGACACTTTTCAAATGCATCTTTTTCTTCATAGAAGAGAGATTCATTTTAATCCTCTTTCTAAATTATGAATACCTAATATTAGCCTACTTAACTTAATCAAAATTATGATGAATGCTTAATGCTAACAAACCCACTTTACTACTATGAAACGGTATAAAGAGTGTAACAATAATTTTTAAATCCTTCATCAAAAAATTAAATTTTGAATGAAACCTAATTGATGCAAACATTACCAACAGAAGAAGAATACGATTCGTGTTAAATTGAACAGCCATCTATTAGATTTACATAATATAATTTGCAAAAACCTAAAGTATCTTCATTGTAAAAAAGATTCTCATTTTCGCAATAAATTTAATGATTTCAATTTTGTATAGAAATAATTTAATACTAAAAACCTATAATAATTATTTTTAAAAAATTTCATAAATAACCTATTTAAATTTTGCTACTTCCGAAATATTATATGTAATCAACATATAAAATTTCATCATATGTAACTTTATATCTTAAAATATTATTTTATTTTGAATTAATTTACACTTCTTTTTTTTATTTGTTAATAATTTTAATATTTCAATTAAAATACCGTCAATTATTATTAATTCAGGCCTACACCTCACCATATTTAAACTTCGGTAAGGGCCATGTTTTATTTTGAGAATTTTCCCTCCTTATTCGAAAATCATCCTTTTTGATGAGTACCTAGGGTAAATTATTTTTATGATTATTATTAGAATTAAGATAAAAATGTTAGTTAGGTTTTAAAAATAAAGTATAAAAAGAATGTAACAAAAAAAATAAGGAATAAGTAATTAATTAAAAAATAAACTTAAAAAATATACTATATGTTGTATTTACAGAAATAAGACACAGTTTAATAATTTTAAAAGCAGTAATAAGGAGTGTTTATTATATATATATATATGTTAATGAGAAATAATCATCTAAATTCATTTTCATTCAGTCTTTTTTCCTGCAAAAAAACTAATAACAATTATTTCTTTAAAACAAAATATTGTTTTTTATATATTTAGATTATTATATATTTTAAAAGAATTAATGTTTTTTGAATATTAATTTTATCTATGAGAAGCAAATTGAGTATTTGTGTGTTTGATTATTTTTGATTTATGTTAAAAAGCATACTTTTTTATTATTTTTTAAAATATTTTTGGAAATTGTTAATATCAGTATTTGAAATGTTCTTTTATTAGACATGCATCAAAAATATTGATTTTCATTAGGAGCATTCTTTCATTTTTTAATTTATTATTTCTTCCTACTCTGCAAAGTCCTTTTTTTGTAAAAAAATATATTATATTTTATTCATTTATTTTTTAAATGTTTCTAAAGTAAAGAAAGCTAATTTATTTATAAATTATAATTACCTCATCTGTAAAGCGAATGAAAAGTTAAGGAGTTTTATTGCACTTACAAGGAGTATCATGGCTGGTGCAACTCTTTTTAATACAACTATTACAAAATAAGTAGCTGTAAAAACTATAATATCCACAAAGCCAGCAGATATGTCTGTCATATCTTTCCTTTTTGTTTGAAAACTCGCATATTTTTACATTTTCTTCTCCATATTTGGCTAAAACTTTTTTTCTTTTTTACTACTCTGCTTAAACAATTTTGCTCCATTCCTCTTTTATCTAAGTTTAATAACAAATATAAATTTTATTTAAAATGTTTAAAAAAATTAAATTAATGCTTGCTAATTTTCAAGAAAATTACTTTAACTAAAGTTGAAAGATCGAATTTTGATTATTCCATGTTCATAATAACTTAAGAAATTAACCATTCAACAGCAAAAGAGGCACTCTTAAAATAATTTTTAGTCGGGTGTTTTATTGTTTAATAGTACTATACAGCCTCTTAATAATTTTAGAACCAATCAAAAGTAATTACATTCACAGCCTCTCCACAATTAAATCCATGAGAGAATCCAGCATGGTATGTTTTAGGGAATGTAAATATAAACTCGCCTGGTTTTTATTCAGTTCTGTAAACTGGTATCCCATTTTCTAAAGCAACAGCAGGAGATAGCATCAAATTAATGTGAAATAAAACATCAGGCTTCTTTTTGAAAATTTGAGGATATGTTTTCTTATAGACTTCTTCAAACTTGTATTTGTATTCTGGAGGAATGCCATACCTTTTAAAAAAAATAAATTTGAAATGAGACTTGCAGTTAATTTAAACGACTTAAATTTCTTAATGATTATTTAAATATAACTTTAATCTTTATCAAATGCATTAATTTTTTTCAATTTTGGAAGAAAAAAGTATTAAAAAAGTGCAAAATTTAAGTTGGAATTTTTTAAATTTTATCTAAAAATACTAATGTGATATGACGTAATTTAATAATTCCTTAGATAAAAATTAATAAAACCTCCATCTGTTAGATTTCCATAATATGAATATTTACAAAATGTGCAGATAGTAAAGAATCTTGATTTAATACATTTATTTAATAGTCTTTGTATTGTAAATGAATACATATGAATAAAGGGGGGAATTTGCTTGTATTTAAAAAAACTTGAATGCGATCTATCTAGCCAATGCATAATTAATAGATTGATATGTAAAAATATGATTGAATTAATTAGGATTAGTAGAATGAATGGCTTTCCTTAAAATAATAAATGTAATTTAAAATAATGAAGGAAGCCATTTAATCTTTTTAGATTGTGATTTTTTTAAATTATCACACAAAAAATAATTCGAAATAGAAAAATAAGCTAAAAGTTTTAATGAAGGAAATAGAAAAAAAAATTTATTCATTAAATTGAGGATAAAATAATAAAATAATTACCAAGTTTTAGCTTCTCCTATGTGTAAATAATTTAAGGCGCACATATATAAATCTTCTACGTGCCAGCAAAAAGAAGCAAACATCATTCCTAAATATACCCAAGGATTACTGATCCCACTTATGCCACTGTGGTCTTTAGAAAAGTGCTAAAATAGAGAATTTTTTATAGAGTTGATGTTATTCAAATTGAAGGTAGAGTTGTGCATGTTATCCATAACAGAGAATGCTGATCCATATTTTTTTGAGGGTAAGTCGGCAGCATATTCAACTTCTAGCTCGTCCTTGAATAGTTCGGGGTGCTCTACATGCTCCCAAAACTCATATTCAATTTAACGATATTCGTTCTAAAAGTTTGTTTTGGTCTAAAATTTATACGTTTTTTTAAAATCATCTGCCATCTTTTTAAATTCTTTGTAAGTGTATTAGTCATTATTTTAAGAGAAAGGCTATTAATAAATATATTTTAAAAATAAAATATTAATATTTTATCAAGTTCATACAAAATTATTTTGTAAAATTATTGAACCGCTGATTAATTTTTTAAGTAAAGAAGGAGAAATTAATTTGTTTGTTTTTAATAAGAGCTATAAAAGTAGGATTAGAGTAAAATAAATTTGGTGCAATAAAATCCACTCATTTAGATTCATTCTGCTATGTCTATAAATTTAGAAGCTGAATTTTTATAATCAATATTAAGAGACAGCTGAATCAGAAATTATATTTGTATTAGCTTAATCAAAGCTATTTTTTAATGTCAAAAAAAGTAAAAATAGATTTATTTTAAGATTTTTATACTCCCTTTAATATCACTCCTACTTTAAGAAACATACTAAAAATTCTCCATCATTTTATATTTATTTAAATATTCTAAATATTTACCTAGGCTTGCGAGAGCTCAGCCAAGATTTGAGTTCTTGTTGTAACTTTTTCTGTAATTTTATCAAAATTATATTAGGGTTTCCAAGACTTAGGAGGGATAATTTTAACTATTCCATGTTTGTGATAACCCTATTGATGTAACATAGCAAATAATTTATAGGGGTCTTTGAATTCCTCTTCAGTAGGAAATACTGTAGGTACTTCGATAAAAGAAGAATACTCGGAAGGTAAGCGCATTTTAGGGTTTTAAAGTGGATTAAGACTTAATAGATCTTCACCCTAAAAATTGATTGATTGATGTGATTTAATGTTCTCAATAGAAGTCTTGCTACCATTTCTAGACTACTACTATACATTGCCACCGCATCTCATTGAGTAGAATATTGAGTTCTAGTTCGGGTGCAAATGCTAGTTATGAGAGCAATAGTCTTAATTATTATAGTCTTAAGAAGGGCTATTAGCTGGTGACTAGCTTACTACACAATTCATTCTCGGACTTGCGTATGATTCAAAATTCGTGGAATGGGATTCATCTTCAATAAGTATAAGCGATGGATTTTTAACATTTCTTTCTACTTTCTAATCTTCAGTGGAAATCATTTTATTGGAAGGTATGCGTTTTTAAGATACCTTTCTAGCCTTTACCTTTATAGCTGTTGAGTTACTTAGTATAGCATGGGTGTTTACATTTATGGTGCACGTATTCCCGTGAGAGTTTTAAATTTTTTTTGATATTTATTTTGTATGTGCCTTTTGTTTAGATTTTTCAGCCGTTTTTGGGCATTTTTTAGTTCTAACACTGCACCTATCACCTCTACCCATTAGTTACTTAGAAAATTATTTAAATATTTTAGTTTGAGATTTTTCTTAAATTTGTAAATAAAAGCAATTGTTTTATCAAAACAATTTTTTTAAAATTTGTGCTGTTGTCTTTTTATTTTAAATAAATAAATTAGAATGAAAATTGATGCAATTGATTTAATTTAATAATCAACAAACTGAAACAAAAAGATCAACTTTATCTTTAATATTATTTATTATTCTTGCTCCTTTATTTTTAAATGTATTACTTAGCGATAAAGTCAATCTAGCAAGTCTGGTGGGAGAATTAAATGTCAAGCGTCCTTTCTTTTGATTTTTATTTTTTGTTAATTATAATTTATTAAAATGAGTATCTAAAATTTAAATATATAAAAAATCTATATTTAATAAGCAAAATCAAAACTAGTTAATATTAAACAATCCATAATTAATTAATCTCATTTTAGCCAATCTATTTTTTTTAAAGCCAGCCACTTTTAATTCCTACTTTACTTTAAAATTTTTATACCCACCTACTCTCCCTAATTTAATTTATAGTCCTTTTAAAATAAATTTTTAGTAGAATCGATCAGCCTAATAATCCCCTTAAGATTTAAAGAGAAAAATAAATTCCTAAGTAGCCACCCAGATTACAGAAAATAAAATTATAACACCTTAAAATAACTCTTAAAGATTTAAATTTTTTTATAATTTCTTAGACATCGTCTCAGAAAACTGAATAAAATATACGAATACATAAAAATATTTCTATGAAATGATAATAAACAAAACTATTTACCAAATAAATTTTGTTAAAAAGCTTTAGAATTTATCATGTGAAAAAGTCACATTTTATAAATACATTTTGTTTGATACTGGCTCGTTTTTAATAATTTCTTCTTTTACAATAAGAAGAGTTGATTTCCTTTGTTTCTATTGCAGTTTTTTTTTTAATACAGATTAATTTCAATCCAATAATTACGCATACAACCAAGAATAATTAGCTGGCTCTTTTTAAATTTTCTCAATATAAGCACAATAGTAGATCACTTTCTCAAAGTATTTACTTTTATTACCAATTAATACTTATAAAATTTATTTAGCTTGTTGATTCAGAGTGACCAATAAGCTGATCAACTACTCTCATTTTTATTTCAGCAAACTTTTCCACCAAAAAATATTGGAAATAGTAAGGTTTATAACATTTTTTTAAGCACAAATAAAGCATAAATTAATATGATTAAATTAGAAAAAACAAAAGAACTAAAAATCAATATTTATACAATATCATAAGCGAATGCAAATTTTTGACAGAATTGGCCAGTTTTTAATATTTTTTAAGTTAACTGAGATCATTTCTGTTGAATTATTTTATTGATTCTAATGCTTTTTTAGGAAAAAAAAGTGCTTAAAAAAACAAGTAAAATAATAAAAACTCAATTAAATAAAAGAAAAAAATTACTTATTCCCATTTAAAATAGAAATCTAAATTTCATAATATTTTGAAAGAGATAATTTTTACTAAAAATGCAACTAAAACAAACGGATTTTCATAAGATGCGCATAAATTTATTGCAGTTAAATTAAAACTTGGTTTTTTGCTTTATTGTTAATCAGAGTTGCTGAAATGTTGATTAATTAATTTTTCGTTTTCTTATTTAAAAAAAAATATTATCTAATGTAAAGTATTTAATATACGTCAAATACTTCTTCTTTAAATATCTTCTTCTATATATAGTCCTTCTATAAACATATCTATTGAAACATAAATAATTATATATTTATTTGCTAATTAAAAGATATTTAGAAAAATCCTTAGAATAAGAATTAAAAAAAATGGCATCTAAATTTCCTTAAAAAGTAAAAAATCTTTTAGAATTGAAGGACAAATATAAAGCATTCTTTTTCGATATGGATGGCGTTTATGTAAAAATTTATTTTTAACATTTGATAATTAGCTTTTTATAATATTTTTAATATAATCTATTCAACTTTTTGATATAATAGTGGAATGGCTCTCATAAAATATAAAATGCTATTGACACTTACTAGCAGTTAAAAAAAGAAGGAAAGTAATGCTTCTTCATTACTAACAATAGCAGTAGATCAAGAAAGACTTATGTTGAAAAATTGAGAGCTTTAGGAGTCGAAACAGAGGAAGAAAGGGTAATAAAAATACATATTTGTTTGTTTTGATGTAATTATATAGCATGAAAAAAAACTAGAAAAATATGAAATAGCTTATTTAGTCATAATTTAAAAATAATATTTTATATAAAAATATGCTTAAATTTTTAAAAATAAAAATGATTTAGGTTTTTGCAGCTTCAAGTATTGCAGCATATTATATAAAGAACAATCTACCAAATGTAAAGAAGTGCTATGTTGTAGGTATGAAGGGAATTTGTGAAGAATTAGCTAACTATGGTATTGATTATATATGGAGTAATGAGCATCACAACTAAAGCAAAGAAATGACTGCTGATGAGTTTGAAAATCTTAAGCTTGACAGCGAAGTTGGTGCTGTTGTAGTAGGCATAAATTATGAATTTAATTATGCAATGATGGCCTATGCTAGCAGCTACATTCAAAATGGTGCTAAGTTTATCGCCACTAACGAAGATAAATATATTATGGCTGGAGGTAAGAAAATGCCTGGTGGTGGTACTATAGTTAATGCAATTGCTTTTGGGTGTGACACAAGACCATTAATAACAGGAAAACCCAATAGCTTTGTGGTAGACTTATTATGTAACCAATACAATATCAATAAATCAGAAGCTATCATGATCGGTGATAATTTAGATACTGATATTGCTTTAGGCTAAAATGCTGGATTAGACACACTTCTAGTCATGACAGGTGTAACTGATGAAAATCTATTAAAAAAAACAGTAGAAGAAGGCTTGTTTGTTCCTACTTATTATGCTGATAGTGCTTGAAATATATATTTTTTCATATCTAATTTAAAAAATAACAACGATATTTCAAAAAATATAAAAAACTTGAAGATATTTCTTATAAATGAATAGTTTTTATAAAAAATATTTTATATTTTGTAAACTCTTAATTAAAAAATAAATGAATTATTCTAAAATGATTAAATAAATACCATTTAAGTTTAGATTGTAATTAATTTATTTGTTGTAAGTATATGCTCAAAAAAAAAAAAATTGAAATTTTATAAAAACCAAAAGATTTTGAATAAATTTCTTGAAATAAAACGCTTGCTTATTAAATATATGATAAAATGATTTAATTAGTCAAATATATTTTTCTTTTGCATAAATTAAAACATATAATTTTATATTTTAGTGATTAATTTTTTAAGCTTATAATTTATTTTTAAAGTAAGTATTTCCTTAACTGCATCAAATTTTAGCTTCTTCATTAACCATGCCTAAACCATCATCATCATCAACTTCGTAATCGTTTTCATCACCATCAATATCATCATTTTATTCGTCTTCATATTCATCTTAATCATATTCAGGTTTATCTCCCTAAAGCTAATTATTTTATTTCGCATTTTTATTCAAATCAAAATCTCCTTTGATGGAATCTTATTCAGTTAAAGTTTCATTTCCATTTGTATACATGTTATTAGTAGGAGATTACTAACTACTTTAGCTTTTGTAAACAATATTCGATTAGTTCATCTGAGTATTTTTGTAAAAAGATGAAGAAAATGATTTCCCACTGTCTGATAATCCCTTAGCTGATTTAAAAAGAAAAACACTTATAAAATATAAAATATTTCTAATTGGATTTACAGTTGCTCATGATCTTAGGTAGCTTCTCTTTACTTGAGTTCTTTCCTTAGAATGCATTAATTTTAGTATCTTTCATCTTTAAGAATTTTCTTTTATATTTATTCTAGATGAACCCTAACTTAGCATAGAATCTCTTTAAATGAGGACAATTCTCTCCGCATTTTGAGTGCACTTATTTATATTTCTCCATATACTCTTTAAACTATTCTAAAGTTATTTCCTAATCGCCATTTAAACCTAACTAGTTTCTAATATTTCTTAATAATTCTCCCATCATCGATTTTTGATTTTTTAATTTTTTAAACAAAGCTTCTGCCTGCTCATCCTCATTCATTTTATCATCTATAACATCCAAATCTTCGTCGTTCTCTTCTTCCTACTTTCTCTTACGAGCATCCTTTTTATTATACATTTGCATTAGTTTCAAATTAGACTTAAGACTATTTAAAATAATTTACTTTTTAGGCTTGAATCTCTTTTAATTTAGCAACTCTTTCTTCTTCACGCTTTTTGCGAATTTCTTCCATTTCTCTTTTTCTCTATTCTTTTAAATCTTTAAGATTATCATTATGTTTGTTTTGAGCATTCTTAAGCTTAGCATAGTCATCCATATTTTCACCTAATATAAATGGAGTACCTTTGTGAATGTAGTTCATAATAGCATCTACAATCATCTTAGCATCTTCCTCGGTACAGCCAAGATTTACTAGTATTCTTTATAAATCTTAAGTGCTTACAACAGAGTTTGCTCCAAAAATGCTGTTAACTTAAATTTCTTTATCTTCAGTTCCTTATTTTCTTTTAGTCTTTGTAATATTTCCTTTTGAGTCAATTATAGTCTCCTCTATAGTACCATCTTTATTGATTATCTTATGAATAACTTTTAAAAAAAATAAAAATTAATAAACACTTTTTTTTTTAAATTAATTCTAAAAACCTGTTTTATTTCCATTAGCATCTATTCTTATTTCTTCAACTATTTCTCTGCCATCTTTATCTTTCTTCCTTCTCACAATAACTCTATTACCTAATTATATTATTTAGTTAAATATAAACTAATATTTATTTATTACCAAATTCGTCTATTCTTTCCTCTTCAATAATTTCATTTCCATCTGCATCTTTGTAAACTTTAGTTCTAATTTTGTATTTTTTACCATCAGCATCAGTAATCTCTTCCTCAATTACGTCTCTGCCATCTTTATCTTTAAATACCCTCTTTTTAACAGTTTTAACTCTTCCATTTTCATCAATAATTGTTTCTTCTACTACATCCTGTTCAAAAAAACGTATTGTATGTTAAAATAAACTTTATCAATAATGAATGAATGAAGTAATTAAATACATTTCCATTTTTATCTTTAGTTACTTTTTTTCTAACAGTAACTCTTTATCCAGTTTCTGGATCAATATAAGATTCTTCAATAATCTTATTGCCAAATTTATCAGTACTTATGACCTTAGTAGTAGTAACTGACTTTCCGTTTTTGTCAATTCTCGTTTCTTCAATAATTTCTCGACTAAATAAATAAATAATTTAAATTATTTAAGTAAATATAAATATTTAAGAATAATAAATGAATGAATGTATGTGTACCCATTAGCATCTATTCTTTTCTTAACAATAATCCTCTCTCCTGTTTCTGGATTGTACCTTTCTTCTTCTACTGAACCATCTTTGTTCTTTTTTGTCCTAATAATTATACGATTTCCATTTGCATCTATAATTTCTTCTTCTATAATTTCATTTCCATCTTTGTCAAACATTCTTTTTATTTTCTATAAATAAATATTTTACACAATAATTAATTATTGATGTTTGTTTTTATCTTACTTTAGTGATTTTATTTCCGTATTCATCTACAGTTTCTTCAACTGTAATTATATTTCCATCTTTGTCTACTATTTGCTTTGTATACTTAGTGATTTTGTTTCCATTAGCATCTATTATTTCTTCAACTTTAACTTAATTTCCATCTTTATCTATGATCATTTTTGTCTTTTTGATTATTTTATTACCGTTTTCATCTACAGCCTCTTCAGTTGTGATGACATTACCAAATGCATCGACATCTTACTTGATAGTTTTAACAATCCTATTTCCTTTTTCATCAATAATTGTCTCTTCAATAATCGGCTTTCCATCTTTACCAATAGTTATCTTTTTCTCAGTCTTTAATATTTTTTTTAACAATAAATAAAGAAAAAAATAAAAATTATTACAATTGTCTTTTTTCCATTTTTATCTATCTTTTCCTCAATGATTATTCTTTCTCCATTTTTTCCTATTTTTTCAGTGACAATAGTTTTGCTGCCATCAGCATTGATAGTCTCAGTCACCCAAATATCATTTCCATTTGCATCTTTCATTTTCTTTTTTAAGTAAAATCATATTGTGAATAAAATTTATTTACCAAATAATAATTAAAAATGGAATTTATTATTCATAGCATTTTAATTGATGAAAGTTTTTCTTGATAAAAATTACCTTTTTCCTCACAATTATTTTATTACCGAATTCATCAATGATTTCTTCCTCTATGATTTCATTTCCTATTTTATATTAAATTTTATTTAATTATTGCTTCACAAATTTAATAATTTTTACCATCTTTATCTCTTAAGACTTTTGTTCTTTTTGTAATTTTATTGCCATTTGCATCAGTTGTTATTTCCTCAATGACTTCCTATTAATAAATCCAAATATAAATAAATTTATAAGAGTGATTATAAATTATACATTTCCATCTTTGTCTCTGAATACTTTTTTCTAAACTGTAATCTTTTTACCAGTTTTAGGATCTATGTATTCTTCCTAATATAAAAAATTTTTAGATTAAGTTTTATTGTTTAAGACATAAAAATTACAGTTATAATTTCATTTCCGTCTTTATCTTTTGAAATAATCATTTTCTTATTTCTTATTTACTTGTTACCAAACTCATCAATATATTCTTTTATAATTTATTAAAACATTAGCTAAAATAATATTTATTAATTCTCTACCTTCTTGAATTTCATATTCCTCTTCTCCTTTGGCATTCCTTGTCATTTTTACTCTATTGCCATTTTAATCTACAAACCACTCTCCTTCTTTGATTGGCTACCCATTTTTTGCTAATGGTTTATTTGGTTTTTATGGTAAATTAAATTTAGCTCCTCCAATAGCTAATCCACCATGCTTATTAATAAAATTTTGCATAGAGGGATCCATAGAGAAGCCTTCTTTAGGTTTTTCTCTACTTCTGATAATATTTCCGTTTTTATCAACAACACATTCTTCTTCAACTTCTATTTCCTAAAATCAATAAATATTTTTATTATTTTATTGACTTAACAACTTTAAAAATTTATATTTTACCTCTTCAACCCATTAACCTTTTGAATTTAATCTTCTAATTTTCTTTTTGACTTTTCTTGTTATGATTCTTTAACCATCTTCAAGGAGGTTTGGATCAAAATCAGGATCATAATTAGGACTAGCTCTTAATTTTTACTTATCCTTTTCATCTTGTTTTATCTTTTTGACCATTGCCACGGGATCACCAATGATAGCTCTTATAAGTGGATCTTTCAGCATATCATTATCTATTTTACTTAAATGTTCAAGTTCTCTTATATTTAATCTCTTTGAAAGATCAAGAGTAAATAATTCTTCTACTTTTCCAATTAGCATACGCTTTTATTCATCTGTCAAATTACTGTTCATAATAAATTATTTGAATTTTTCTAAAGCTCCCTTGTTTTCTTTTTCTAAAAGTTTAATTTCTTCAACTAGCTCCTTTAGCTTTAGCTTTAATCTGTAGTTCTCTTCAACGATACTCCTAAATCTCTCTTTACCTTTTTCATCCATCACAATAAGCTTTTCTCTTTCCTTTTTTTCTTTTTTCTAATCTTCCTCTTTCTTCTTAGCCAGACCATTCAATTCACTTATCTTATCGTTCAATTTTTTGCATTGCTCTTTATAAATATCTGCATCTTTTTATATTTCTTTCACTTTTTTTTCTAATTCAGTAAATTTTGCTTATTTTGTTTACATTTCTTAAGTCATTTTAGCTATTTTTTCTAAATTTGGATCTTTGTCAGTCTTTATTATTTTGATAAAATAAAATCTAAGTATATATATTTAAAGATTACTTATATTTCTTATGAAGTAATAGCTATCAGCTTTCCATCTCTTAAAATATGGCCTGGTGGAGTACCAAAAATTAAAGCAGCATTAGCATTTTATTTTGCTTTATTTTGCATTTACTAATAAGGGTCAAATTGTAAAAGGGATTATCCTTCTCTTTCAACTAAATATAAAAAAAAATTTATTTTCTTTAAATCTATTGCTTATTACAAATAGAAATTACTTTGCTCAGCTTTTCTCTTTTTTTATGAAAGGTCTTTAAGCATGTGCTTTAATGATGATTCGGCTTTTGATCTTTCATCATTAAAATTAATTAAATTTTTATTTTTCAAAAAATTTTCGATTTCCTTTGAAGATTCATCAAATTCTTTTCTTATTTCATCAAGCTCTTCATTTTTTTTCAATACATTATTGAGATTTTTTGCGTCCTCTCTATCTAATGCAGTATCAGTTCCTTTATCAGCGAAAACCTAGTTAATTAAAATTATAATATTTATAAATAAAATGAATATTTAAAGTAAATAAATAAAACCTACCTTTGGAATTTCGAAATCTGTTGTTTATTTAAAGCGATCTTTAACCTTTTTCTTACTTTGTAGTACTGTTTCATTAGCTTATTGAATAAACTATTCATCTTTTTTAGCCTCTGCCACTTAGGTAGAAGAGTTTCTTCTTCTTGCTCTATTTCCAAGTTAATCCAAATCTTCTATCATTTTCTTTGGATTGTATTCCAAGTTAGTTTTGACTTTAAGTAAACTATTCAAAAGTGTATTTTCTCCTAAAAAAATCTTCTATATGATACTTCCAAAGGATTCTAGTTTCATTTCAGTAAGCTAAAAATGTAATTCGCCTAAAATTAGAGAATAGATATCATGGGTCTATGAATTTAAAATGAAAAATAATTTTAAAATCACATCAAAAAAATCACATTTTTGATAATTTATTGAAATATTATCTAAAATTAACAATAAATTTCACCTTTTTTAGAGTTTCCACTATCTTAGTCTTATCATTATCTAATTACATTTTATGAATATCTGTATCTACTCTAATTATCATTTTTTCAAGCTTAGCAAGCTTATCTAAATCGACATCATAGTCATCAACTGGCGACTTCATTCAATCAAAAATAAATCCTCCTTATTAACCTGTAATTAATTATAAGCTTTTCTCAGCTTACTTATTAGAATGGCTTATGAGATGTTTAAATCTTATGATTGATTTCTTTAAATATTATAAAATAACTTATTAATTAATTTTATTTATAATCAAAAAAATAATACTCCCTTGCAAAAAAATAAATACTGACTAATCACTTAGCTTTTATATATTTATTTATTTAAAATTTATGCAAAATTAATTTAAAAAATCAATGTAAAATTAAATTGTAAATTCTAAAGAAATAACATAAACAAACTATGCACTCTTTAAAACATATTCTAATCATTTGAATATTCTACAATTTTTAAAGTTCTACTTCTAATAAGTATAGTGAAATTTCATTAGTGGCAAATTTTCTGAAATATTTCCCATAATATTTTTTTAAGACTGTTGTACTTCAGTTTAATAATATACTAGCTGAGCTAGATGTAGAATTTAGGAATAATTATTTGATAACTAAGGATTCTTATTTTGTTTTTTCAAATCTTTTTTCGTTTATATTTTATCAACTTTTTAAAAATACAAATACAAAAATTTTCTATTTATTTTTATATTTTAAAATAATCTAATTCAATTAATTTGATATTTTTTTCAAATCCTATTATTAAATATATGTTCTTTAAATCCAATTTTTTGCTTACCTTTTGTTAAATGTATTTTAATATTTATTTATTTGTTAATGATTTATGATATATTGAAGCTAAATTGAATTTCCTTAAAAGGTTATAATACCTTCTGGATGTGAGAGTTCTGTCCGAAGAAAAATAAAAAAAATTTTTATATAACATTTTTATGAAACTAAACTGAATTTATTTTTTATTTAGTTTTTTTTAAAGACTCATTCAGCATGCTAAGACAGCCTTTGAATTAATATTTAAAAATTTCAAAGTATATTTTTCGATTTTAATTTGATTAAGGGAAACTATTTTTTAAATCTAAACTTTATGATATTTATTTTTTTTAATATATTAAATATTAAAATATAATACTGAAAATAGACATATCAATAAATTAAAATTAATTATTCAACAGGAATTCATTTTGGAATTTTATATCCTTTGATTTTGTTTTTTCAACTTATTTTCATATACTAAATTTAAATTATTTGTCTGTAGATAGTTAAAAATATTGAGAAGATGAGTAAATAAAATTAGATCATTTCATATGAAAATTACTTAAAATAATTTTAGCTAGATATGAAAAAGATAGTAAAATAATTTTTTTATAACATTCAATAAATTTAATTTATTTTTTATATTAAGTTGAAAAAAATCAGCCAAAAAACTGATTAACAATAAAGAATTAACTAATTAATTAAGTATTTGTTTGTTATTTAGAAATTTCAAATTTTAATATTATTGTAATTTTTAAGAGCATTTTAAACCAATAGTAAAGTATTAGTAATTTTTTTATGCTTATACAAATTAAGTTAAAATGAATAATGATAACATAAGATCCCCAAGAACTCCAACTCTAAACAACAATTAAAGTCCAAAGGTTGCTAAGAAAAATGAAACAAAACAAGATTTTAAAATAAAGAAGTTTAAAAGATTATTCTTTAGGAATTATTAAGAGTCAAATGAACCAGGTATTGTTGTCTTTTTGCTCAAACCAATGAAGTAAGAGAAGCTAGAAAGTTTGATCTTTGAAATATATTAAAATGTCTTTAAAGGAATATAGAAACCCTCATTTCTTTACTTCGATTCTTAAAAAAGGGTTATTAAATCCAAAGAAATTAAACCTGATAGTTTGGTTTACTTTTATATCGTTGAATCTGAAATCGACTAAAATAATAATTTAGACATAAGGTAATCTGATTTATATCTTCAAATGAATAGTACAATAGAAGAGTAAGAATCTAATTTAGACATATTTGTAATGAAAGAAACAGAGTATACGGATCTACTCAACGGAAAGTAATCATTAGACACAGCTACTTTAGGGTACACCTCTTTATAATTTTAGTTAGAAAAAAGTTTCTAAAATGTTTGGGATTATTTAGAAGATTTTTCATAGGTTTCACACTAACGAAGAATAAAATTGGTTGAAGTAAGTTTTTTTTCTTTTTTCTTGTGTTTAAGCTATTTTTAAATAGACAGTTGATGTTTTAGAAAATAAAAGAGAAGAAGTGAATAGAGTTTCTTAAGAATTGCAGGATTTATTAGAATAATATAAAGAGAGCGAAGCTTAAGTAATATAGTGTTTTGAATAAATGGGATTTGATTGTGAGTTTATTTTACAAGCCAAGACAATCCAATCAAGGTCTAGATATTAAAATAATAACAAATCAATATTATCTTCTTAACAGTATGAAGCATCAATTAATTAAGACAGCTATATATAAGATACTGAGTCAATATATGATGATAATCTTTTGCCAAGTTACCCACGAAAAGCTGATGAAGTTTGATATTTAGCTATGATAATCATTAAAAATGATTATAATAAAATGATAGTTAAAATAAATAAACCTTTTTAAAGTTTTAACCTAATTTTTAAAAAGTGATAGATTTGTTTGATATATTTTACTTTTTTTATAGAATATTAGAACCATTCAAATCTCACTATATTTTTTTCAAAAATAGTTAGAAAGATTTCATGAAAAAATTTTTAGAAAATAAATTCTAATTTAAAAAGAAAACAAATAGTAAGTAAAATATTTTAAGTATTGTTATTAAAGATCAATTAAACTATTGAAAAAATTAATTAATTAAACTTAAATTAAATTATTATTATTAAATAACTTGAAAGAAAAATGTAAATGAATAAAACTATTACTTACAATACTTAAAAATTAAAATTATCATTGTAACTTTTCAAACTTTAAAAATAAAACATTTCTAAAATTTATGATGCAAATTTTATAAATTAAAATTTCACTTTTAATAGAATAAATAATTTTTTTTAACTGGGTTGTTATTTTATAATTTTATGATATTTTATAAATTCAAATATTAATTTATTTTAATTTCATAATTGGCTTGAGAAACAAATAATATTTACATTTTATTAAAGTGAATTTTCAATTTAAAATTAGATTTTTATTTATATATAAAGAGATTGGTTATTTTTATATATTTGAGTTTTATAATAACTAACACAATATTGATATAAATAGGGTTACTATCACTTCAACCATATTGTTAAAAGTGAATTTATAGCGTTTATTAAAATTAATTATCAAATTCAGATTATTTTATATTTATTAATGTTAGACAAATTCATATATACAAAACTAACTAGTTTATCACATACTTTATCTATCTGAGGGTTAATGGAATTTCATGTGGTATTCATATTTTTCTTGGTTTTCAAAATACTTATAGCAATTTTCATTATCGCAACTATAGAAAGATTCTCCATCTTCCATTCTTTTACTTTCTTTTATAAGTATGTCACATCTATTTATAAGAGTTAAGAATTTTATGCATATAAATAAAATTAATAGATATTTTTAAATAAAATTACAATCTGCATTAAAAGGTATCAACTACATAGCAAGAATAACAATAATAGTGGCAGCATGGGAATGCTACAATTCTCACATTTATTGGAAAATCGCAAACTGGACAGAATTTAGCTTTTTAATCAATCCCTTTAGGGTTCATCTTTTTATAATTTTAAATGTTTCATAATTTAAAAATAAATGTTGATTGGTATTACTTTTAAAATTGCCAAATTTGGTTCATATTTTAAAATTTAGTCGTCTGGTGGATTTAAAGGATATTGTTTTCTATCTTCTCCTTCCATTATGAATATTAGTGCGGTTAATTTATTGTAAAAATTATAGTTTTAATCTAGTTAAAAGGATAATGAAATAATTAATTATGTCTAGATTATAAGCAGAATACAAATTTAATATTTATTCTATTAAATGAAAAAGATATTTTTCATTCAATTAATTCTTACTTGATAAATATAAAGTAGGACTAAATAAATAATTAATTGATTATTAAAATTTTTATAATAAAATATTTTTCAGTAAAATTTTACAAAATATTTTTTTAAACATAAAATATACTTTATTGTTATCTATTTATTTTAATAAAACAGAAATAGATTCATTCATTAAAAGTAATAAAATTGTTTTTAATTCTAATTATTTATTTTATTTATCACATATTTTATTCAAAGGTAAAAGTTAATTATGAAATAGTTTTTAATTTTATTGTTGTTTTTCAGTATTGATATTTTTAATTATAGCTTTTAGCTTTTTATTATAAGCTCTTGATTTTATTAGATCGAACGAGTAAATGTCTATGTTTTAAACAACTTTTATAGGTTAGATCCTTTTTGAAAAACATTTAATTTGTTTGAATATTTATGGTAAAAATAAAATTATAAATTCAACATAAAAATTAATCTATTTGTTTTGTTCAAACGTATATTATAATTTTATATCAACAGATAAATTTCTAAAGTAAATCGTTTTGTAAAGTAACTTAAGCTTTTTCATAAGAATTACTTAGATTATTTATTTTTGCATTATCAGTTTTGTTTTGTGAAATAACTTGGATATTTTTCAAGTGTAATTATTTATTTGATTTGGTGCGTTTTATTGTAATTATTTATAATTTGTAAAGCGGTTGGTTTTATTTTAGAGAAAATACGTAAGTTTTGATGAGCAATAGAAAAAAATAGGAATTGAAAAAAATAATTACTATAATTCAAGTGATGATTTTGATTATTAAAAATTAGATTTTGATTTTGGCAGATAATCTATATCTTATTTAATAACTTTTTTGGAGAGAAAAGAAGTGATTTAATTTATAATCAGTCGTTTATCTAAAAAATTAAACAGAAGTAAAATTTACAAAAAAAAAAATAAAATATAAATCCTTCAATTAACAAACGTAGATCTCTTAAAAGAAATCTATTCTAAAACTGTAACTACATAAGCAACGATCAATGAAGTAATTAAGTTTTAAGCTAATTTTAGTTGTTGGTATCCTTAATTTTGCATAAGGTAACATACAAATAATTTAGTTTTTTTCTCTTTATATATATACTTATAAAAATTTTGCAATTACTTTTGTTGTTTTAGATTAATGTTGTTAATAACTCTTTTATATTAAAACTATTTATAGGCTGCCAAATACAGAATTGTTAATAATGCTCGAATGATGAAAATTAATGTATAACTTGTAACAATGGATATTCTTTAAGCCAAAGCTAAGACCAATGCAACTCGTCAAGGTAATTTTTTATTCTAATCGTTTTATCTAGCTATCTTCATTTTACTATTTTTTACTTTAATGCTCATTAAACTTATGTTGTACTATAAATATTTATCTAAATAGCTTTATTAATTTTTAAAGCATTTAGAACTGATTGAATAAAGTTAATTAAAATAATATACTTAACAAAATTTCATTAAAAAAGTAGTTCGAGTTCACCCAATATTGGATTAATCATAGGTATCGTAGTTGCTATTGTTTTTGGTGTCATTATTTGCTACTATTGTTTTAAGAAATGCTATAATTGTACAAAAGAAGGAGCTACTGATGCAGGAGATACTTAAGCATTCAGCTATGGACCAGGATTTGGATGTATGGGTATGGTAGACCCTATGAATTGTATTGTAAATTAATACGGAACTAATAACAATAACATATATTGTGATAAAGAAGATTACTACTATAATGTTTAAATTTACAATAAATTCAAAAATTTAAATGGAAAATGTTTAGATTCTAGAAATGATTGTGATAGATGTGCATTCAAGCTCGACCGTAAAGAAAATTTATTCCCAGACTGGTCTTCTTAAAATTTTGAGAAATATAAACCTGAAAAACCATCTAAGAAGTCATTTAATAAAGCTCAATTTGCTAGCTTTTTGACTTTGATTCCACTCAATGTACTCGAATTAAATTCAGAAGAATTGAAATTAGCTGTAGAGTAACCAGTATTAGAGCCTATTAAAAAACATAGTATCGATGACAAACTAAAAATTCAAAAATAAGAATCAAATTCTAATTCCGAGCAATCGAATGATAAAGATGAAACTGCTTCTACATCTTGCGCATTTAAAGTAAGGTCTATATCCCTTAATTCTGAATGTATTTCAAGCAGAGGAGACGAAATAAACACAGAAGAAATTTTATCACATCAAAGCGAGCGTGAAAATGATAATGATTAAAAATAAAATTCATTATCTAGTGATGAGGTGATTATTTGTATGGACACTATTCCATCTCTGCCAATAAGCTAAAAATGTTTGGGGCTCACCTCTAAGAGTGCTGCTAATTCTGATGCCTTTATTATTTAAATGAATGAAAATAATAATTGCTAAATCGGAGAAAATCAATCAAAAGAAAATAATAATAAAACAAATGTTAGCTTTGATGAAGAAGCATAAACTCTTTAATAATGATAAGATACTGATTAAAAACTTTGAATATCAATATATTAATTTATCTGGTGGAGCTGAAGCAAGAAATATCACAAAAAAATATTACTTCGATTGCTATTTGATTAAATTCTTTATTAATAAGCAGAACTATAATTGAAATTTCTGCAATCTAATATTTTCCACAAATTACTTGCTTATGTAATCAAAAATGAGAAAAGCTTATAAATTAATTGAAAACTCAAGAAAACAAACAAAATAAACAAATTTTCAAAAAAAAATAAAAAATATTTGCTTTATCTTATCAACAAAATATAAATTCTTACTACTAAATTCCTTGAAAAAAATCCCCAACCCAATATATCACTGACTTTTTAAAAGAAGTCGGATCTATTCCACTTATATTAAAAATTTTAGTTATTTGTCCATATCAAAATTAATTATTTTAGTTATTGATTTATTTCATTTATTTTGTACTTTACTTATTATTACTTTACATTATTAAATACCTCATATTTTTTAGAAATTTTCTAAATATTCGTAAAATATTTTTTTAATTGAAGAAAAATAGAAAGACAATCAAATCTTTTGTTTAATATTTGACTTATTTATTATCATTTATTTTAGTGTACCTATACTTATTTTTTTCTATTGATAATTTCATTTTAACTAAATTTGTTAATTTAAAAGTAATCAATTGAAGTCAATTCTAAAACACTTATTTATTAATAACATAAAAGGTAGTCTAATGTTTTTTATATTGCGAGTTTACAAAATTAATAATTATGTAATATTTTTTGATTTGTATTTATAAAATTATTAAAAAAACCATAAAAAAACTATTTATTTTGACATTTTAGTTGATTATAAAATGTGAGATTAAATAGCTTATAAGCTTTTTTTATTTTGTGGTGATTTGGCAATTTTTATTCAAAAATAACATAAATACGATATTAAAAGTGAGAAAATAAAATTTACTTTTAATAAAAAAAAATAGCATAAATTAATTTGTATAAAATTAAAGGAAGTAATGGCTAACAAACAAATTTTAAATATTAAATTAAAAGAGTAAACTTGGTTTGGTATTTATACTTAAATTACAGATTATTTGTAAATTACAAATTTATTATTTTCAATCTTAAAATTATTGTTTAGCAAAATAATCAACCATCTGTTCACTCATTTTTAATAAAAAGTAAGGATTGTGCTCTGCTTTACTTATTAACCCTTAGTTATTCTTTACGAGTATTTTTCCAAAAATTTAAATCATCTTCATCACCTTCTTCATTAGAAGAGGATGAGGAAGATTTCTCTGAAATTTATTTATTTGGAGAATCGCTTTTTATAAGCATTTTTTAATTTGAATTTTCAATTTTGCTGCCATAATTAAAAATTTATTTTTTATCGTCTTCAAGGATCATAGTTTTAGATTTTTTCTTATCAAATTTGTTTTATTTTATGATAGGCTATCTTTCTTCCTTTACTTGTATTTTTTCATCTTTTTTTGAATCAAGTTTAATGTCATCTCCAAAGTGGAATACATTAGTTTACATATGTTAAATTCTCTTTAAACTTGGTGGTGTTTATGGGATTTATTAGAGCACTTGGCTTTATCTTTTTCTTCTTTCTCCTCTATTTCCATTTTTTTAACTAAGTTCTTCCTCTTCTTCTATGGTTTCTATCGATTAATTTTAGCTCCTTTTCTTTATCCTCGGCTCTTCTTCATCACTTTTGACATCTTAATCTAAAGATTAAAAGCTATTCTATAAGCTGTGCTTAGCTGAAGAATAATTCATTTTTTTTATTAATTATTATTATTTTTTTTCTATTTGAGCTAGTTTTTGCTCCATTTTTTTGTTTTCTCTTACTAATTTTTGTATATCTTCTAGTTCTATAACTTGTATTGAGCTTGGGTTTGTAGAGAACTAATCATTAAATGAAGACTAAGATGCTGTTTAACTATTAAAATCGCTTTATTTTAAGACCTGAAGACTCTTCCTAGGTGCTACAAAAATTTACTTTTATTAAGTACTTTGCTCATAGGTTTGCATTTGACTTAGTGTGCTCTGCCTCCTAAGTTGATTTGTTTAATCTTTCTTAATTTCTAGAAAAGATGTCTTCCTTGAAATATTTTCTTTTATAGGAACTTTTGGTATGTCTTGCTTAGGGGACTTGAGTTGATTTTTTTCATCAATATTTTCAAAAGTCATGATTGCATTTTTAGTTGGAGATGTTATTGGAATAGGATGAACAACTGCAACATTATCAACAGAAAACCCATTTTTAAAGTATTAATATGTGTTATTTGCTTAAAATAAACTTGATATTAAAGTAAATAGCAATATTGTTGAAGATAAAAATATAGCTACATATTGAATTGAATTAAAATAATCTGTTTTTGTTGAGATAATAGAACTATTTTCTATTTAATTGTATAGATTTCTCATTATTAATTATCCTACCAATATAATTAAAATGAAAAAATTGCTAATGAAGTGAATTAAGTTTGCTTTAAAGCTAGTAAATGGAGAATACATATTAACAACAATTAATAACATAATTGTTGATATTAGAATATATAAAAGTATATCTGCAATATCCTAAAGCCATGTAATTAGCAGAGTTATTATTGAATAAGAAAAAACTTAGAGTATTGGATAAATTAATTTTAATTAATCCATTTTATTCTTTCTTTAAACAGCACTTCTGATGTTCAATTCAGACACTTAGTAGGTGTATTCTTTTTGATCTTATTTTCTTTCATACATATTTTAAGCATATTTTTTTATGTCTCTGTACATTAGAACGCCAAATGTATAGGCAATTAACAATAGAGTTAGCATAGCACAAAAAAATGAAAATTAATTAATCTGATCAGCTGAAGAGTAATTTTTCAACTATAGCCCTGCAGCAAACGAGAGAGGAACATAAGATATTTTAATAGTATTTAGTGAAATTTATAAAAGATAGAAATTGACCTTTTCATATTTATTTACATCAAATAGTTTATCATTTTCTTTTTAACCATTTTATTTTAGCTAAAATGAATCTGAGTTTAGAAAATTATTTTCTTTAGGACTTTTTAAGTTTAATTCTAATGGTTTAAGCTAACTCTTATCTTCTACATTGCTTTTATCTTTTTAAAGTTAAATGCTTTTTTTATTTGAGTCTTCTTTATTATTCTGAGCCAGTGGATAATCATACGGAGCTAAAAATGTATTAGTGAGGAACAAGTAAATCCCATAAAAAAGTATAATCAAAAACAGATATGTAAGTCCATTATAAAAGAAGGAGCAAACTTAAAACCCTCTTTAGAAAAATCTTCCAGATAGAACCTGATCCTTTATAGAGTATTGAAAAATTAAGTCATCCCTTTTTAAGTCTAAGCCATCAAATCCGCTCATGATATAGTTCAATATTCTAAAGTTGAATATATCTATTGCTTAAAATAAGCTTTGAAGGTGGAAAGGAATATACAAATCAACAAAATAAAGACAAAAAACTACTTAAATCGCTTCTATTGTTATAGTTGATGAAATTTTTATTCCAAAAAAACTACAAAAAAGAATAAAAGCACCTAGAATATAAATTGTAATCTTCATTCCCTTGTTAAAAGTGCTCGGAGAGCTAAGAAACTTTTAAATAATTTTTAAAAATTTAATCATAATTTTGTTTGAAATTATTTACATTCTCTTCTGGAGATAAAATAATAGAATCTGGATTCAGATTAATTTGATAATCTATCAGCTTGCCGTCTGAAGTTTAGAAGCAATTTTAAAAAATACTTTGTATAACAACTTTAGTCTCTGTATAAAATTAGTTTTGCTAAAAGCTTACTCTGAAAGTTTAGCCATCCAACTAAGTAAATGATACTTACAATTAGGCTAAATTTTCATGTTGATTAATAAGCTAGATATTAAAACAACTATCAACTTATTAAATATTTTAAGCCAAATTAACTGTTTCAGAAAACAGTATTAATGCTTATGACTATTCATTGTATTTTAAACTAGCTAAAACCAAATTAGAACATTACTGGTTTGAGCTCTTTTTTAATTAAAAAAATTTTTTTAATTATATTTTATTTTGAAAAATTTTTTTTACTTTTGAACTGCATATTGTGCATTCTCCGAGATATTAGTTATTATAATAGCCTTTAGGACAAGAGGTGACACATTAGTTTCCAATTTTATACTACCCTAATTTACAACTAATACAATCATTTGATGCTAAATCAGTAATTTAATTGCTTGGACATTCACAATTTTTATCAAGTGTTCTATTTGCAGAGCAAGATGTACATACATCATATTCAAAACAAGAAGCGCATTTATAGGAGCATGCTTTAAGATATTTGAATTTATATTAATTATTTTAATAGCATTTAATTAAAATAGAAAATATAATTAATACCTTAACAAGTAAAAAGAGAATTTTAAGCTGTAAAATCTTATTATTTGTAAAAACCTTGGTTACAGACACAAACTCCGTTAGAAAGAGTATAAGCATTGTTGATACATTAAGAACAAGTTCCATCAGCGTTACATACAGAACAATAAGGCACTGAGCATTATTGACAACTTTTCTAAGCTGTTGTTTTTAAATAATATTAAATTAGAAAATTTGAAAAACACAAAAATTGAAAATTAAAATAACAGAAACTTATTCCTTTTTAAAAAACTCAATAATAACTTAATTAAAATATTCTACTTGTGAGATAAAAGGAAGAATCACACAATCCACATGTATATTTATCATTGTTGCTGACCTAAAAGCAATTTTTTACTGGAGCTAGATAGCAAGCAGAGAAGTCTGAAGCGAGACTATAACCTGAATTGCATTATTTACATATGGAACTACTTGAGTAGAGCTAACAATTTGGTATAGTGTTATAGCAAGTAGTTCCTGTTGTATTCATAGAATAACCTTAATCAGTGTGGCACTATTAGCACTTAGATAAGCTGAGATAAAATGCACAAAAAGGAATATTATTAACGCATATTTAGTTAAATACACCATAATCCGCTTGGCATTAAATACAATTACTTCCAGAGTAAAGCACACATTGAGAAATTGTATTACTACATCCTGTTTAGTCTTATTATGGAAAGAATCCATTAAGACATACATCGCACTTAGTTTAATCAACTGTATTTAATGTCAAACAATTTTGAGGTGAAGCTAGCACTATAAATTTATGAAGTTCAACGAGAACATATATTATAAGCATTAAATTATTAGCAATCATTTATTTGTTTTCTGTTTAATCTTTAACTTTTAAAAGAATTAATTGTGTTAAAATTAGATTATGCTTGATTTAAAAATCAGGTAATATTAAAATTTGAAAAGTTAATACATAATGTTTATTTGATTAGATTTTATTATATAAACTCTAAAATAATACATAACAAATCTAGAATAATTTTTAATGAAAATCAGTTAATTCAAAGGAGTTTGGAAAATAAAATAAAAACAAACAGGTAATTGAATAGATTTTAAAGGAAAATAGTATAAAAAAACATAAAAATATAATTTCAGTGAATAGATAATCATTTAGCCAGTGATATTTTTATATAATTATAAATACGATTTTTTGAATAAAAAATCAGTTAAATATTCAGTTAAAAGTTAGTCAAACCTTATTGAAAAACTAAAGGCTAATTAAATTTTAACAAATTTATTTGCTTATTAATATTCTACACAAACCTCATTTTAATAAGTGTCATCATATTTTTCTATTATAGAGTTTTGTAAAAAGAAAATAAATCAATACAGGTAAATAAAATAATTTGTATTTATTAAACTAAAGCTATAAACACCTTTTTTTTGTTTTTAATCTGAAAAATAAATTTATAGAGCATAAAGAAAATAAATAGTGATTAAATCTTAAGAAATGTATTTATTTTCTATTCAAAATTTATTTATGATTGTTGAAATTAATTAAAATATTAAAATTATTCAAAATGTATTATGTAAAATAAAATAATTTTTGCTTTTTTAAAAACATTTATGTAAATTTTTTAATTAGCTTTTAACTTAAATTTTAGGTAAAGAAATAAATTTTCTATAAAAAATCTATTCAAAAAATTCATATTAGTTTAAATAAAAAAATTTAAAGAGCAGAAAATTATTTTTTATAAAAGAAGAAAATTTCTTTTTTTAAATAATTATTATTGGTTTAAATTTTTGTTACCAATTTTAATTATTTCAATTTAAGTATAAAAATAATATTTTTAATAAGGAGTTAATTCACATTTTAATAGATTTAAAAAGATGATGACGTTATAGGTTTAAATAAATAATAATAGAAGAATTTTATTTAGAAAGGTTTAAGGTAGAAAATTTACAATAAGTATATAATGTTATACGCAAATGTATTGATTTATTTATTGTTTTTATAAGTATAAAATATATTTTTGTTAAAGGATTTATATGAAGTAGTTTTTAAGTTTTTTAAGTGAGTCAAAACTCAAAACTTTATACAGTTTTTATTTATTATAATTATTATTGTTTGTCCTAAAAAGCTTTTTTTAGATTTTCTTGTTAATAATTTTGTTAAAGATACTCAAGATTTTTTTCAATTTTTTTAATTGAATTATATAAATAACTATGATTAAATCAAGAGTTTTTCTTATTATAAAATAAATTATGTATCAAGTTTAATTATTAAACGATTGTCATCAATCATTACTGAAATTTAGCATTTCAGTAAATATTTTTATCTATTATATAATAAACTTGTTCAATTATTTCTTTCAGCTGAAGAATTTCTTTAAGGTACATCTGTGTTTAAATGATCACTATTAAAATTTTATATTAAAGTTAAATATAATTAAAGGAAATTTAAATACTCTTTAACAAAAGTGAATCCTCTGAACTATGATTCGATTTCTTCTTTGAGATGAGGTTTATTATCTTTTACTCCTAAATCTGTCATTGTATTTTTGACTAATCTCTAATTAATTTTATTTTTTTATTTATTTATTTTAAAAATATTAGATTTGCATTAAGTATTTACTGGGTTGAAATTTTGCAAATCGACTTGAGATCTGAGAGGAGGTTTGAATTGTGGTTCAATTTCTTATCTTTCTAACTTATCCCAGTCAAAATCAGCAAAGAATGCATGCTTTTTGAGTTCATGGAATCCATTGTAACCTAATCTTTTTTTGACATCTTTTTGGAGGAGACCTCTAATGAAATTTTTGGCATCGTCTTTGAAGTATTAAGGGAATGTGTACTTGCCTTGAATAATGTCGTTGAATATTTCATCTTTGTTAGGTCTGAATTCATTAAAGAAAGGAGTTGTTCCGTAAAGCATTTCATATGTAAGCACACCCTTTATATTCATTGAAACAATAATGTTTAGTTACATATTATGAAGAGTATATTTAAAAAGCTATAAATTCAAAATTGTGATAGTGTGTGTAAATAATCAGTATGTATCAAGTATTATTTATCTATGTATGACTGATTTATCTTTCAAGTCTAAGTTAAAGATGCTTAGCTGCATTAGGTTGGTTGTTCAAAAAATAGTACAAGTATAAAAAATATTGTAATAATAAAAGTTTGATTATGTCTTTAATATTAAAGTATAATTTTAGATTCTAATCTAATTTATTTTTTGATTTCTATAGATTTTTAAATTTTTTAAATAAATTTACAATTTGCCAGAAATCAGCCATCTTATTGTGTCCTTCATTCATAATTTATTCTGGTGCCATATACTCTGCTGTGCCACATAATGTATTTGTTAAATCTTTGTCTATTTGATATTAAAATATTTATTTTTTATAAGATGGATAATAGTATATTTTAATATATTTATTATAAAATAGAATAAATTTAATCAAATTTTATTGAAATTAATTAGGCAGTTAGTTTTTTTATTTATTTTAAATTTCTTATAAAAAGATTATTTTCTCATAAAAATGATGCTTCAGATTATGCTGAGATTACAGCTTTAAATAATATTCGATATTTTGGTATTTCCTGTTAGAATCAATTAAATTGTAATCGTACTATTAATAATAAACAAATAATATCTGACGGTAATCAAAATCATTCGTCTAAATTACTTTTAACTACTAACTTTAATTTAAGACCTCTTTTTTTAATATTGATTATTCTTTTATAAATTCTTCTTGTAAACAATCTATTTTGTATCAAAGACCATTTTTAAAAACTCCTTAACTAAAAATTGATTCTATTACCTTTAATTCCTTCTTTTGAAAGACCAAAATCAGTGAGCTTAATATATCCGTCTTATCCGAGAAGGATATTTTCTAATTTCAAATCTCTATACATTATATTATTTTAGTGCAAGCATTCGATGGCCAAAATAACTTAAGCAATATAAAATTTGGTTCTTTCTTCGTCAAATTTTTTTGCCTTTTTCAAATGGTAATACAATTCTCCTATAATTATTTTAAAATAAAAAAAAACCATATATAAAAAAAAATAATAATATAATTCTAACAGCTTGTAAATTATAGCTATTGAAAACTAAATATTTAACTAAAAACAATTTAGTTATTTTGTTACCTCCAACCATAAAATCCATCATAAGATAGAGATTTTATGCAGCTTAAAATGCGTAATGAAGCTTAACGATGAAATTTGAATTCATGTTCTTTAATATATTTCTTTCTCCAATTGTGCTCAAAATTACATTCTTTTCGTATAATGTCATTTTATCATAAACTTTCATTGCATACACTTCTTCTATTAAATATTTATAAATAAAGAATGGTTAATAAACAAATATCAAAGTCCCTTTCAAATATAGAGTTAACAAAAACATCTTAGCACTTTAATCTTTTAGTGCTGATGGATTAACTTATAAAGAGTTTTTTAAAGATTTGTTTTATATATTTTTTGAATTTATTACCTGTCCCCTTCTTGTTTACCAAGTACACTTTACCAAAAGCTCCTGATCCAATGACCTTTAGTAAGTAAGTAAAAATAAACAAAATCAATAACGTATTGAAACAAAAATAAAGGTTTAAATACTCTTATAATTCTGAATGAGGAGAGAGTAATTTTTTCTTCTTCTCCAAGTGAATGATTTCCTGCCTATGACTAGAAAAGCTTTTTTTCCTTGGGGTCTGCTGGTAACTTATATTCATTTAGATCTATAATCGAGTTAAGCCTCTCATTTTTCCTTTAATTTTTATTATTACCATTGTTTGATGATTGCAAGCCTGATTTTTTTGTCTTCTATTGATTCTTTTCAACTTTTTGTTCCATACAAAGGCTATTTCCCATTTTGAAATTTGATTAAAATCGTATTTCTATGTATATTTTAAACTAGTAATAAATTTTTGAATTCTAAATGTTTTAATAATATTGAAATTATAGGTTTTTATAGTTTTATATTTATTTTTTTTTTAATAGATTTCTTTTCTTTTTGATTTTCTTCTATTATCGTCAGTGTCGATGTAATTAATATTAAATACAATCAATCGCTGATCTAAATATTAATATTTATTAACAAGTTTTACACATTTTTTGTTTGAAATTATATTCACGTGATCAATTATTTCATGTTTGTTTCAAGTTTGTAAAGCAAATCATAATTTGTCTATGCTTTGATTCCTAAAAGATTCAGAAATTTAATACTAAAAATACATTTTCTTATTTTATTATCATCGCCTTAATCACCAACTTAAAGATTTATTTTGTACCAAAACCTCTACAAAAATACTAACTTACTTACTTTAGCACCAATAAATGTTAATTCTTCAATTTTAATTATTCTATGTATGTAAAAAATTTATTGATATTTTTATCTCTCTTAATATCTTAACCAAATTAGTAATTCATTGTATTATTTAATTGTTAAAATATCATTTTTATCACTTATTGAGTAAAGGGTATTTTAATAATATCTTATCTAGATATTTTGTATAAATATTCTATACTAAATAAAAATCATAAATAAACTAGTTTTATGAATTCTATTTTTATTTTTAAAAATGTTTCTAACTTAGCTGAGAAATTGCAAAAATTAATCTACTTTATAAGCATGTATGTCATTAAATTTAAAGACTTATTTCATATTTACTCATTGGCTAATAAATAAGCAGTGAAAAAAAAATCTAAATAGTATAATTAAAGAAGATAAATATATTTAGCTCGTGTCTATATTATTTTTAAATTAATTTTGAAATAATTATAATTGTGGATCAAAAATTTAGTCATTTTTGACCGTAAGGAGACAAATAGTTGTAAAATTGGTTTATTTAGAAATAACAATAACTTTAAATAAGCTAAAAATTTAAATAAAAATGCTTGCAAGGATTTCAAAAAGATATCTCTTTTATATTCTCGTTTAATTAGAATGAGTGGTAAATATTAAATGAATTCCTAGTGAGAATTCCAATTTCTTTTATAAAAATAAATAAAAAAATACAAATAAGGGAAGCAAATTTCATCTTTTAAAAAGATAATTGTTAATCCTTAATAAAAATTGTATTTTGAATATTAGCTCTTATTACTTTCGATAACAATTATTTCTAATAAATTTAATAAATCATGATCTTTTATTATATTTTTATTTAAGATATCTATTATCAGAGTGTGCAATTCTAAATTCTTTTATTTATTTTAAAAAATTATTTAATCGAGAAGATTGGTGGATGGATTTAATTATGTAATTTAATAATTATTTTGCTAAAACATAAAATTAGTTATTTGTAAAAGTAAACTCTCTTAAAAATAAAATTATAATGATATTTTATGAGTTAAATTTTATTTCTTCTAAGCAATTTAAAAGTAGAGTTTTAAAAACTTTATTGCTGAAAAATATTTCTACTTTTCATTTAAAAAGTAAAGATGAATAAAATATTTAAATATAAAAATTAATTATTAAGATTTGCTAAAATAAAAAATTAAGGTTATTTCGAAAATTCTTAACTTTTTTGAAAAAAAATCAACTTATTCTTTTACCTTTTTTATCAAATAAATTCGAAATATAATTTAGTGTATTTACAAAATTGTGTTTATTATTTTAGTTGTAAAGTTTAGATTCGTTTAAAGTTTAAACAAAATTATTTAATAATTTTAAGTAAAAGAAATAAAATAGTTAAATTATTTTTTGTTTTATTATAAAAAAAATATTTTATTATTTGGAATTAGGAATTAATTTAATAATTATTTTTGAAGATTGAAATGTAGTTCCACAAAATATAAATAATTTTTTTTACAATATTAAATAAATAAGATAAATATATTTTGTGAGTTTTGAGAGTTAGAAAGATAGAGATAGATATTCATTCATAAATTATATCTCTTTAAAAATGTTTTAAATTAATTAAATAACTTATGTTACATAAATAAAGTCTATTAAGGAAGTAAGAAAATTATTAACTTGTTATTGTTATATACTTAAAGCAGATGGTTTTTACCTCTCATAAATAGCAAAAAATTAATTAAGCCAAGCACAACCATAGAGATGCATATAATTATTGTAAGGATATTATTTACACTATCCTTCTTTTAATTTGCATTATTAATTATCTTGTTACTCAGCATAGATATTTGTTGAGAAATCAGAGTTATTGCTAGGGAATCATCAAGAATTTAATTTGGATTATTATAAAGTGTTCTTTATTGAAAGTGATTTTCCTTAAATTCTGAATTAAATTTATTTCTTATATTGTTTAAAGAAGTTATCAAACCTTGATTTAAAGTTCCCTGTTGAATGTAATGACATGCTTAATCATAAACATTCCTGTCTCTTTTATAGAAAGTAGAATTATATTGCATGCTTAGGCATATGTCTTGTTTAAATAAATTTTAAACCTAACTTACTATACTTACATCAACAATTTAAAACTAAAGCTAGCCAATATTGTTGATGAAATTTCCTAATTAGTCAATATCACTCTTAAACATAGATGATACATCCTAGTATTCAAGCATAAGAACTTGAGGGAATTCTTATTAAAGAGAAGTTGAAAAGCTTGCATAACAGAGCTCTCTTTCAGACATTAGATTACTTGTCTTGTATGAAATTCTGCTAAAGTCTTATAAGTTATTTATAAAGTCTTAGTAGTTGGAAATAAATATTTTTAAATAGGTAAAGCTTCCTGCTATGAATATAATATAGCTTATAAAAACAAAAAAGAATAGAATAAATATTCTTGATTATTAAAGATTAATATCAGGTAGTCTAGCTTTGTAATTTTTCATTTCTGTTACTAGCTTTTCGTGAAATTCATCTTCTGCTTCTAAAAAAGCATCGTGATTATTTATAGAAAATTTGTATTAATATATTTAATCTTCTCCCTGATTTATGATAGACTTGAGAATTTTATACCTTTGTATGTCACGGGATAAGCTAATCTTATCTGTGTGATAAAAAAATTTCATCATATTTTCCTAAAGTTCTTTATATTTGAGCAAATAGTAAAATGATATTATAAAAATAAATATTGACGAAAAAATCATTGGCAAACTTATCTCAGTCAGTAGAGTTTATGTATCAGTAGTTATTTGGTTATTTTATGAAGCAGCTTATTCTGAAAATCCATCAAAGTAATCAATAATTGGATGATAGTTTATTTACTAAAAGAAAGAGTCATATCTAATGTCGCTTTCTTAGGGTACAGACTTTAATTAAAATTCTTATGCCAGTTAACTCATATTATTTTAAAGCAATTAGATGATTTATAAAAGCGGAAGAGTTTAATCGGAGTAGTTTAAAGAATTTTTCATTAATACTTATAAAGTCTGATCAATCCATTTATTCATCGTAGTTTCATCACCTAATCTCTTTAAATAAAATAATTTAGATTTAATTTAATTGAAGAAATAATCATGAGTGATTTCATTAAAAAGTTTATTTTTAATTAAATTTAAGAAATTGTTATCAAGTTGATTTCATAAAAAGTAAATTTACAAATTATAATGATGTCTAGAAATAAGATAAGTAATATGAAACTCCTTCAAGTAGAATTGACTGAATTAAAGAAACATTTTAATCTGATGGATTGTAACCATTTAGCATGCTTTGTTTATTGAGAAGGGAAAGGGTTTACAGGTTGTTTACTGGTAAAATTATCTCATTTTAAACATTTAAAAGATTCAAAGTATTATCAAAATTATTAAATTTTGATCTAATCGAAAAAAGAAGCGTTAAGCAAAATGCTAAAAATATAAGCAATCCTAAAATCCAGAAAAATAACCCAAACTGTATGCTTTAAGGGATTTTGCTACTTTTTTGGAATGAATTCAGTTATTCATAGACAAAATATTGCTTTGAAGTTCTGACATTATCTTGTTACAATTTTAGATTAGCATCTAAATTCTATCCATTTTATTTTTTATCATCATTCTCAGTTGAACTGTTTTAACTGAAACATTTAAATATTGTTTGAACAAAGTTTTCATCTATTTTATAAATATGCGATTCTTTAGCAATTTGCTCTTCTTTAGCATTTACTTCAATCTAGCTTCCCACCATTTTTATTGTTTAAGAGGCTATATCACTTTCTCCTCCACCAAATTCATTATTATAAAATTTTTATTGGTAATCTTTATAAGAATTAATATCTTCTTCTATGTCACTTTACTTATTTCCAAGCTTTAATAAGTAGTCTTCCCTAATTGTATCTTTTTAATTATTACTTATAATAGGACTAAAATTTTTAGATAGAAGTGGAATTCCTCTATAATTTGTTGAAGGTATATTATCTAACTCTTACCCACTTATAATACTAAGTGGAATTTGATTATTGCTTACACTAGTACTTATTTACTTTTATGATAATGTATCAATATTTAAAGAGTTATTTAGATGCTTTATAGAATTTTATCCTTATTTTATCAAAGATAATTTTTTTTCTCCATTTTACTCCTCATGATTTTTATTATAAGATATGTTTGAGCGGTCAAGAGTAAACAGTAAATTACTATTTTCTATATGGCCACTCACCTAATCTTTCATAGCCTGTCTATTTGATTCATCCAGGATATTATCATCAAAATAATTTTTATGATTTAAATCAATACCATTTAATTTATTCACTTATTTTTCTTCCTAAACAACAGAATTTATATTTGATCCTGGCTCTTTTTTGCTATCACTGTGAACAAACAAATCTACATTTATAAAACTTATTTTATTTTTAGAATCTATTCTCTAATTCAAATTGAGTTTATTAATATCTCTCTCAGACTCTATCCGTTTTTATGATGATAGTTATTACTCTTCTTCTTCTTTCAATTTGTTTGTTTAGTTATGAATAAACCCAAGAAAGCTCTTATTTTCGTTTAATTAATCCAAGTTATGTATAACACCGAGATTATTATCATGCGACATCAAAGTTTATCCCTTTGTAAACGAAGCAGTATCTTCCTATAAAAAAAATAAAATTAAGAAATAAACCACAGTAAAAATGATTTTACATTTTATGCAGTTGTTCCTTTTTTCAACCCTTACTGATTGCTACTTTATAAGCTTTATCTTGAATTAGCTTTCTTTGATGATTTAACAGATTTTTTAGAAGACTTAGAAGATCTCTCTGATTTCGCCCCTGAAGTTCTTGACATCGAAGTTTAATTATTACTTGCAGTATATCCATCCTCATTATCTTCGTCATCTTCTTGCCCTTAATTATCACTCTCCAAGTCTTCTTAACTTTCATTATTAGAATTTTTTTCTAAAGGAGTTTATTATCTGTTCTATAGTTTTTTTTCTGTTTTAATTCTTTAAATATTTTTATCTTCACTCTATTCAGTGTTTACTTGAGTAATAAATTAATTTTAGTCTCTTTCTTATTATTCTTAAATCTGAATATTTATTTCAAAAAATTATACAATATATAGTTTGTTTTAATAATTAATTTACTTTTTGTTTTCTCATATTAACTATCCTTGTTACCCATCCAAGCTACTTTTTTCCACTAAAAATAGAGGCTTAGTTAGTTTAGAATTAATTTTAACTGCTTGATCTTTTTTGGTTCAAATCATTTTATTCCTCTTCTATAGGCTATAATATCGTATTATATTTACTTAATTTGTATTATGTTTATTCACCATTGTAATCTAAATTGTCATCTTTAATATTAAATATCATATTAAAATAGTAACAATTAGTTATGAATTATATATTTTAATACCTTCACCATCTATATTTAAATTTCTCTCTTTTTCTTCTTCTAATGAGTGGTTGCTCATTTGAAAACTTCCAGAAGCAAGAGTATTTATTGATTTTCCAGTTTTCATAGTCATGAAACTTCTCTATGGAGTAGTGTTAGAAGCATAACTATTTTAAAAATTAAATAAGTCAAGATTAAAAAAAATAGCAAATAAATACCTATCAGAGTTAGAACCAAGCCAATCGTTTGCTTGTGGTTTTTTGAGATCTTCTAATTCTACAATATAATATTTAAAAGCCACACTAGCATCATCAGTTACAAAATTTCTTGTCCTAATAATTAAATTAGTTTGAAATTTTGCCATTTTACTTTTTTTCCAACCTATTTAAAATTATTTTTGAGTATTTTGATTAATTTTAAAATAAAAAAACCTAAAGTCTTTCTGCTAACAAAGGATTTTGCACTTCTCAAAGTTTTTCTAGAATTTAATGTGTGATGAGAATGAAGAGATCTATCACTGATATCAGATAAAGGATTCAATGGAGTTGAATTAGGAGTAAAATAAGATAATGAATTTTATGTTATATTATTGTTTGAGGATTCATTATTAAAGAAAGAGCTTTTCTTTATATAAGCCATAGCTAACTAGCTTTGCTAGTTTGGTGAATTTACTTAACCATCCTTTGGACTCTTTTTTATTTTCTTCTTTTTATTATTAACACTAGCTTTTAAATTTAATTCTTAAGCCTAATTCTTTTTTAACAAATCCGTATTTCTAGTAACAAATTTATCCAAATCTTTGATGAATTTTAATGAGACATCAAAATGTTTTGCCTCAGTTACTTCTTATTCTTGCATCTAATTCATCAAATCCCAAAATGTAGGAATCAAATTATTAATATTAAGGCTTTATGATAGTTTTATTAAAACATCTCTATGAAGATCTGGTGGTGCTCCAATCTATTTAAAAAAATTCTCTGTTATTCCGCCTATTTTACAAAATAATTTGTAAAGATAATTAATTAAATATTTAAATTAAAAGTTTACCTATTCTCCCATGCTCATCTATGATAAGAAAAACATTTTTTGACATTAACTATCTCAAAAATACAACAAAAGTAAACTCATCTTAAACAAGAAAATTTATATCAAATAAAATCTCTATTGGTAAAAGAAAACCTGATTCTAGCTTTGCAAGACTAGTTCCTAAGTTTCTAAAAAATCCACTGGAACCAGTTTAGAAAAAATTGTTTACAAAAGCATCATGGACAGCAGAAATACCTGGTGGAATTAGATCTTCTATTGATCTAACAAAATCAAATCTTTCTTTCTCGTATCCGAAAAACGAAGCAGCCTTTTGTGAGTAATTTTTAATTCTTCCTAATTATGAAAAAAAATAAAATTAAAGGTAAATTGATTTTTTTTTATTAATTTTATTTGAAGATTTTTTTAAAAATTATTTGTTTTTTTATTAATTTTTTAGATGGATATTTTTCATTAATTTAAAAAAAAATCAATTTTGTTTTTTACCTTTTTCTTTACCATATGCTACAATAAGATATATCATTTCGCTAGAAAAGAAATTAATTGGTGATTTTTAATATAGCTAAGATACTTTATTATCAACAACTAAATGCTGGTATGAAAATGCCTTGTAAAAGTTATTTAATATTTCAGCTTAATAGAATGACATCAAGCTCTTCTACTTATTTGAAGGGTAGGCAAAGTATAGATCTTCAAGATTTTTTTCAGTTTTAGTCATAATTTATGTGATTAAATCGCTTTGTTAATACATTTCTTAAGCTTTTTCGAATTTTCCCATTAAAATACTATCAAAAAATTTTATTTTCAAGTCTAAAACATCTGCTATATCTTTCTTTACCTCTTTTGAATTTTGTTCAGAGCAAAGAAAGCTCTCTACAACTTAAGTAAATATGGAAACTTTTTCGTTTTTGTTAATCATATTATTTTAAGTCATCCTTTATTTGATATGTTGATTTAAGATTGAAAGTATGGTCATTTAGTATAATCCAAATTTATTTGAGTTTCTATTTTAAAACATCATTTAGTTTAATTGAGCTAAAGCTAAAGTAGACTAATCAAATTCATTGAGTAAATATATATAATGAACGAAATAAATTATATCTCTAGAGTTGAATTTACAAAGTTTAAAATAATCTCCCATTCTATGTACAAGCATTAAAATATATCTTTTCATAAAGTCTTAATTAATAGTCATTCTGGTTCCTTAAATACTTTTTAAAATAACTCTTCTCTTACAAAAGCAAAACTTATCAATACACTTCATTTTATGCTGCTGCAATAAGCTAAAAAGAATAAAAGATTCATTCTTATCATACAATAATTCCTCTTACTGATATATCAGCAACCCTATTCTGTAATGTAAATCTCTCATCATATGATTATTTAGGTTCACATTTCCCAGAATTTCCTTATTGTAAACCTTTTTATTTTTTTAATAGTTTTTTTTAATGTTTTTTGAAAATAAAATTGTTTTCAAAAGTATTTTTTTTATGGTCTATTTATTGTGTTATTATGATACCAAAAAATTTAAATCAATAATAAAAATTAAGATATTATTTTGTTTTAAATTTATTCTTAGCGTTGCTATTTTTAGATGACTTAATATTTAAATATATTGTGATGGTTATAGCTAGATAAATGGAAAATTTTAATATAAAATTTAATTATGCAGATGTTACTCGGCGTAATAAGAAATTTTTGTATTTTTCCTATTTATTATCTGAATTTTTCAAATAATAAATTATGGGAAAAATTAATAAACTTATTAATTCTGAGATTAACACAATAATCTATGATCTGATAGATATTTTTTAGTTTAAATAATTTATTCAAATAATGAATTTACTCCAAAATTCCAAGCTGAATTCAAGAGGATTCTATTAATATTATTAAAAATAATTTTATATCTCTGCTTTTATTTTGAATTAAACTTACGAAAGCAATGGAAAGGAAATTAGAGTGCATACTTCGAAGTAATCATTAGATATTAAGTTGAAAAAAGTAATCGTAAATGTCAGTACTATCGAATAAAGAATCCCCTTTACCAAAATTTGTTTTGTGTAAGGTCTTAAATAAAATAGCTCAAACAGAGCTATTAATAGGTATAAAAAAACTAAAGCAGCCTATAATCCTTTAAAAAAATTCCCATTTGCTTGAAAAATGTTAATAATATTCATTATACATTTTAAAAGTGTTTAAAAAGCATATGAATTAGTAACTATATTCCTACTTAATGATTTTTCTACTGCTGAGTAACTTAATTCTGCAAAATAAGAGAAGAAAAACGCCTTAAATAGAATTATAAGTGTTAAGATAATAGAAATAATAATAATGTATAGGTTAGAATTTGCTGTTCCATCATAAACTATCTACGAGATTGGCATCAAAGCAAGAGATAAAAGAATATTAAAAAGGTAATAATTGTAAGTAACAGAATAGTAGCTAAATATTGTCACAAACAAACGATACTCTTCTTTTTACTCTAACTTATTCATAATATATCCTGAATCTTTTAAGCAAATTAATGTTAAAATTAGGTATATAAATATAATGCAGCCAGGAACTATTAAAAATAAGCATTTAACTTTCATGCTTAGTTCATATAACAATATAGTAGGCATTCCTATAATTCCCATAACCTTTCCTAAATCTCTATATGAATAATCGAAATTGTTTCCTAAAATAATTAAAATTGATTTTAATAAGGTCATTTAATATGTAATGAATAACAAGAACATTTATTTATAAATAGCAAAGAATATTGTGTAAAGTAATTTCTTGTTTAAAATTTAATATTGCCATGCACTGAATTAATATTAATGATTTACTATCTCCATCTGTTGAAAATAAATAATAAGATAATATCTGAAAGTATGAGAGAACAATAATAACTATATCTAATCTATAATGATAGTCTAATGAATTGTTAGTTAATACCACAAAATTCTTAACAATCTTCTCAACTGCTAAAACTAATCTGTTTTTCATTTCTTTTTACAATGCTTATTTGTTTATTGTTAAAAAGAAAAATAAAGAAATATGTAATAACTATGATTTATTAAATTTAATTATTATTTTTTTATGTAATAATAATTTATTGAATAGTGGTATATATTCAATCACTATTATTATTCCAAATTAACAAATTCAATATTTCTATTAAGTCTTTTCTAAAAACATCTTTTTGATGGGAATTATACTTTGCTGAATAAATATTTCACTTTAATTGTTATTCATTAATTAAGTAGTATTAGTTTTTAAAATCCTTTAAGTTACTATAGTTTAAATTAAAAAAACCATTATCACGACTTCGATCTTACAATATGATATATTTACTCAACTAAAAAGATGATAATATATTAAAATTCATGATACATTCTAGCGAATTGTTTATTTAAGCAAAATTAACTCTGTAACTTTTTTTATAAATTTAACTTTTGTCTTTATCTTTAAAAAATACTATTTTCTAATCAATATTTATGTTGGCAATAAAGGTTTAATATTGATAGATAAAAATTAAATAAAAAAAGATATGCTTTTACATTAAATATCATAATAAAAATTAAATTTTTAATCGCCTTTGAAAATTCGTAATTGTAACTAAAAAATTAATAGCCATAAAAAAATAAGAAAATAATTCATGCAAAGAAAAAAGAAATCTATCTATCGAGCTAGCTAGCTAACTAGATATATAGAAAATATTTTGTTACAAAAAAAAGTTTAACAAAAGAATAAATAGATAATTAGATGTATTATTGTATTAATCAATCAGATTTAAATGGATTCTAAAAATTTCTATAATTTGCGTCATCAAAAATCTAAAATATTTGTAAATGCTGTTTCTAACACTTATTTAAATCAATCATATTCATTTTAATTTAAAATTCAGTTTGTATGTATTCCACATTGATTTATTTATATATTTTTGATAAAATTTATTTATTATTTTTTCTTTGATTTTTATTTTTAGGAATTAACTTCAATATATTTTTTTAATTTTATGTTTTATTTGATTAAATAAATCATTTTTTTAAAAACCTAGAAAATTTGAGCTTTTTATTAACCTTTAGTTCTAAAAATAAAGAAAAATAATTTTTAAAAAATATTTAATTTGAATTTATTTAAGTTAATGTTTTTTAAATAACTTTATAATAAAAAAAAATTTAAAATAAAAGAAAATCTATATTTTAGGTGAAAATAAATTATTTTAAATCTAAATTATTAAACTATTTATATTTAGACTTTAAGAGCTAGATTATTGATTAAATAGTATTTATTTGTTTATTAATATATTTATTTAGATTTGCGATCTTTCAATTTATTAAATAATTGTGTTCATCAAAAACAAAAGTTCAAATTTTTTAAGAGCGTTAAAAAGCATACAAACAAATAAGGTTTTTAAAAGATAAGATATTTAAAATCTAACTTAAAACGGAATTCAAAATAAAAGGAAAATGTTTAGCAAGCCTACATTCAATGCTTTAAAGCAATCTCCATAATTACTTAGAAAAAATTTGAGTACTTAGAGCTACAATTGCAATAATGCATTCAATATGAATAACTATTTAACTAATAGAAATCTTAGATTATTTAATTAAATTCAGTACAGCATTTTCAATAGAAACAAAAATGAATTAGAAGAAATCCAAAAGGCTAAGAAAAATGCTTTAGAAGAAATGGGAGATAAGTATGTTTACGATCGTCCTTCATTTTAAGTTGTAAATAATGACAAGTTTTTACAAAAAATAAAAAAATTAGAAGAAGCAAACAAAGAACAAAAGGCTAAATTGGATGGATATAAATTCCCCTTATTGCTAATATTCTTCACTTTATTCATTTATTACCAATGGGAAACTATTCCTTACAACGTGGTCTTCAAGCATGCTACCATATCTGAATATATTCCTAAAGAATAATATTACCATGCTATATTCACATGTAAAAATACTCTTCTTTCAAATTCTACCTTTAAAAATAATTATTAAATAATACTTAAATCTTTTTTCTTTAGTAAGTAACTTTCTAGAAATATACTAAATTATAATGTTAATTGCTAATAACAAACTAAATTAAAATATTCATTTTTGATTTATTTTTTTTTGCTTTAAACAAAAAGCTGCTCTTTCAATCATGAATTAAGGAAGCTTACTTGTTTATGGACCTGCTTTACTTTACTCACTTTACTTATGTGGACTATATATGAGATAAAGACATATGTTTTACTTATTTGCTTCTAACGCTTTAGTGACTTGTGGAATTACTTTCTTATATGAAAGAAACAAAGATTAACCCGTTGCAATGCTCACCCCTAAAACACATGGTGCCGTTACACCTCTTGCATTTATGTCTGCTTTTGCAGCAATAAAACCAGATTACTGTATGTTCAGAAACAAGGCTTTTCCCTTCTTCCTCATTCCAGCTATTTATTTAATGTATGAATGCTATGAATATAAAAACTATTACGTAAACGAGGTTTGTAGACCTGCACATATTGGTGCTATGGTTTATGGTGCAATGTTCGGTCTAGTCTTTAAAAGATTAATGTTGTGAGATACTTGTGTAGCTATAAAAATTAAAAGGAAAAATTAAATTTTAAGTATTTGAAGTAAAAAGTTATTAAAATAAATTCCTAAAAAATATTAAATTTTACAAAAGCATTTGTTATTTTTCATAGATTTGTATTACAAGTTTAGATAATATTAAAATTATGTATAAGAGCCAAACTTTTTTTATTCAACATAAAACTTTTAATTTTTTTAGTAAATAGTATCCTTTATTTACAAATAATTTTTTTCAATTTAAACAAAAATGAACTTCAACAAATATTTTGGGAAATAATTCGATAAATAATTAATTATTATAATTAAATTTGTAAATTAAACTAACAATAAAAATATGGTTTTTGCAAATAATTATTTTTTTGATAAATCTAATAGTTTGATCTAAAAATGCTGATATTTATATTGTAATAAATATACATATTGTAAAATAAAATATACTTATTTATTTATTAATTAATTATTATTTTTAATTGAAATTGTTATATTTTATAATTAATTTATTATTTATTTATTTAGGGAGTATTTTTTATATTTATGTTCAAAAAAAAGAATTAATTATCCAATAAGTTTTTTTTATTTTATAGCAATGCTTATTGTTATTTTGTAGTATTTTTTATTATAAATAAATAGTATTTTTCAAATTATTTAAACTGAAGGATCATAATACTTTTTAATGTATTCTGACTCTATAATTTAATGCGGTTTAAATCTTTTCTCCTTATCTGGATTTAAAAGCTTAATTTTAAATAATAAGTTTAAGTAATAGCTAAAATTTAATATACCTAAAGGAGAAGGTTTTTTGCTTGGTTTGAAATTTGTCTTTAATTGTCTAAAAATGACCATTTTTAGTCGTATATATTATTCATTTTTTATAATTTATCCTCTCCTTAAAAAGGTGGAGCTTAATATAGCAATTCATAAAAAACAACTCCTAAAGCCCAAACATCTGCTTCGACTCCTTGTTACTTTATGGAAAGGATTTCAGGACTTAAATCTAATTTTTAATCAATTTTATAATTAAATAGTTTAGATTTTTTATTTTAATTTACAATCAACAGTTCCACAAAATGTAGATCTTCCTTTTTAATAAAAATCAATAACAGAACATCCAAAATCACCAAGTTTAACATCTCCATTATAGTCTATAAGTATGTTTTCTAATTTTATATCTAAAGTAGTGGATATAATTTATAAATTTGTATTTCTAATAATAAGCAAGCATACCTCTATGTAATACTTTTCTCTCTCTCAAGTAGCTGAGTGCAGTAGCTAATTAATATATAATCTAAAATTTTTTTTTATTTTTTATTTTTCATTTTTCATTATAAAATTTACTTTAGCAATCTGCTATTCTGATAAAAAATTGAGCTACTTTAGTTTTATAAGATCACTTAGACTTCCCTTTTAGGCGTATTCAAGAATAATGAATACTTTAAGATCAGTTGTGTAATACCCATAGCATTCAATAATGTGCTTATGCCTTTTTATTTTAATTTGGAATTAAAGTATCAATTAGAAATATCTTTAACATACATTAAATGAGATTAAATTTCTATTTCTCTTTTTAGATTTGTGTACATATTTTGTTTTATCACATCTTCTTTGTTAATCTACTTAACTGCTACTATTTTCTCACTTTTTAGTTCTTTCATTTTCCACACCATCTAATTATTAAAGTAAAAATTATAACTTTTATTTAATTCAATTCATCTTTACTCCGAACTATCCTTTAGAAATGTAATTCAGTCTTTAGAAATCATCATGCGACCATCTATTATTTAATAAATAGCAAACATTTAATTTAAATAAAATCCTTTCACTACTCAAAAGTAAACTTCATACTACTTTTTTTATTGTTATTAAAGCTAGTTTTCGCCTTAAGTTTCTTAATGAAAATTAGCTCTTTCTTTTAATAATGTTGATTAATCATTAGAAACTTTTGACATTTTTTAATTTTTTTAATTTTCAAAAATTTTAATTTGTTTTGAAATCACTGAATTTATTTAATCGTTGGTTGAATATTTATTTAGATAGTAAAATTTAAATTAAAAATTAAAATAGATTTGATAATTTGGCGGAAAGTATCTTTTTGATTAGTAAATAAATAAAGAAATTAATAAAATTTTTATAAAGGTAGAATCAATCTAAGTAAGTAGCTAAGCTAAAGTTTGAAAAATTTACAATAATATAAAAGTTCTATCAAAATACTGATTATTATTATTTTATTTTATATACAAAAAATTCCTTTTTAAGTAAAATAATTATAAAGATTTAAAACTGATTTTTACTATCAATCAATGCATAGTAAGTATTTTTTTTTCATAAAGCAACAAGCAGGAAGCAAGAAGGTAGGTTTAGGAAAAAAATCTAAGTAAAAGTATATTTAATTATATTCTGAAAATTTAGGGCAGGAGAAAAGCTTGAAATCTCAGTATTTACTTAGCTGGTAATCTAAAATTCAAAATAAAATTATCAAGTTGAATATTGATTGATTGAATTAACTTACTTTAAGGAAGCCTTGATTCGTATGAGCCGGTTATTGGCTACTATTAGTTATTATAAATAGCGGAGTTGTTTATATAAAAATTTTAATTGCCTCTTTAAGGTTATTGTTAATAGGCACTTTGGAAATGCATATTATTTTAAGTGCTTTTAAAAGATGTATTTGCGGTACTTTAATTTATTCCAGTGTTATATGATAACTCTGGTTTGAATTATTGCTATTAAAATCCTCCCTGTTAAGCACCATTACTATTTACTAAAGCATGACTTGACTGATTAAACTAGTTATCCTAAATTTTTGATGAAGAAAATGTCGATTGCTAATTCAGGTCTTACTTCTGATTACCTAATAAAATAAAATGTTTAAAAATGAATGAGTGCTCTTTATTTATCTATTTGTTAATTTACTTTTAATCTAAGATTAAATTTAAGGATTGGCTGGAACCCTACTATTTTAGGCAGCTATGCTTGCTCCCTAAGTATTATTCTTGCTCTCACTAATATAATGCCTTATTTTATTTATATCATAAATTTAAAATAAAAAATCAATATAATCAGTTTACTCATATCTAGAAGGCCATAAAATTCCATCTCCAGCTGGACCATAATCTTTTTATTTGATTATATAATTTTAATTTAGAGGTTTTGGCTGAAAAAAAAAATAAATAACTCTTTAAAAAAATTGGGAATGGCCACAACCAATAATCAGAACCAAATACTTGTATCCAGTTGTAATACTCTCCCATGTCATAGATCTATAAATAAATATAAACCAAATTTTAATTAATTTTTTTGGTAAAAATATTAATTAATTACGTTCAATTAAGGAGTCTAATTTGGATCATTTTTAGACTACCTCTTCCTATCTAAGTTCTCTAAAGTAGTTGAGTTAACTAAGATGAGGTCTATGTGGACCTTAGTGAAATTACCTATAACGATTAGGACAGTAATTGCAAAGCAGAAAGTAAAGACAATAAGCAAGTCAGTGAACCAGTAAAGTTTATCATGTTAATACTAATAAATAATTTAGAAGAAAAATTTAATTCATTTTAGAAAGAAAAATAAATTATAATTTATAAATTAAGTAATTAATTTATTAATTCTGAAAAAGAGAATTCTAAGATTTACTATTATAATCTTTATTATATCAATGATTTTTGGTATCATTCCAATTATTGTAAAAAAAGTTGTGATGTTGATATAGAAAAGCATGAGCATGAAAAATTTCCTATTTGCAAATCCCACACAATTATTGATCCACTAGCAATGGTGATCCATATTTAATACACATCTCTTGCATGTAGAGCAGTGATGAGTACGCACTGGCTTAAATATATGACAATTGAGACAATAAATTTTTTTTTTATTATCTTGCTCTGTTAAAAAATATCCCTAAAATAAATAATATTAATTTTCTTAAATTTTTGAACGTTCTTATAAAGCAGATTCTTACCCATAATTGTGGGACTCTACCCTATTTTTATTTATATAAATAATAATTAGGACAAATTACCAAGGACATTTTTAATTTTATATGATAAATTCTCATAACATAAATTTACTGGATCAGAAAACATTGTTGCTAAAAGAGACCAAGCAAGCATAAAAGCAAATATATTGTAAATCACTAAATATGTAATTCTTAGCCATCCATCTTTTTTATATATTTATAATTATAATTAATCAGTTAGTGAAAAAGCTAGTTTATGAATTTGTTAAATTTTCTTATAAATTAATAATCTAAAATAAATTGGCGCAAAAAGTGATTAATGCTATCTTAAAATTTTGAATCTTCTTTAAAAAAAGAAATATTTCATACACTCTTCTTATTGAAGCTGGACCAGTAACATATTTACTAAATATATAGAAACTATAATGAAAACTACTATGACTGAAAAGAGCCATTGACAGTGTTTTCGAACCAAATACATGTCTTCTTTTTATCAATGCTCTTGCTTTGCTTTGTGTAATAAATTGTTTATTCTTATTATTTGCTTATTTATTAATACAAATTTTGAAATATTAAATAACTTTTATTTATTTAAATTATATTCAAAAATAAAAAGGTATACAACTCTCTTTAAGAAACTGTCTTTTGTTTGATATTGGTTTTTCATTTCATTTAATAAAATAATCAGTCAGTCAGTCAATCAATCAATCTCGATAACCTACAAAAAAAATTAACACATCTAAATATCAAATATGAATTGGATTAAGTTGTTAGCTATTATTATTAATATTATTAATCAATTATTGATTTATTATAGATAACTCTTGAGAATTTTATAATTATTTTAATATAAAATTAATATGATTTTAGATAGTTGGAATATTTTGTTAATACAATTTTAAAAAGCCAGCTACTTAGTGTTCTATATAACTATATACATACGATTGATATTAAAAATATAAATAATTTAACTAAAAAATATCATTGTAAGCCTAACAAAATCTTGAGAACTCCTACCAACTTACTGCTAATATTAAATCTAATTTTACAAATTTAAATTTTATAATATTTTAAATGCATTCTTAAATATTATTTACTTTTTTTAGATATATATAAGAAAAAGGGCCAAAAAGCATAATGTTGCTATCTTCATATATTTTTAATTGTTTTTTTTGTTTTAGCTTTGCTACATTAAATTCTGACGGCTAACTTTCTAAATTAAATGGCTTTAGTCACTCTATAATAAATCTTTATCACTTATATTTTAGTTGTTTTATTACAATTAGCTTTATTGAAGTTAGCTGAGCTAACTTTATTGCATGACTTTTTACGAATTACTATTTTCTTTGCTACCGATTTAATTTTTTCTTCCACTCACCATTTGTTCATGGATTTTTAGCTTTTAGATTATCTCCTATTAAAAAAATAAAACATTTATGCAATTAAAAATGAGTTTTAATCAAATTTATAATTCCTTACTTGCTGTATTTATTTGTTGGAAATTTATTTTGCCATTTTTTGACTGTAATCATAACCTTTAAGAGGTAAAACTGTCTTAAGTATATATGATTCGTACTGCTGCTAAGTTAATTCAGTAGTTTCCTTAATACAATCTAAAAATTCTATGCTCTATACAGCTTAGGCTTTACTGAATCTTTAGAGATAAAATAAAAATTAAATCATTTTATAATATCTGCTTAAAAATGTACATTTAGTCAATTAAGTTGCTTTCCTTAATAACTTGAATATTTTAATTATATAATTCTATTGCATTTTTTATTTTTCCTATTTCTAGTAATCCTAAAATCTATTGATCAACACCTTTTATAAATGATGTAAATAAATGATCTATCCTATATCATAATATAAAAACTAAAAGTTTTACATTGATGGGGATTCTAACTGATATTTTAAAACTTTTTTTTCAATATTTTATTCATTTTTTCTTATCAAATTGTTGCTCAAAAATAATTTTTTGCTAGTTACTAAAGGTAAATTTGATTTATATTTTTTTCTTGCAAATTGTTTAACAAGATATAATAGAATACATCACTTTTACTAATTAAGATAATTGTTTTAGATTACAAGAAAGTAGTATTAATAAATATAGATTGACGTAATAATATGCAATTTCAAAATTTGATTAGTGATGAATTATATGCATATGCAATATTATTTTTAAAATCTTATGCGATAAAGGATGTTTATTTTGCAAATCTAGAATGTTAAATCTATCAATAAACACACACAAAAAAGAATACATAAAAATGAAGCTTCTATTTAATTATAAATAAAATAGATTAAAAATAAATATATAATACAGATAATTAATTCGTTTATAAAAAATAAATCTTTTAAAATACTAATTTTATCTACAAATTATTTATTATTTACATTATATCAATATCAATTTATGCTAGCATTTCTTGAAACAAGAGACTAACCTATTGTAGTTCTTTTAGTTGAATTGCTTATTATTCTTAATTGAATCACTTAATTTTATCTCTAAATATTTTTTTTAGCTATTATTTTAAAATGAATGTATGTTTAAAATTAAAACATTTTGTATTTTTTAGCAAATATTTAAAATAAATAATGTTATTTCTCCCAAAAAATATTGAAAAATTTATTGAGATTAATTACCTTTAAAGCAAAGGTAAAATCCTATGCAGTTTATGATGTTTAAGCTAATACCTATGGAATCTAGATAAATCTATGAAATATTTAAAAATTTAAAAACCTTTTTAATTTATATAAATTAAATCTTACTTATGAGTAGTCTTCCAATATAAAAATAACAATAAGTAAATGTGCCAAAGCAAATAGGTAATGCACTAGCAAACTCAAAATAAATATTACAATATCTAGATATACATTATTAGACTAATCCCCTGTTACTAAGAAATTTGGATTAAATTATACTTGAATTATATCAATTATGGATGACTAAGGTCTTTTGATAGTCCATTTAGTACCAATTAACTTGCTAAATAGATTTAAAAAAATAAATATACTTGATTTATATTGATAGAAATAAATTAATAATTAATTAATATTTTTACAATTATGAATATGTGTTGAAAAATACGAAATCAACCACAAGTATCAGAGAAAGCAAAATCTGCCAAGGTAGTTTAAACTTAAAAAAATTAATAAAGAAGTACCTAATTATTATTAAAATAGAAATAATAAAAGATTTGTTTTAATGAATGAGATATCTCACATAAATAATATGATAGCTTTAAGGAATAATGTTTAAACACAGACAAAAGGGTTTTCGAGAGTAAGAGATGATGAACTCTTTCTTCTTAATGGTATTTAAATAGATTCTATATTTGATTCTACCTTTTACTCTTCTTCATCTACAAAACTTTCTTCTTAAATAATATCCATATGGTGAGAAACTACTCTCTCCATCCTATCATCATCATTAGATTCAAGCAAAGTTTACTAAATATTTTATACAAATTGTTTAATTTCATAAGCAAATCTGCTAAAAAGATTACTTCAGACATATATAATTTAGGAAATTCTATATTTTTTATAGTTCTTTGATAAAAAATTATTTGATAAATATGTTGTTTACTTTTTCAATATTTATTTTTTTTATAAGATACAATAATTAGTATTGCATGATTAAAGTAAATTAGAAGCCAAATCATTTTTTTCAAATTTTAGTAAATTCATTAAATTTATATCAAGATAACAATCAAATTAAACATCATAAATTTACTTTATAGATTCAAATTAAATATTTTCTAGCAGTCTAAGATAAGTTAAATTTAATTTGATACTACTTTTGAGTCATTAAACATTTATTTTTGTTAATGGATTATATTTTTTAAATTTATTTCTAGTAAAAACAATATTAAAATAAGTAATATATAAAAAAAACAAAAATAATACCATAGGTACACTTGAATAAGAAGGGAGTAAAAATGTTTAATTTTCATTATTTTCTTCTTATCTACTAATTATCAGAAAATCATCTTTATACTACAATTATTTTTATTATAGAGTAGATATGGTATCTTGTTTTTGAAATATTACTTTATAGATAGAAGAGTAGGGAAAAACTAAAAAAGAAAGACAATATTTAAACTAATGAATTAAATTAATCAAAAAATATGAGAGACAGTATAGACTTAAAAATTAAAATAATAAATTTTTGATATTTTTACTAACATAAATATAGAAAATAAATATATGATTATTATTATTTTTATTTCTTTTCTATTAATACAAATGATATTTTGAAGTAAAATAAAATAATAATAAATTTATAAATAGTTATTTATATCATTTTTATAAAATTAAAAATTTTTTTTAATTATTTTAATGTTATGGAAATTCAATAGACTTTTTATTAATATCTTTTGTTTCTATTTTAATAAGAAAAATTCATTAAATGACTATCATTAAAATCTAAATTACGTTTAGTTCTTAGTCCCTTGTCGAATTCTTGAATGCCATAACTGTGAATTCCTATCAAATTAATCTAAAAAATGTTTAAATAATGTAAATCATCATAATAAATATTACTTATAGACTAGTTTTTTTGAAATTTTTCTATTCGATAGGTTCTAAATTTAATTTTAATGTTTCTTAGCCTTTTTTAGTTTTAATTTATTTAAATTCTTTTATGCTTTTTTTATATAATTAATGAGTTTCATGTGATTTAATTACTGGTTCTTAAAGTAATTGTAAACTTAGTCTCTAATTGCTAATTTTTTGGTTTGATTTACTAAAGTCTTTAAGTAGAGTTTAGGAATTTTTTCTAATTTTTGATTGTGAAAGCTCTGTTTCTTATGTAGATATCTAGCTTGATTTAATCCGTGAATGAGTAGGCTTAGTTGTTTTTAGCTAAGATGAATTATTAGAAATTGAATTTTAAGATTAACGATTAATTATTTTCTTATTTATTTACTCAAGTTCGTTTTCAAGTTAAATAATTTTGGTCTCATCATAATAGTTATTATCACTTTAAAAGTGAACTACTTATTTCTAATTTATTTACATTTCTTCGCTTTAGATATTATTGACGTTTAGTTGATGGAAATTTTATTAATCAATAAAATAATTATTTGAATACAGAGGAGAAAGAATTTGTTACATGTCTTCATTTTGGTTATTCATTAAACTTTCGCAATCAAAAATAGGATTTTATACATCAATAGGATAGCTAAGTTACTGTTGTAATTTTGATGTAACATCTTCTTCAAAAAAATTTTGCAAAAGTTTTGAATTTTAAACTTCGAAAACAGAAGAGCTCATCTCTGCTTTTTCATCATAAAATGAAACTAAACTTTCATCGCTATTTTAGTCGTCTAATGAGTTAATGTCTATAAGATAAGGTTAAGTTTAGTGGCTTTATAAGTAACTACTACTTGGAATCATTACTTGTTACTTGTTTGTCATATGTGTGGTTTCAGAATTTATTGTTTGCTATTTTTGAAATTGTTGGTTGGTCTATATATCTGATGTATTAAGAGAAATTCCATCAAATTCTTCTTCAAATTAACTTTCTGAAGCAGTGGATTAATATTTCTTAGTCTGCTATATTTATAATACAGTTTTATTTCTTTCACTTTCATTTAAGCTTTTATTATCATTAAGTTTTAATTTTTCTTCTACATTTAGCAATTCTAGTGTAGTATTAATTTCACAAGAAAACTCATTTTAATTTAATTCTTGAATATATTTTTATGAGTGAATAGAAGAGGGTGGTTTATTTGTTTATTAATTATCTGATGTTAAAGAGTTATTTTAACCTGAAATCTGACAAAAGTAATAAAGATATTAATTATTTGGCGTTGCTTATCTATTAGACTCTTCTTCTTCCTCTTTTTCAAGCGCTTCAGATATACTAGAAATAGGTATTTTTGTTTTGATATTGAATTTCTATACTTCTTAGCAATAATTAAAAGCTTGATTTTAATTATAAGTGTTTTTTTAAAAATATTTATTTAGAATTTGCTCCAATTGAACAGAATTTTTAGATTTTTCTCTATTATCAATTGAATTAATCTAGATACTGTTAAAGTTATTTGTTTTTTCAGTATCTAATCCATCAGGTTATTATGGATTACTGCTGTAAAACTCCATCTAAGATTATTTACTCTTAAGATTGTCTTCGATTATTTGGAATTATTGCAATTTCAATTCAATATCTCTGAAAATGAATTCGAATTATGGAGTTTTCATTTTCTCTATTACAGTTTTACTAAAATTTAAAGAAGTATTTATTTCTTCTATAAGTTTATTGTAATCTTCATCCTTCATTTTATCAAGTTAAAGTAAGTAAAAGTAGAATAAATTTACAAAAATAAATAAAAAAGTAAATAAATGAATTTTTTACTTTATAATTTGTAATTTTTTTTTTTTTTCAGATTATTTTTATTATATTAAAATGTTAAAAGACTTCTACTATTCTATTGATTTTTTTTCAATTTTTTAAAGTTTTTAGGCATTTTGACTGAACATAGTAAATTAAAATCTACTTAATACCACTCTTTATTTTTATTAAAGTGTTGATTTTAAGCATTCCTCTAAGTTACAGTAGCTTTAAAAATTATGTTAAAAGGAAGTAAATCGCTATTAATTATTTTTAGTTTACATGTTTTGAATATAAATAAATAAATACTAAAAGAAATTTAATTCAGTTGACAAAAAATTATAAATCTAAATTTTACCTAAATATTTTATTTATATATTTAAAAAATTAGATCGCTAACTTATTTATTAGGAATGCAAAATTATGTTTTAACTACTTTAGTTTAATGCGTATTTATATATCATTCATTAAAAAATAATTCAGATCAACAACAAATCAATTAGCATGATCAATAATGTTTTTAATATAATAAATATGTAAAAAAAGTTTATTTCATTTTATATATAAAAATCAGAATTCGCACTGAAACAATTTGCGCACTTGAATGGGCTTTTGATGGATTTATTACTTAATTTATTTGAAGGATTTGGTACCATTCAAAATAAAATTAATGCAGTGTAAGATAAATCTTTATTAACGCTGCTTAAATTTTATATTTTCACTCAAAAAAAAAAAAACATTATAAAAAATTTAAGCAATTAAAAATAAGCTTTTCGATTAATAAATTACTCTAAAAAATATAAAAATAAATTATGTTTATTTTTTAACTAATATGTTTATTTATTTTATTAAAATCGGAATTTTTTGGCATACTAAACAAAATAAAATAAATATAAGTGATAAAAAATAGATTTCAAAAAAATTAATAAGAATTTATAACTTAACTTATTTTGTAATTATTAATTTATTCTAATCTTAAAAGGGCTACTAAAACAACTTGGTTGCTTGCTTCATAGAAAATATGCAGTAGAATAAAATATGCCATTAGGATCTATTTCTTTACTTATCACATAAAAGACTAATAACTCAAAAAAATTATTAAATAAAATATTAAGAAATGCTATTGGATATTGTTCTAGCATTTATTTAATAAAAATCTTATAAATTAATTATTTGGTTTATTATTAATTTTTTGCGTACAAAATAAAAACAGAAGTATAAATAAAATAACCATAGTTATTAGCAAAGCAAGCTGTTTGGGATGGCTAAGATGGTTTAAAACTATATTCTACTTGAAGTAGCAGGTAGAGGATAGTTCGGAGAAGTTTACTAAGCGCGTCACAAAGAGACAAGCGAGCTTTTTGCAATTAAAATGTTTGATAGCACGAAATTGCTAAAATCTCCTGTCTATTAGGAAATGCTTATTGATGAAATATAATGTTTAAGAAAAATCAGCCACTAAAGAATAGTTAGGTTCCATGAATGGTTCAAAACAAGCAACCATATCTATTTAGCGTATGAATATTGCTTTGGAGGAAATTTAGATGAAGTCATTAAGCATTATAAGTTTCTTTAAGAAGACGTTGTTTTGAGCCATGTTTTTAAATAAATTATAGAAGGATTCCTTATCATAAAAAAAAGCCATATTATCCACAATGATATAAAACCCAGTAATATTCTATTCAAAAAAACAAATATGAGCACAGAGTCATAAAGTTAATTGCTGAAGAACGATATTTGTATTGCTGATTTTGGTTTTTGCAAATATGTAGGAGAATTTGATAAGGATGAATCTAAAATAATATCACAGGAGCTTACTACAGCAATAAGAGGTTCACCTATTTATATGGCACCAGAAATCATTTAAGGTAGTACTATAGATTATAGCTCTGATGTTTATTCTCTAGGAGTTGTTTTTTATGAAATGTTGCAAGGAGTTTGTCCGTTTGAAGATACTGTTATTGAAAGTTTGCTAATAAAAAAAAAAGAATGCAAATTAGCTTTTCCCCATCCAATATCTGATTTCGCATAGCAGCTTTGTCGAAGCATGCTGGAAGTTGATCCTAAAAAGCGAATTACTATTGAAGAAGTAGCAAATCTTATTGGTGTAGATATTTTAAAAATAAATTAGGAATATTTAAATAGCTAAATTTAATCGAATTCAATTTCAAATACAAATGCATCAGTTTCAGGAAATAATTAACTAGATAACTAGAATTAGTAATAAAAAATGAATAGCTCTAAGGTGGATTATTCTACAATATAATAAGTAGCTAGTAATTAATAGGCAGATAATCAAAAAATAAAAAATTATTAGGAGAGAAGGAAGATAAAGCATGAATTAGGTCTTGGAGAAAAGCAAGCCACTATAGGATAGAACGATGCATAATATGAGAACTTGCAAAGAGTGATGAGTTAATCTAAAACATCTAAGGAAAGCATATTAGAAGTGAACAAGAAAATTCTCAAAGAGAGAAATAAGATGATTTATGTCAACAATATGATTAGTGCAGTTATTGATTTGAATTTATACGAAAATTCAGTATTAGTAGTTCTGATACTGATGAAATAAATGTAGAATCTTTGTAATAAACTAATAACACAGATACGAAGTACTGAACTCACTGACTTTAAGATATCACCTTCTCATTGGAGTAAATATAAAATGAGTTCTGACTATGAAACTGTTTTAAATTATTTGCTAATAGAGCAAAAGGAAATCTAAAAAAATTTTGTTGCCTTCACTGAGCAACTTTCTCCAGAAGAGTAGAGCTCTTTTGAAAAAATAGATTCCTCTCTCTCTAGCAGCACAACAAGTTTTACAAGTAGATTGAATTAAACTACAAATCTGTAGGAAAATGAAAATTACATTAAAGTACTTAAAGAATATTGCACCAAAGTTAAAGAAAAGGCAATTGAGTTTGAGAAGCAAGATAAAAAATAAATATCTTATAGAATGTTAATGCATTTGAATAATGTTTTAGATGGGTTTGATATTGATACATTTTTTTCTAAGTTTATGATTGACGGAATAAAGAGGCTTTCATACTAAACATACTTTCGAGTAATAGAATCATTCTCATATGAAGATTTTGTATAACTTATAAATTTTAAGCTTTAAAAGTACATATGAATATGAATGACATTGAATCAACTATTTAATAACCAAACGAATCAACAATAAATAAAATTTTTAATTCTCTTTCAATTTATAAATAAATTACTATCTTTAATATCTTATTCTCTTTTATTTTCCTAATATTTTATACTGAACATATATTTTTGACATTCAAATGTAAATTCCAAACAAAAATTTTATTTTCAATTCATAATTTAATATCTTAGAATTGTTATAATAAATCAATAATTATCTAATTCACTTAATCAAAAATCAATTATTTATTTAATTTGATTTAAAAAAATATTTTTAAATATTATTAAGTAATTAAAATATTGCAGTTGTTCATTTCTAATTTAAAAAAGTACTAAAATAATTTTACCAAAATAATTTATAAATTTGTTAGAAAGATTAAATTAATTCATAAAAAACATTTTTAATAGAAAATTATGATATTTTTGAACAGATTAATTTATTTAGATCAAAATTTAATTCTTAATTAATACTTATAGATCTGTTTACTAGGAAAATGACGATATTTTTATATTTTTGTTTGAATTATTTGCAAAAAAATTAATTAAAAAATTATATTCCAATTTAGTAGAAAGTTATGATTCATATTGGTGAAGTTACTAGTTAAATTTATAAAAATTGTATTTTTATTTGTGGTAATAATATATAATTCAAATATTGTTTAAAAAATCGACTAAATTTTAATATAGAACCATCATTTACTCAATTAAGAAGAAAGCTAAATTAATAATATATTTAACTTATGCAGTTTGCTTAAAATATTGGAACATGAAAATTTATTTTGCTACGTTACTACAAACTTATATTTTTAATCATTACTCATGGCTTATTTTGTATAATATATAAATTTTTACTAAGTATTATTAGTGATAGTTCATACTCAAATTAAATTTCATTCAAAAATAACTAATAAAAAAGCTTAAAATTTTTACCTAAATTTTTAAAGTATTTGCACTAAGATTTACATCAAAAATTGTTAGTATAAGATTAAGAGGATTAAAAAACATTTAATCTATAAAGAAAAGAATAAAAACAATATATCAAATAATATAAAAATTAGATTTCTTAAATATGAATAGCCTTCAATAACTCAATAAATTTACTTTGACTTTCAACAACAAACACTTAGAAGGCGAATTTGGCAAAGTTGATCATAAGCTAGTAAATTTTTATTACTTACTTCTAAAATAATATTCATCACAACATGACTAAACTCTACTTTTATTTGCTATTAAAAAATAATAAATAGTGGAATTAAGCATACCAAATGGGAATATATTTAAATAATTAACACATTTTTCATCTAAAATTAGAAAAGCTATTTAATTATCACAACTGCCTTCCTTTATTTTTGCTAGCTTGTAATATATTTAAGTATTAATGGAATTAATATTTCTCTTATAGTTTTTTCATGCTTAGTCATTCTACTAGGTATTTTGGGTAAATTCCATTAAAAACTGCTTCCTTTATACAATTTAGTAATGTAGTCGTTTTGCTGCTACTTTCTATCAACTTATGTTGTTTATTCTGACATGCCTATATGGAGAGCTTTTATGAATGGATAAGTAAATATTTTTAATTTATTATGAAATTATAATGTAATTAATAATTTTTCATTATTAATTACATAGACAGTAGGATCAATTTTTCTTTTAGGGAGTAAGTCTTTTATTTTCGATACAATAAGTGTCTTAGTGAGCTAAGGAATTATCATGTATATTTGCAAACCTCCTGTTTAAAACTACCTTGATTTCTTTCAAGTTGCTTTTATTAATATACTTACTAAATACATTTATTATTTGTTTGCACGATAAACCTTTATTAATCAAAGAAGTATTGATTCGTGGTATAGTGCAATAGACAAGCTATTTTAAAATAACATTATAATCACAAAATTTGAACCTAGAACTTGTAATATCAGTCTTCATGGTAAATATTTGCTTTAATAATCTTTATATCAGCAAAAATTATATTTGTATCCGATGCCAATTCATATTTTAATTAAATTATTTCCATAGAGTGTAATGAATATGCAAGAAGATTTAATATTCACCAAAGTGATGATTTATTCAGATAATTCTTGATGAATGTGAAACTTTAATCTGAAAAGAGAAATAGTAGGCTTAATTCAACTCGAACAACTGCGAATTCTGTGGATTTCATCTCATTGAAAGAATATTTAATTTAAAAATATTATAAAATTACTAACAATAAACAATAATCGATGAAATAAATTGGAGAAGAACTGATTGGTTTCTATGAAAAATAAAAATAAGTCATAAGAATAAAAATGAAAATCGGACTTCTTTTCCAGGATGAACCTTATTTAATTATAACATTCAATGATAGGATTGATGAAGATAATATAAAATGTTTAAAAAAGGAAATAAATATACTAAAATCTCTCTTTATGATCTCAACTATTAGTAATAAAATAAAAAGCATGGAGATTAGTAACTATTTATAGATAAACAACTTTTGGTCAGCTAAATAAAAAATAATATAGTAATACATCTCCCTAACAAGTATAGAAGAATATATCAAATAAATAATTTAAAAAGACACTATTTAGTAAATTACCTACAATAAAATTAGTATGAAGAATTTAGTTGATCTTATCAAAAATATTTATCCGACTCTTAAAATTGAAATAGACTCTTAAACTTTATAGACAATTATTACTAATGATCTACAAAAAATTAAAACGACAATTTTTTACCTTTTAAGCTTGATAAATGAATAAAATCAGCACCAATGTGCTCATAATTAAGAATAATGGAATCAGAAATTTAATATCCAAAGAATAAATTCCTTTTAAAATGTAATTTTTGTTAAATTGGTAAAAATTTTTAATAATCTTTTATAAAAATAGTGTAATACTGATAGTAGTACTATTTCGTTAGTGATTTAAAATAAATAAAGTTTTCTTTATGATTCAATAAGCTTTTAATTCAAAGGAATTGATAGCAGCAAAAGAGATAATCAAGATGAAATTTCATCTGAAAAAGTAATAAATTAGAGTGGATTTAGAGAAGAATAAATTGTGAAAGAAATTTAAAAAGAATGCATCAGGTATTATATTTCACAAATAGGACCTAATAATAGTCTGCCAGAAAAGAAGCTTATTTAAAGCGAAAATTAATTTGTTTATGAATTCGAAATTTTCAAAGACATCAAAAACTTGTCTAATAAAAAAGCTAAAAGATTTAGTGAAAAATTTAAATTACAAAAATCAAGCTCTAATTTAAAACCTGAAAATTTTATAAAATAAAAAAATTTCTCTTTTCACACACCAGAATATTTAATTTTCAATCAAAATATACGCTATAATACTAAAATTATATCTAATAACTCTTTGCTTCTTGAGTACTGCCAAAGATTAAATAGAATAGAAAAAAAATAAAAAAATAACTCACCGGTAACTTTAATTTTTCATCAACACTTTATTTAATATTAATTATTTATTATCTTAAAAATTGAAGCATTTCAGCCTAACAAACCCAGATTTTATTCAATCTAATGAGATATATCTAAGCGAAATTACAGATGAAAAAGAAAAAGAGGAAACATCTTCATTTAACATCTAGCCTTAATTTACTACCGAGACCAATCGAAACATTCCTTAAACCTTTCTTTCAATAAACAATAATGATCTAGCTTTAAAAACATAAGAAAATGCATGAATATAAAAATCTACTTTTAATAAACAAATATTAATTAATACTAAAAAACAAATATGTAAACATCAAAATTTTAATCAATTTAAACATAATTATATTTAAATGTATTTAAAATTATTCAAATAAATTTTACTGTAAATTTAGTTTTATTGCATGTTAATAAAGTATTTAACATTTTTTGTTTTTAATATTAGATTAAATTTTTATTTTTAATCATAAAAAATATGATTTATCTAAAAATTATTAATTGTTTAATATAGTATATTAAGATGACTTAAATCAATAGTGAAAAATATTTTTGAGAATAAGTTTGAAATTTTAAATATTTTTTTTACAAATAAAATTAATGAATTTATCAAATTATAAAAAAAATATATTTTAATTTAAATATTAGATTAGTAATTAAATATCAAAAAATATAAAAATTCAGTAAGTAACTGAGTAAATAAATCAATATTAAATAAAAATCTAATTAATTAATTATAGTAGTAAATAAATACGTTGAATTGGAATTGAAAAAACCTATTTTAAAGAGAGGTTTACTTTATATATATATAGAGGCGTACAATATATTTTCTTGCTCAGTGTATTTATATTTAATAGTTTAGCTATACATAGAATCAAGCCATTTGAGTAGTATTTGATATATTGATGAAATTCATTTTGCTTTTGCTTGTAATCAAATAAAAATGTTTATTAATTTTAAAATACAAGCAATTTTTTGAGTAAGATTTGAATGGTTAATTTTTTGAAATTTAGAATTTTTAATTTCCAATTTCTCATTCATTTTTCATCTTTGAGAAGGAGTTCTTCTAGGTTAGCCTCCTCTCTATTCATTGTTAGGGAATGTATTGTTTGAATAATTTCTTACAAACATTGATCCTTAAACTCCCATTTATGAGTATTCATTTGCAAATAATTCATTCATAACTGGGCCTTATAGGTTCTAGTAATAGTATTATCCTGCCATATAGTCTTAATTGAAAATACTTTAATATTATTACTACTCGTAGTATTATTATGATTGGCTGTTTAATTGTCTTTCATCTTCATATTCGCTCAATCCAAAAATTTGATTTTTAATGCTATCAAAGTTTATTTTTTCTCTTTCTTTTAATTTGAAATAAACTTTCATTGTCATCAAACTATCACTACCTGCCTAGTGCTAAGGTCCAATTCTTTCAAGCTGATATAAAATTATTTTTATTTATTTTCTTAAGAAATAAATTTACAGGATTATAATTTCAAATTCAATTTATAATATAGAAAAATAAAATAAATATACATCTAAGCTCTTTGAGAGTTTCTCTAAACCAAGGTATTTGAATCCATCAATTTCTTATATAATGAGTTTGACATCTATTGAAAGAGGGAAGTAATGGTGCTATTATTCATAGAATTCCTTGCATGTATTAGGTAACTTTTAATCAATTAAAGTCTTCAAGAAATAGCAGTAATCAAAACCACCATGGAAAGTAACCCAACAAATATCTTCATTAAACAACAAACCACTGCTATACATTAATTCTGCAAAATCGGCTGGTTGTATACCCCTTCTAGCATGGTCTTTGAACTGAATTCCAGATTCCTCTAAAAACTTAATTGCTTCCTTATTGCATGAATCCTTGCTTTTATGAACAAAAGTAATATTAATTAGTTGGCAAAAAAGGTTCATTTGAAATTTAGGTTTTAAGTATTTAAAATGTAAATAAATTCAACACAAAATATATATAATATTGAGTTGTGATTGTTCCAAAATTAAAATTCATTTTATTTTTGATTTCTTAGTATAAATAAATTATTGATTGATTACTCTTTATTGAATGCAAAGTTAAATTGAAAAGTACATGCTGAAGGATAAGTACCATCACTTTTAGCAAAAGTTAAGCCGATTTAAATTGTATTCAAATTATCTGCATTCTGTTTGATTTTAAGGTATTCTGTCTAAGCCTTAATTTATTATAAATTATAATTATTTAATTATTTATTAATTATTTTAAATTTTATTCTAAAAAATTCTATTATTTTTTAGTTGTTTATATGTTTTTTTATGACTTCTTTAAATTATTTTTAATATATATTTTACTAAAATCATTTTCAATTAAATACAATTAAAAAAAATTATAATTTATTACTGTTTGATAAAGAACACCTGGAAATTCTGTATCCTAATTTTAAAAAATAATAAATGTGAATTATAATAAAAAGATAGTTTGTTTTCATTTTTATTTTTAATCTGATTCATCAGTAAAGCATTGTAATATCTTAGCTAATATTTCACAAATTAAGATATCATTTTTACTTAAAATAAGCAAAATAAAATGTTTTTTAGCTAGTTTAACCTGAAATAAATATTGAAATCGCTTCTTAAATGGTCTATCAAAATAAATTTGTATATATGCTTCAATTTAATTTAAACAGATGAATAGCAACATCGTATTTTTATGATGAAAGATTAGCATAAAATATGAAAACAATGTGATAGAAGACAAGGAAAATTAATTACTAAAGCGACAAATTGACATTCTTCAGCGAGATCTTAAATCAACAAGAATTCTTTCTCTAGATTATCTTACCAAACCTCCCTAATTATCTCGCCTTCTTTTGAAGATTTATCCCTTATTTCATTTTATTAATGAAAATGATGATTTCAATATTTTGAATACATAATATCATACAAAAATAAGCTGCAAGCATAAAAAATGCTGCATCATTTTCATAAAAATTTAGCTACCCTAATAAGCTCTACTTACTAGTTGTAGGAGGTTGATTATTCATTTGACACAGATCAACAAAAACCACAAAAATAAAAATGCTTCAATTCTTCTTGTTTTGCTTGGCAATAAATAGCTGCTATACTTGCTTGCTTGCTTGATTTATTTTACTTGTTTATTTCAAAAAAATTATATTTTCTCCTTCTGCTTTTATTAATTTTCTAAATCTTGTCAATATTTTGTTTAATTAAATTAATAGAAAATATTACTTTCAATATTATATCAGAATATACATCATCATCATATATATAAGAATCGATATTATAATGCACTATTATTCCATCTAATTTCAATATTACTTAGCACATATTTGCATGATCTTCTCCTTCATTCCTACATTATGAAAATATGTTTTAGCTTGTAAAAACATAAGCTTTTAGAAAATTTTATCCTTCTACCTAGCAATAACAACTAATATATTTTATCTGAGCTAGTCCTAACATCTGTTGCAAAACAATTATCTGAAATAAAATGATTTGATGTGATTAAAAACTATTTTAATTAAAATTTTATTAAACATATTTAAAATTACAGCAGTAATTATATCTAAAAAAGAATATCTCTAAAAAAATATGAAATAATTTAAAGCATCTATTTAACAACAAAACATACAAAATTAAATAAAAGAAAGATACTGAGTTTATTAAAATATAAAATAACTAAAAATACATTTAATGATAATTTCAAATAATTTTATTTTGTTATTTTTAAGAGATATTTAAAAAACTTTTTTAATTATATTTTTGATTACAATTTTTGTTAATTTATCATTTTATATTTTATGAAATAATAAACATTTTACCAAAAATAAAAATAAATTTAATGATATTTAGAATTAATTATTTTATTTTTTTTAATGAATGAATTAATTCTATTTTTGACTTAATTAATTACTTAAGATATATTAAATATTCCCATATAGTATATTTTTCATTTTAAATCTAATTGATTTTGAGAATTTTGGAAATTAGGATTCAACATTTAACATTTTATTAGAAAAACATTTAAATTAATTTTAATATTTACTTTTAAATATTTGTTGTATTATTTACATTAATTATCAGTTGAAGTTGGTTGAGTTGATTCAATTTTTTTATTTTATTACAAATGAATCTAATGTAAAACTGTTTTTTTACTATTTTTTTTAATCAGACTTTCTATTTTTTTTATCACTTTACTTTGTCTTTGTATCTTATTTTGTGGTATAATTATTTAATATAGAAACTGGTTTTTTTTCTTCTTTCTATGTATTTTATTAAGAATTATTTTATTCAAGCTTATTAAATTTCTCCTCTTAGGCTTTCATACAGTTTGTTATATGATTATTAACAAATGTAGCATTACCATAAGAATCGAGTTATAAAAAGCATATTGGACATTCAAATAGCCTAGGAATAAATTTTTTTTTCAATTTTAACTGCTCTTCAACCTATTGTGGAGTAAGTGCATCAGCAGGAACTCTCTTTTTATTATTCATTTATGATCCTGAATTATGCTCAATATATTGTTAGGACATATATTCAGCATTTTCATCATATACATACATGGAATTGCTATTTTCTTTTTCATTTTACACTTTATTAGGAAATATATTTCTATTTATTCTAATATCTAACTTAGAGGACTCTTCAGAACCCATCATCAGATGCATATATTCTTGTGATTATATTGATTATTACTAGAAGCTAATTTCACTTTTTTCTGATTTTCTTTAATAGTATTGAGTCTAATTTATTTACTAAGATTAAAATTGTTTATTTTAGTGAGCCGTTTCAGGTATCATTTATGTTTCTTTTTGTTAAATAGAGCCATTCCTTTAATTTTAACTTCCTCCACTCTATTGTATAAATTAAGGTGTCATAGAATTATTTTTATCTGATAATGACTATCTTTTTTCCTCTTAACTTTTTTTTTCAGATATCTAAGAAAGTCTTTCTGAAACATTTTTATTTAAAATTTTTTTTAGGTAAATTAAATCATCATCGTCGTCTTCGTCTCCATCTTCATCGTCATCATCATCATTTTCATATTCTTCTTATTTTTATCTGTTGTCTATTTCGCTTTCATTTTTACTTTCACAATCACTTTCATTTATATATTACTTATTATCTTTACTTATTTAGAATTACTATTAATTGTTACTATAACTCATTTCATTCAACATACTCTCTTAATGTTTTGTTTATTTTTATAACTTATTACATGAGTTATTTTCTTAAAAAGAATCTTCGTTTTCATCCTCTTGATCCTCACTTTCATATTTATCTATTAAGCTTAGGAATGAGGGCTAAATTAAATTATTTGAATGTGACTTTTATAAATTATTTGGATTTATACTGAAATTAGATGCTTCTTAATGATTAGAAACGTCTCCTAAATTTTTATCATTAAGAAGTCCTTTTATTTTTTAATTTTAATAGACATTTAAGCTTGAATTATTCTTTTCTTAATTACTGAAATAAGTTGTCAAGGAATTTTGGTTTTTATTGTCAAATGATTTTTTAGAACTCTTACTTGAAGATTAAATTCTTGAATTGTTTAAACTTTTATCATTTTTAGCAAAATATTTGCTCAATCCTTGGTTTTTTAGCTCATTTTCATCAGCTAATTGACTTAATCTAATTCCAATTAACCTCAAAGGCTCAGTAGGTAATAATTCTTTAACTAATTCCTTAGCTACTTTCTCAATTTACTCACTATCTTAAATATATTTATCAAGCATTCTGTTTTTAGATCTCATTTAAAATTTTACATTTTTAAAAGAAACAGCCAAATGCTTTCCAATTTTTTATTCTGCTTTAGCATCTTCAGCTAAAAGCTGAGAAATTTAATGTATTTTTTCGTTTATTTCCTCTATAGTTGATATTGCTTAAAAAGTTCTACTTACTGAAAGACTTTTTTTCTCCGTCTCTTCTTCATGCCATGAACGACCTATACCTAAAGCACTAGAAACTAAGTGATCAAAAGAAAGATCTTTAAAACATATTTTTATATCAATAACTCTTTCTAGGATTTAGCTACATTTTTCTATTCCAATACCTTTCAAGATTTATTCTGTCACATTCCCAATCCCAGGGATTTTTCTAATAGGCAAATCTTTCATAAAATCCTTAATTTTTTCTTCATCATTTATCAACTAAAACTAACCATTGGGCTTATTCATATCTGAGCAGATCTAATAAATTTATAAAACAAACAATAAATAATTTTTTCCTTAAATTATAACATACTTTAGCTAGCATTTTGTTTGGTCCAATACCACAAGAACAAGTTAGACCTCCAGTGGATTCAAAAACCTGATTTCTAATAGAATGACATAAATCGTATATTTGTGCATCTGAGTTAATATTATTTTATTGTAAATAATCTGTTATATCCAGATTAGCCTCATCTAGCCCCATGCTTTCTAAATTAGGATCATATTAGTATAAGACTTTTTTGAATTAATCACTTGCTTTTCTATATTTTTCAAAATTACAAGGAATTAAAATTAATTAAGGACATAGCTTTTTAGCAATGAAACCAGGCATAGCAGATCTTACACCAAATTTTCTAGCAACATAATTAGCTGTACTAATCATTGACATACCACCAACAGCCACTGGCAAATCTCTATTAATATAAAATAAAAATGTAAATACTATTTTATAAGCTAAAAATACTTTAATTGAGGTCTATCCTTAAGTTCGCAAGCAACATAAAACATATCCATATCAAAATGAACCCAAATCCTATCAAGCTGAACTAATTATTTAATTTAATCTAATTTATCTTCACATTCTTTCTTGACTTTCAAAAGCTTAATATGATCTTATTTGGTTTGTTCTATTATTAATTTCATTTCTTTAATCCTTTCATCATATTAATCCCTTTTCACTTACTATCTTTTATAAAATTCACTTGATTAAGTGGTTTCATTAATAATTTTATTTATTTTTTCTTTATCTACATTATCTAAACCAGCTTTATTTCCCACAAAAAGGTATTGCACCTCTCCTTTTTGCTATTGATTTTCTTCTAAATTATGTTAGCTTTAAGACATTTCAAATTCGAAATTTAATTAGAAAGCTAGTGATTTTAATTTTTTAAATCAAAATAATTAATAATTTGCGCTAAACAAAAATTCTTTATAAATAAAGTTGTTAATTAACTTTGAATATTAATATTTTAAATTATAAAAATTACGGCGCAAATTGTTTCAACGTAAAAATTAATTCTAAATGTTAATTTTTTGTGAATCATACCATACATATATTTTTTTAGTTTCAAAACAATAATTATTTTCATTTAAACTAAACTAAAAATTATTTTTAAATTTTTAATGAATAAATCATATAAAATACACTATATTTTTCTTATTTATCAAAATTAATAAAATTTATTAAATTTGAAGAAATTATATACATATATTATATTTTAAGAAAGTAGGGAGGGTTCAATTAGAGAATATAAGAAAGAAAATTTAAGGTAAGATTGAATATATTTTTGAGAAAATATTTAAGCTTACTGATAAAATGAAATTGTTTTTACTAATTTCCTAACCCATATTTTTCAAATATAAGTTTTTCTAATATAATTTGAATTAAAAATGTTTACCATCTATAAAAAAAATTTAATATTTAAAGGAATTTATATCTACAGTATTAATTTTATATAACTACAAATTTTATTATATTATTTATTTTTACTTTCAAAACATTCTTATTTAGTAATCGCCATTTTTAGTTACATAACGAACCCATGGAAGTGCATTATAGCCACTTCTCTCTTCAACTTTAAGATATCTAACTTAGAAGCCGCTAACAGTGTAATATGGAATTTCGAAATTAATAGAAATAGGTACTTATTTATATTTTTCTCTACCAGGAGAAGCAACTGTGGGTAAATTGAAAGTGCATTACATGATATATTCTTTTTGACCAACAAATTACTTGAAGCTCCATTTGATAGCTTCGCGTCCTTAATCCCAGATTGATTTACCAAAAGCACACTTAAATTCTGGTTTCTATACATCTTCAGGAACAGGTATATATATGTCGACATCATTTGCTGTTGATTTCTCTTTAAAATTAGACTTGGCTTTTACCATTATTTCAATTTTAGTTGGTTTAGGTTGGGTAATAATTACATCCACTTAGAAGAGAGGCTTAATTTGAACAGGAATTCTTTATATTTTTAAAATAAGATAATTTAAATGACATTTAATGATTTTACCTATATGAAATCAGTTCGAATTCACCATCAGGAGGAATAAAAGTAATGAGCCTTTCATTTTCAAATTTAGATAAACGAACACATTAATGGAATTTCATATCTTCAAAGTTAATTGTTCTTGCATTTGTGGATCTACCTATAGCTTCAAAATATGCTTTATCATTTAAGCCGAGCTTACAGTCAGGCATACCTGAAAGCATAGAATTTGCAACTACATTACCTATGATTTCAGCTTCAATAACGTTACCAGTTTTACCAATTAGCATATTTAGCTTTTCATAAACATCTAAGAAGATTTCATTCTTTTTATATTTAATTCCTTCAGGTCTCCATGAAATAGCTGCTGTTGACATAGTTGCATACTTTGATAAATTTTCTTCTTTTTTTTCTTTTCCTCCAAAGAAAGAATCTATTTTTGTAAATGAAAAATGATTTAATTAGTTTACATCATTAATAATATCTCATATAAATAAATAATTAGCTTAGAAGATTTAAGCCATTTTATGAGTGACAATAAATCAAAATTTGCACAATCATGATTTTCAAATTAAATTCTATTTTTGAAATATTGATTTTAATATTTCTGTAAAATAAGCTTGAGGCTATTTGAGATAAATTAATTACCTTTAACTAGCTCATGACTTTCTGTTTTAATAAATTCAGATAAGTTTTTGCAGTCAGTAATTTGAGGATATCCATTATCTAAAACTTCATCTAATAATTCATAAATTACTACAAAATTATCTCTGACAGATTCTTCTTCCAGCTCTTTAAAATAATGAACTAAAACTTCGATAAACTAATACAAGAAGGCAAAAACCATCATAACATTAGTATTTCTTCTTGTAATGATCAAAAAAGTTAAATTGTTGTGATTTCTATAAATGTAAGTATTTCCAAACTCATCTTAGACAATAGGCTTTTGATTGAATTCATCAAATTCAACTAATTTTTTATTAAATGTTTCAATTACATGCACTTGTAAATCAGCACGATAAACTCTTTGAATAATAACTCTTCCTTTATTATTAAGGATAAATATTCCTGAAATTCCAGACATTTTTTAATTGTTAGCTAATGATCTTTTACCTTTTTTTTATGAAACCTAATAACTTGTTTTGTATGTTGGATTAAATAATTAATATCTTTTTATTTTTGATATTAAGCTTATTAAATCTTAATCTGATTTATTTTAAAATTTTTTGTTTATTTTAACAATTGCAAATTTAATTAAATGATAATTAATAAGAAAAGAATATCAAATATATCAAATTCAATCAACACATATTTAAACACACGCATGCAAATCTTTCAATCTTTTGAAATAAATTTTTTAGAGCATTCACCAGAAATCGAATTTTGATTAGCTTTAATTAAAAATTAATTTAAAATTAGATTAAGAATAATCCGTAATTTATTTATTTATTTATACCAACCAGATACGATACATATTTCTAACATAAATTTAGGTAGATAGATATATACTTTAAAAATATTTTCTCAAATTCTTTTTTAAGGAGTAATAAAAAACATGTTTGAATTTATAATTTTAACTTTATCTTTAATTATCTTAGATTCTTTGTATCTTCTTTGTCTGTGATATATTTCTGCTAAGTTTAACATATTTTATTATACTACTTCGTGCCTTTCTCCCATAAACCTTTTATTTATTTCCATACTTTTATATTGATAATCTGTTGCTAATCCCATGTATCCTAGCTATGTATATATTTTACTTAAAAGCTCATAAGGATCTGCTAAATTAATATCGTCTTCTCCATATTCATTAGCTAAAAGCTTAATCCCTTAAAGTATTAATTCCAGAGATTTCTCAGGTTTATTCATTTCCAAGTAGTAGGCAGACAAATTGACTAATCCAGATGCATAAAGTGGGTGTTAGTTTGAAAATAAAGATTCAATCATTTCTAATGACTTATTTTAAGTTTCAATAGCTTGCAAATACTCTCCTAATTCACTTTAAACCTCTGCTAAATTATCAAGCAATCTTGCCCACTCAGGGTGTGCTCCTCTCTCTTCACAAAGTACAGAATAAATATTTATTGCTTCTTCTAAGCATTCTTCAGACTTTTTAATATAAAAAATTTATAAAATAAATGCTTTTAAAAAATATCAAAAATTATTCCTTACTTTCAAAAAATCGTTTGCCTTTTGGAAGATCATAGAAAGCACTTCGTATGTTGATGCTACATTAGTAGTATTTTTCCCAAAGATGTTAATTCTTAACTATAGAGCTTCAAATCCATATTAAATAGCTTCCTCAATTTTGTTATGATGACAGAGGAGATGAGCTAAGTTATGAACCAAAGTTGATACTTTAATATCATTTTCGGGTGAAATTTGCTTTAAATAAAAAAGTGCTTCCTTAATTGCTTCAATTTACTAGTCGTATAATTCTAACTTTTCAATAGTGCTAGCATACTTACAAAGCATCTATACAACATCTGAAATTTGATTGTGGTTTTTGAATATTTAAATAATGATTTGCTACTTCTAAGATGCTTCAACAAAATAATTGCCTGCAAAGTAGATTTCAGTTAAATCTCTCATGCCATAAGCATAATCAAGTGAATTTTCACCAGTTACCTAGTTGTTTAAAAAATAAGTTTACTTTTATCATTTACCATATATCATTTATTACATTTTTTAACATATGCACTGAAGCCTCTGCGTATTTCATTGCTTCATCATGATTTTATAAGTGGGATAAAGACTTAGCAATACCAATTAGAGAATTAGCAACAGGAATGTTTTCTTATCCATGAAGTTTTCTATTCATAGAAAGTGATTTTTCTTATAACTCGAATGCCTTTTCATACTCCTCAGTGATCTCATATAGCTCTGCTAACCTTATTAAAGCATCGGCAATATCAGAATGTGCTTTATTCCTGTGATATTTCTCAAAAATTTCTAAAGCTCTTCTTTCTTCTTAAACAGCTTCATTATAATTTTCTCTCAATCTTTAAATTTTTGCAAGATTTGAAACACATAAAGCTGTTTCTCTATTATCATTTCCTGCAGTTTTTTTCATCATTTTATAGCTTTTATCAGCATATGTATGGGCTGTTTCCAAATCCATCAACTCAATATAATATTTACTAATTTAAAATAAAGACTATGCAATAATTTGATGTTCTTCCCCATATTTCTTTTAAAAGTGAAAAATAGCAGTTTCGATGCTTTCTATAGCCTTCTGATAGTCATTTTCAATTTATATGTATAATTTAGCTATCTAAGTATAAGTACTAGCTATTATAGCCTCATCTATATATTCTTTATCTGATCTTTTATCTTTCATTTCCTTATTTCTTTCTTAGTAGACTACTACTATTTTGTTTTTATAATAGAGAATTTGCTTCAATTAATTAGGCATTTAAGGCTATAACTCTATGAGTTCCAAGATTTATTCATAGTAAGGCAGCAGTCTTGGATCTTTATCCGGATACTAACTGCCATAATATTCTAGTAATCTCAAAACTTGTTCATATTATTTTGGATAATCCTTGCACTCTCCATATAATTTGCTTAATTGCTTTACTAATTGAATAACCTTTTCCTTAGAATATTCTTTGGGTGGTTTCTTCTCTTATTCCTACAACTCCCCTAAAACCTTTTCTAATTCTTTATTCATTTAAGTGCGATTACAAAATGTTTTTTAACTTTAAATATTTAGTAATTAAATTTGTTTTCTTTATGATTTATTAATATCAATTTAATAATTTAATTAAGTACAGCCACTCTTTTTAACATAAGAATATTAATTAGAACTTTTTATTTGAGCTATTTTAATTGCATTTAAATACTTAAACTTTTAAATAGAATTAAATTTTATTAATATATCCAAGCCAACTAAAAAAGGTTACATGAATTCTTATCCAATTAATTCTAAATACAGAATCCAAACCAAAATGTATTTATTTACTAATTATTTATTCTTTAATCTTAACAAAAAAAATTAGCAAAAATTAAAAATGAAAACAAATGATTCAAATGATTCGATTGAGCAATTATAATTATAGTTAAATTCAATATAGGCAGATAAATGGAAGATATATACAACAGTTCTACTAATTATTTATTATAATTATTTTATTTTTCAATTAAATTTAATTCTATTTTTTCAATAGATCTCATTGCTTTTTTTATGATCTTTAATTTTAGCTAGGAATATGGTGATTCTACTTTTTTTTATCTAAAAAGTCTTCTGCTATTTTAGTGAATTTATTCTTATTCATCAAAGTAGAATGAACTTCCTATTCGTCCAAAGTTTAATCTTTGTTAGGGTTGTAGTTAACACTTTGCTGTTTATTAAATTAAAATTAAAATTTTTTTAGAAAAATTTCCTATAATAAATAAAATAATTTAATAAATATTTTTTTACTGTTATTTTTTGTTTGAATTCTTTAACTGGTATTTCATCAGTTTGCAGTGTACTGGTCAATATGACTGGTAGGTCATTTTTCTTAGCTAAGTATAAAAGCTATTCAGTGATAAACGATTCAAGATCAGCTTAATAAATAAATAAAACATATTACAAAAATAATCCTTGAATATTTTAAATAATTACATAGATAATAGTCAAGGGTGCTCTCATTTAAAATTAATCCATTTTAAAATTCAAATTCCTTCTTTGAATCGATTACATTGAATTTGCTACCAGCAAATCTTACTAGCAGTTTCTTTCAAAGAAAAAAATAAATTTTATATTAATTAAAAATTGTTTTGTTAAGAAGTTTACTTCTAATTATGGACATATCTTATCTAAAAAAGATTAAAATTCATTTGCACTGTTTTACTTAACTTTTAACATACTTTCAACTTTTTTTCTAAATTTTTCATCATCAGGTGTTGAAAGCAAAACTCTCTTCTTGTCTACATTTTCTTTTTCTTACTCTTCTATCTTTTAACTAATTTCATTATTTTAGTCTTTCATATGGTCGATTTATTGATTTAAGACATCTACATAAGTTAGTCTGTTGATATGAATAAATTATTACTTACTTATTTATTGAAAAAATAAATTTATTTGTTACAATGAATAGTTTTGCTCTTCAGATTTGATAAATGTATTTTAAATTTCGACTATATCTGTTATACCAGTAGTTTCTTTGATTTAATTAAAAGCATCATCTATTATTGTCATATTTCTAATATATTAGTCAATAAGCCTAACTTTTTCTTTATTTTTCTTTTTTTGGTAAATAAGTAAATTTAACTGCTTTTAATAACCATTCAAATAAAAAAAGATTTACATAAATTATTTTCTAAAGTCTTCTTTTGAGGACTCCAGAGGTATCGAAAGTATCTATTAATACATCTCCTGACCTTTCGATTCTATTATGAGTATTCATACTTTTATTTAGTCTCTCTCTCCTTACTTTCTCTTCCTTCATTCTATACTGATAAAATTGTTAAAAAGTATATTTAAGTTCCAATTTTTTGCCATTTTTTGTATTTCAATAATACCTGAAGTGAATCTAATTCTTTTTAATAAGTTTCTTTATCCATATCATTCTTTTATCTAAGGTCATACATTTATTACTAATTCATTACTTTTAATATTTTATCAAGATAATTTTTTTGTTTTCAAAATTTAATTTACCTGATTTTTAAGCTTTTCTATCATTTTCTTCAGCTAACTATTCAGTTTGATTGTATGATTTTTCAATCTCTTTTTATAAGTTATCAATTTACTCTATACAGAGCATTCTTTATTTTCTTAAATTATCTATTTCAAGCTTTACTTTTTCAACACTGTCTAATGCATGGTCTTTTCTCTTCTCGTACTTTAAATTTCAAATTTTACAAACTTTAAATTGATTTTTTTCTATTTACCAATTTTATTTACTTAATCGATGGCTTTTTTAAGTGTTACCATATGGCTTGTTGCTTATTTGTTTTTAGAGTTTTCTTATATTTTTTTCATTTCTTTTATTCTTTCTTTTCTTTCTTCGCTTTCCTTATTAACTTAATTGATCATATGACTTATACTATATAAACGCCTTTCATATTAAATTAAAATAAATTTTTAGTTTAAAATGTTATCAATAGCTCAAATTAGCAATCTTAAAATAACATGAAAAAACTTACTTTTTTTCCAGCTCTAATTTACGTGTATAGGTATCAATTTCTCTCTACATAGTTACAACATCACTTTCCATATTCATACTCTTATTATTTCTGTCAGAGTATGAGAATGACCTATTGCTTGACCTTGACATTTTTATTGTTTGTGCTTGATTTATTATTTATTTATTAGATGATCAATTTAATTAATTTATCTAAATATTAAACTTCGTTATCTTTTGCTTTTTTTTGATTGTTTGTTTATCTGTTTGTTAAAATATATATATGAAAATAACTTTTCGTTGAAATCAAATAAATACTTTGGCTCCATACATAACACTAAGGGAGTAAATAAATATATTATAATTACTATTAAAATAAATTTGTGGTTTGGATTGTTTGTGTATATTTAATCAATATTTGCTGCTTATAATCCAAAGAAAATTAGAATTTTGAATTATCTACTTGTAATAAATTAATTTACATTAACAAGTTAAAATTTTGGTTTAATTGATACAAAAGTAGAATAAAATATTCAAAAATGTTAAATGAAGCTATTCAATAATTAATTAATCAAAATATTATGATGAAAATTTTAATTTTTATAAGTATTGAATTTTTAATACTGCATTAATTCAAATATCTACCACAGTTTGAAACATTTAAATAAATGAATAATTATCTGATCAACTAAATAAAAATTTATTATCAGAGCATAAGAGATAGTTATAATTATATGGGTTTATAGCAGGAACTATATTAACTTAATCTAATATCTATCCAGGGACCTTTGATTGAATGCAAGCAAATGCATATCTGTTAAGTAAAATGGATAATATTCTTTTCCATTTTTCAGATTCAGGAATTTTTGTCAGTACATCATTTATTTACTTCTGCATACCCTCTTGAGTCGATTCAGTGCTCATTAAGACAAGAGTTACTTCAATCGAGCTTAAAATAATACTTTTTTTCTACTTAACTAACTCCTAAATTATTCCTTTCAAATTTTGTTGAATTTCACTACTTGTTTTTGATCTTTAGTAGTTAGGCAGCTGTTCAGAAAAACCTTGGAGCTCCATTGCTCTAATCAAGTCATCTAATCTTGATGAGTTCTTTACTTTCAAAAACTCTTAACGAGAAGAAGTGGATTCTGCATAGACTGTAAAACTTGAGTCACTTGTATTATTTTTACTTTCTAAAGTGATTAAAACTCTTGAAAATTGTTAAATAAATTCATCTATTGCTTTTGTTTATAGATTAATTTTGTCAGCTTATCCTCCTCTAACTTTCTTCCATCTATCTAATCCATATTATTGGTTAAGATTATTTAATTCCTTGATATTATTTTAAATAAAAAATGTAATATATAACCATTAGTGAATAATATTTTATACTTTAATAATAATTAATAGATGCTTTCTTAACTGAGCTCTGTTTGATTCGCTATTCTTTGATTATAAATTAACTAAATCTTGAGATAATTTTTATGCTATTATATTCTTTATCTTTGATAAACTTGATAAAATTTGATTCTCATCTTCAGGTGTAAATGTAACAAACTGAGAAGAGTTAGCTATTTCTCCTCCCACAGAGGCACTTTATTTTAAATTAGCTTCATTATTTTATTAATCACCTTGTTATATGAGTGATAAAATTTCATTAGCTAAATCTGCAAGCATTATGTTGTCATCTTCTGCATCCTTTTAAGTAAAAGAGTGATTTATCTAACTCAAATTTAGTTCTCCCATATTGCTTCCTTATCTGTTAAATTTTACATTTAGCTAGTTTAAGATAATAAATATACTTACTTCTAAATATTATTTAAAGTTGGTAAAGATTCTTGCTGTAAAGCCTTAGATAAATTGGCTGACCTTAAATCTGCCTAAACAGTAGATTGCATTTCCCCTTGCAGCAAATGTTTCTATTTGATTTTTATAAAAACACTTGAAAATAGTAAAAATTAATTAAATTTTACATATTAAGATGCTTCATATTTTCTTGCATATGCCATTTACTCTATTTATTGATTTGCTCTTATGAGTTGTGTCCTTAAACTTTCTATTTCTTAGTTCATATTTAGGATAACCTTTTCCATTTCTGATATTTTTTATTCTAAGCTCTCTTCATTTTTTCTACTTTAAGCATAAAGTTATTTTAAATCCCTCAAAGCTTTCTCTTTATCAACTACAACAGATTCTCTTTCCTATTTAAATATTAAAATTTAATATTAAACTCATTGAAAATGGCCATCTTTTTTATAAAAAGAAGTTAAAAATTAATTTAAAAAATAATTTATTTTTTGTAGAAATTTATTTTTATAAAAATTTTTTTATATTATAATTAAAAATATTATTTTTCAACTGAATTTTAATTTATCTGAATTGAAATTTTGATAACCTATTTTAATTTTCTTAAGCATTATTTATCAAAATATTTGTTAGATTGGTTAAATTTATTGTCAAATTGCACTGAATAAATAATGAAAAATTTAATTTGGAAATTTTAAAGTGATTCTAATTTCTCAAAATTTAATGAGCCAAAAATTTTAATAAAATATTTTTGATTTTGACCTTCATAAATGACTTTTTCATGTCAATATTGCTTTGCTTCTCTTCGATCAGTTATTATATTTATGCATTTAAGCTGTTTATTTTTATTTTATATTCAGCTTCTTATTAATCCCATTTTTATTTTTGGTTATCTAATTAGTATTTATTCATTTCAGCTTAGGAGGTGAGGAAACTAACTGATTTTCTTGTTTCTCTTTATTGGTCGTCTTCTTAATACTGTTTGTTTTTAAGTTACTGCTTTAAAAGATTTGCTTATTATTCAGATGTTTTTAGCTTTTCTTGTAATACTTATATCATTTCAGCATTGCTTTTTATCTTTTCTTCTTAGTTTTAAATTTTAACATGATATGACTCAGCTTTCATTTTTTCTTCAAGTAACTAGGAATTTAGCTAGTTTAATTTTTCCAGTTCATTTTATAATGTAATTATTTGTGATCTTTGGCCATCAATAATATCTTGAAGCTTTAATAGTTCAGTTTTAGTAGTATCTAATTCATCAAAAGCATTCTCACTTTCTTAAATTTTTTCTTTGAGTTTTGCATTAATTGTTTCTACCTAACTCTTAATTTATAGTTTGAGCTGATCTATTGTTGAATTTAATTGTTAAATCTTTTTTTCCTAAAATTCCTTTTCTTCATTCATTTACTCACTTTGCTCTCTTATCTTCATTTACAAAGTTTTAATATCTATTTCAAATTATGAATTTTATTCATTTAGCTTAGAAATAGTTTAATCTTTCTTAGTTAGTTCTGCAGAAATAGTTTCATTTTGCTCACTGAAAACTTAAATCTGTATATTCAAGCTATTAATTTAGCTTAAATTTTCTTCATTAGATTTGCTTAATTCGTCAATCTATTATTTTGAGCTTTTGCCTTCTTCTTTAAACTTTTCAATTTCAGAGGATAAATTTTTTAATTCATTTTATTTTTCCTTTAAAGTTTATTAAAGCGTTTGCAGATCTTCCTTGATGCTATTCTAGTCCTTCTCTAATTAACTATTCTTTTATTTCTCAGAGCTAATTGTTTATTCGTTTTAAGATTTTGCTTATTCAAGTTCTGCTATTTTAGATTTTAATTATTCGATAGTGGAAGATTGTTGGCCTGATGTATTTTCGTATTTGTTTTATTCTTTTTATAAATCCTATTTAGTTTGCTCGAGTTGTTTATTTATAGATTAAATTTCAAGGTTGTTTTATTCTAGAGAAGCCTTCAGTTATTTAATCTTTTCTTTTTATGAAGATATTTTCTTAATTTATTGTTCATTTTGTGATTCTAATGTGCCAAGCTTTTAATTCAACTAAGCTGTTTATGAATCTTTAGAATTAAGATTATCCATAAGCTTATCTCTTTAAGACTCAGTTTATTATAACATATTTTTAATTTCTTTGCTATTTTCTTGCTAAGCTGTTAATTATATTTTGAGTTCATCAGCAGTTTTCTTTTATGAATTAAGATCTTCGTTTAAAGTTTCAATTTTTCCTTTAAGCTATTAAATTTCTTCATTTTTATCTGATATTTAGTTTGATTTCTAGCTCGACTCTGAGTTTAATTAATCAATTTGTTTTTAATTTTCTGAAATATTTTATTTAAATTAGTTAATTTATTAGTTCAATGAATCAATCTATTCTTGATGAGATTTATTAGTATTCTCAATAAAAGATTTATGCTCCTGTTTCAAACTCTCAAGATCTTCATTTAATTTACTTATCTCCTTTTCCAAATTAGTAATTTATTCAGCTTTTTTTTATACTAATTCGTGTTCTTCATCATATAATTTTTATTTTTAACTTAAAGATTCTTGAGATTGCTCTAATTCTTTTTAAGAGTTTTAGAGATTTTCCTTAGCAGATGCTAATAATTCTTCTGTATCTTTGAGTTTTTCTTAGAGTTATTTAATTTCAGCTTCACTCTAAGTTTATTACTCTGATAATTTATTTATAGCATTTTAATTCTCCTCCAATTATTCATTTGCTTATTTTAATTTTTGTTCATTTTCTTTAATAATTTCTTCTTTTTCTTCAATAATTTTCTATTTTTCATCGATTTTATTTTATTTTTCTTACAGTTCTTTTTCTTTTTACTGTTTATTCTCTATGATTTATTCTATTTCTTAGGCTCTTTATCCAAGGGTTTAGTTTGTTTCATTAAATTATTCGTGTAATTTTTCAATTACTTCTATTTTTTTTTTAAGTTCTTCCTTAGTCTCTTCTATTGTTTTTTCTTTTGATTAAAGGGAATCTTCTTGCTAATCTATTTTCTCTTAATGATTTTTTATTAAATCGTTGAGCTAATTTATTTCGCTTGTTTTATCAGATACATCTTTTTCCAATTCTTCAATCTTTTATTTAAGATTTACACATTATTGTTAAATTTCTTTTAGTTCATCATCTTTTTATGAAATAGATTTATTCAACTCTTCGATAACCTTCTTATCTTCTTCAATACTTTGAGTTAGTTTTTCTTTTTCATCTTTTAAATTTTGTATTTCTGTATTAATTTCTTCTTATCTCTTCTCTATTTCTTTTAGCTTTCTAATTTTATTAAATAATTTTATTTTAAGATTTTAATTTAATTAAAATGAATCTATTTACTCCTCTTTTTAATTTATTTACTCATGCAATTCTTTGATATTCTATTCTTATTATTTAATTTAATCTTCTTAATTCTTCTTAGACTCTTCTAAATCTTAAGACTTTAGTTCTTCTTTTTTCAAGTTTTCTTTTAAAGTCTCAATTTCTTGAGTGTAAGTATTAATTTCTTCCTAAAATATTAAATTGAACTTTTAATTTCTAGTTTTATAAAACCATCTTTTCAATCTTGAAATTTTTGATACATATTTTAAATTAACTTAACTTACTATCTATAAGGTAAATTAAGTTAATTATACGCCTACAGTTTGTATAAACGATAAATTAGTCTCTTAGGAACCATCTTCAAAATTTATTCATTTTAGTTGTTTGATAAACAGAACTCATTTAATATACTTATTTAACACTAAACTTAATAGACCCTTTTCTAAGCTTAAGATAAAACCAATAATTTCATTTAAAATAATTCAGTTAAATTTTTAAAAACAAATTTCAAACCAAACTTCTTAAAAAAATATTTTTTAAAGTTATTTCTACAGAATATAGACTTGTTTATTTAAAAAAGTTGATTTGACTTTACCTTCATATTTATTAAATTGAATATTTTACTATTAATTTTTCTCTTTTTTTTGTTGCATTTTTTAGTTTATTAAAAAATAGGTAAAAAGAGTTTTAATTAATTAAAGTATCTCACTTTAATGCAAATATTTTCAAAAGAAAAAGTCATCTAAAAATAAATAATAATTGTTTATAGTGCAATTTAACATTTTCAAAGATAAAAATAAACTCAAAAGTTATCTAGATCAAAAAGATGGTAAATTTATATGTATGTAGTTCAATTATTAAATTTAACAAAAATAAATAAAATTACCAGTTAAGATTTTTAAATATTTGATAGCCTACTAATGTCATTGTTTAGATCTTCAATTATCTAATTCTTTTTGGTAATTTCTTCTTAATGAGTATTCATCTAGATAACTAGGTTATTTATCTGCTCTGCCTAGCCTTGTATTTCGAAGTCTTTCATCTCTATTTTTTTGATGTATTCACCCATAGCAGATTTCAATTACTGCTACAATAACTCAGTATCTTTATCAAATTCATGCTTTATACTCATCCTTTCCACTTAAGTATGAGCAAGCACTTATTAGAATCGTTCGTTTTCTAATTCGAGGAATCCTATTTATTCTGTTAATTTCTCAATTTCTAAAGTTTTAGAAGTTATTTGCTCTTTATTTTATTTTAAATCAGCTTCATATTAATCTATTTTTTCTTTATAAGTTCTAATAATTTTATCTTTATCGAGGATTGTGTTATTTAAATCAGCAATTTCATCAAGCTTTTCATCAAGTTCATTTGACTACTCTTAGATCTTATTTGTAAGATTTTCCAATTGGCTAAGTGTATCAGACTTTTAATTCATATACATATCTGTATTTTGTTATAAGACCTTCTCAAATCCCTTTTTAACATTATCTAGATCTATTTCTAGTTGGAGTATTTTTTTATCTTTTTCTAGAATCTGCTCGTCAAGTTCTTCAATTTTATCTGTGTTGCTTTTCATTAATTCTTCATTTTCTGCAATTAGTATGTCATTCATTTATATAACTTTATTTTTCTCTTCTATAAGATTACTCTTAGCCTATATAATTTCATTTTTATCTTTGATTGTTTCAACATAGTCCTTTATTTATTCCTCTAATATCTTAATCTTTTTAATATATTCTGTTGTCTTGAGATCACTATCTCTCACACTTAAAGACTCTGTAGAAACTATACTAGTGCTCATAATATCAAACTTTTCATTCTTTTCATTTAATTTATTTTTCAGCTATTTTATTTCTTCGTTTTACTTATTCTTGCTCTTTTCAAGATCTTTAATCTATCCTTCAAGATTTGAAATTTTATTTTCTTGTTCAGAGTTAAGTTTTTGATTAGCTTCCTTTATTAAAAGAGATTTTTTATTAAAAACAATTATAAATTAATTTATTTACTTAAATTGCTTTTATTTCGTCCTACAGTCTATCTAAATGCTTTTCATATTTTTATCTTATTGACTTTTCATTTTCTTATTGCTCAGCTTTCATAGCTTCAATTGTCTTGATATGCTATTACTTTAAACTTTCGATGCTTAGTAAATGAACTTCTTCAATTTATTAGTATCTTTTGTTTGAGTCTAAAGTGAGTTCTGTTGTAAAAGTAAAATAAATGATATTAAGAGAATACAAAATTATGAATTAATTACTTTTTATACTACTCTCTATTTCTGATATTTCCTTTTTATGCTTGGTTGTTATTTATTCTATTTATATTAGATGATTTTCCTCTGCTAATTTGAATTTCTACAATTCCTATTCCCTAATATTATTTAATTTTTCCTCAAACTACTCATTAAGATTCAAATTCTCCTGATTGGCACTTTACTATTGAAATATGATTAAAATGAAAATATAAATATTTGAATCAATATTATATACTTTCAATGTTTAAATTTGGAGTTAAAGTTAGGATGTGGTCTCTTCTGCTTGCTTTTGCTACAGCTAAATTTCTTTCTCCTTTTATTCTAAATTCTAAGTATATTCGTTATTTTTACTTTCAAGTTCTTTGTTAAGATCTTACTATTTTAAAAGTATTTAAATAAAATCTAGAATATAATATAACTTACAAGTTTTGTAGTGAGATCTTAGTTTTCTTCCTTTGAGTGATCAACCTCTTCTTTTAAATCATCAATTGTATATGTTAGAGTTTCGATTTCTTTCAACTTTAACTTATTCTCTTCAGTTAATCTCTATACCTCTACTGTTAACTAGGCAAGTTTATCGTCAATTTAAGTATTGCTCATTACTTTACTTGATTTATTTTCTTATTATTATTGCTGTTCCTATGATATTATGCAATATTAATTAGCCTTATAAAGCCAAAGCAAATAAAATATACTTCATCAGAGTCTTCTAATATTGGTTTATTTAAATCAACTTCTTAATCAGCTCCTTTTCTGATCATCGCACTTATTTTTAAACCTTATGATGTCCTTTCATTTTCAACCTTAAGATGTGTTTACTCTTTTTTATCCTTCTTATTTTTCTATTTCTCTTTTTTTTATTATTCTTTTTTTTCATCACCACTTTCATCTGAGGAGCCAAGTAAATTATCATCGTTCTTTGTTTAAAAATATTTTTAAATAATATTCTTAATTGATCTAAATATACTAATTTATAATTATTCAAACAACCAAAAACATTAAAACATGTAAACAAATTTATTAAAAGTAAAATTTATTTTTTTAATCATTTTTACATCACTTTATTTATCTGAATGTTAATCATCTGATTCTTTTTACTTTTTAGCCATTACAGATTATCTTTCTAATTTTTTTAGAAAAGTTTTAATATCTCAATTTGTAATATATTGTAATACCTTGCTTGTTATTTTATTCTTCATCTGATTCAGATTCAGAATCTTTGTTTTTCTTATCACTAAATATTTAAAAGTTAACCGATTTTTTGCCTTATTGTTCTCCTTATTCGCTATTATTATCATGTTCATCACTATCTTCACTACACAATTTGTCATCTCCATCTTCACCATCACTATCTTTTTTATCCTTTTTTGATTTATTTTATTTCATAAAAGGATTAGCAACTGACTATCTTCCCTCATTTTCATTGTTATCAACACTATTATTATCTGCTTCATCGCTAGAATCATTGTTAAAAAATGGATTTTAAACAGACATTTTATAAAAATTTGAAATTCTTTGTTTTATAAATTAAGTGTATTTCTAAATTTTAATAATTTTTATAGGTTTTTTTATAAAATTAAATGTATTCAGAAAGCTTTTTAAGTATTAAAAAGGTATCTTTATGCGAAGCTTTTAATTCTAAAAACGATTACAATTCAAAGTAATGCATATCTAATTCAAATGTATTTTATTAAACTCTTAATAAATAAATAAAAGATAGAACTTAATAAATAATTTTTTTTATTAAAAACACATTTTTAGTATTTCTTCTTTTTAGATAAGTACGTTATGGTAAATCATATTTTTAAAATAGATGGTTAAACTTAATAAATTCTAGATAAAATTGTTAAATAAAATATGGTATTTATAATTTCTTATTTGAAAATAAAGTTTTTTATTTTAGATAAAAAAAATAATTTTCTAAATAAACAAAAACTATAACTTTTAATTGTTTAATTTAAAATAAATCGTAATATTAAATAAATATTTTCATAGATTATGTAATAAAATTATTACATTTTAATTAAAATGTTAAAATTAAAGATTCAGCTTTTGATTATAAGCAATAATTAGGCTTTATACAATTTATTTCTTAAATTTTTGTTGATAAAAGTATAATATGAATAATTTGATAAGGATACAAACACATAAATAAATTATTTTAAAAAGAATTAAAAAAAGAAGTCAATTTGGATGTTATTTTTATAAATTTATTTTGACTGAGTAAAAAAGAATAAATTTACTAACTAAAGAACCCATAAAATTAAATATCTGTTAATGATAAGTTTTATATTATTGTTTGGATATTTATATTAAGTTAACTAATACATATTTTTTAACTTTTAAACTCAATAAAAATAAAGCAAATCAAGCAATTCAGCCTACTTTTATTAGTTTGTAATGTAACATTTGCTGAAAAAGAAGGAATATCTTTCTTTCTAAGATTTGAAATTAAATATTAAAATCAAATAGGAGGGTATTCTACATTTTTTAATTTTCAAGAAAGTTGTTTTTATACATTAAAACTAGAATAACATTTTACATCATAATTATTTTATTTAATTAAATGAGTCGTTTAAAAAGGAAACAATAAATTGGGAAAAAATATCTTGGTATTTCTAGATTAAAAGTATCTGATTTTTTATGAAAACCATCAAATTTCAAAGTTTTTATTTAAACAAATCATAAAAATATATATTAATTATTATCAGTAAAGATTAACATTAACTCTAATCAAGATAACTTAGGAGATTTTATTTAAATATAAAAAAATAGCTGATAATTTACAATAGAATTAAGTTATTATTTTAAAGATTGTGATTTAAGATCTAAAAGATTAGCTCTATATATAATTGCTGGATTAAAATATCTAAGAATTAAGATGAATAGCCTATACTTGAAAAGCGAAAACGCAATAACATTTTGCATGCATACTGAAAAGATGCATATCTTCTACTTAAAGGAATGCGAGCAATCAAAGCATTTAATAGTTATTGAGGAAGATTTACTTTCAAATGGATTAGTTAACAGTTTTGTTGTTCCTAAAGGAAGAAATATCGAGGCAGCAGGTTACATTTTATAGTTTAATAAAAAGAGTGGATATCTTATGCTAAGTTATCCTCCTTGCAGATTTGTTATTTGGAATGTCAACACTTAAGAGACAATACTTTTCACTGAAACAAGAGGCAAAAATCCTTACTTTATAAACAATTTTACCTTTAATGATTCCTCTCGTGTTCTTTTCTTTTCTGCTGTTGGATAAAGAAATGTATACTGTAGTGCGCTTGTAGAAGATAATAATACTTTTTCTTTTTAAAAGAATACTAAACTGCAGCTTCCTAAAAAAATAGTTGTACTAGATTTAAAATGCTAACCAAATGATAAGAGGTTATTAGCTGCATGTAATTAATTTATTAATTAATTAGTTAAAAATGTGAGCTTTATTTTTCAAAGTCTTAGAATAAATTTTATGAGAAAATTCATACAAATAATAGATAGATTAAAACACATTTAAGAATATTTATTTATATGAATTATTCTTATATTTTATATTAGTAAATCTTCAATTTAAATAAATTTATTTTTGTTCAAAATAGGCAGTGATGGCATAATAAGAATTTGGAATTCGGAGAGTCTTTCACCACTTAGAGGATTAAGTGATCCTTAAAGTTAATCAAATGAAGTACTAACAGAGACTCAAGCTTACAGCAAACATTACTTTACATGCTTAGAATTCTCTAGTGATGGCCAAAGGCTACTAGCAGGTACAAATTACGGTTAGGTATACTGTTTCGACTCTAGATCGTTGGGTAATAAGCATCTTACTTTAGCATCAATTAATGTAGGAAGCACAGCAATTCTAAGTTGTAAATGGCTTTAATATAATGGGCTCTCTTCTTCAAAAAATTAAAATTTTATAGTTTATACTTCTTAAATTTCATTAAAGCTTTTTAAGTATTCATTCTAAGGAAATCTTCCTAGCTTGATGGCATCAAAAGCTCCAAATGTTCAATAAAAAGCTAGTGCTTAGATTGTCAAAGTGCAAGATCTTTACAATCATAGATAAGAAATAAAGGTAATAAAATAACATTTATTTGATATTTTAATAAATGAAAACAATATTATTTAAAACAAACAGCTCTAGGACTTTTATGGAATCAATTTGCAATTTGAAAAATTCCTCTACATTCATGAATTTGCTAATTTCTTTGCATTTAACACATTCAAGACGAAAGCTCAGTTCTCATAATAAAATAAAAACTCCTTTAAGCATACTATATAGATTTATACTATTTATGATAAGCTTTACGATAAAATAGACTTCCCTATTGTTTCTCCTTAGTTTAATCATAGTTTCGAGTAGCTGCTTCCAAATGGTAAAATAGAAAATCAGGTTTTTTAAAACGTTAAAAAATTAAATAAATATAGATTAAAAGTAAGTTTTATTCTAGAGATCTTCATATACAATCGAGCAAATGGATATTAAAATGCTTTAATTAGGTCATGGTACTATAAGGACTGTTGCAAGTTTAAAATAAATTTTAATGTCAGAAGATGTTAAATTCTATGGGTTAGATACTAGACCACTTAAAATGGATTATTCTACTAATCAGAAATATTTATTGTTTTATAAAATGGATGATCACTATTACACAACAACATTCAGCGTTAATATAGAAAGAAGTGAAGAAGAAGCAAAAAAAGAGGACTCCATAAATAATTATCTTGCAACTTAGAGCTAGCAGGCTATATTTTTAGGTGAATCCCACTACAGTAATCCTCCTATTTATTATCTTGATGAAAATATGTAAAGTTTTGCAGTAGATTGCCATACTGATAAAATTGAAGAGTAAATAAGTAAGCTTTTACAGGAATAAGGTTACTAAATTAAAGATGATGAAATATCAGTTAAGGGAGATCTTAGTTAGAAGATAGAAAGAATTTTTTCAACACCATTTTAAAAAGGATTTGTCATTCTTTATTTACTTGCAGATAATAATAGGCTGTGTTTTTCTAGAAATCGCCTTCCTGGGTATAGATTATTGGACTTCGAGTTAGGACTCCCTTTAGCTATTTCAAGCCAAAGTAACGCTTCAAACAATAACTATGTTTTCATTGCTGATGAAGATGATACTGTTATTGATGTAGTTTGGTAAAATATGAATACTGATAATCCTGCAGTACAAATAGGGGCTATAATTTGTATTAATAAAATACATTTTGTAAATGGTAACTTGTAAAAAATAAAAACAATAAAAGTTTGTCCATCTACTTCAGCTAATTTGATAAGCTCTGCTAAATGGTTTGGCTCTGCTCTTATTTTCATCACAAGAACTCATGTATAGTACGCTTGTATAGATGGCACAACCAACTGTATTTTAAGTTTAGACAGCTATGAAAGCAAATAGTGGCTAGTGGAAATCATGATTGATAGAATTATAATTGCATCAAAATCTAACATTAAAAAAAAGTAAGCCTAAGCTCAAGTTGACTACAAAATAAAAGTATTTTCTCCTGTAGAACCTCTGATTTGTGGTAAATAGAAAAGATTTATTACAAAATTATTTATTTAATTTTAAAAAATAAATATTTAGGGTATATTGCCAATTGTAAATATTTAAAAAGAGAAATTAGAGAAAAGGATATTTGTTAAATAATAGAAACATATTAAACTAGTTTTATTTCTTCTACACTACTTTAGAGCTTACAAAAAGAAAAACTTCATCATTTGTGTTATTTTTACATTTATAATTCTGAAAATAAATAACTACCTTGCGGATAAAAGGTAGAAATACTTGAATAAATGCTAAAAACAGAAGGAATTTTAGACTTATTGTTCCCAAGTAAAAATTTAAAAGTAGAAACTGATATTATTGAAATATTAAAAAGAATGTAGTAAGATCCAAGAGCTGTAGGTGAAGCTCAAACATTATAATACCTATGCTAATATTATTTACTTATTGGAGAGTTTGAAAGGGCTTTAATTGTATGTCATCTTCTTTAGGATTTTCGTAAAATGTTTATCATCTCAAAATCAACTAACATTTAACCCCTTATGAATGCATTTGCGGCAAATTATTTAAATTCTAAAATTGGATTAAATATACACAAGTAATTCTTTCTTATTTTTTACATAAAACAATTATTAAATTATTTTTTTAAATAGAAATGAGAGATACATATTATAGTAAGCAGTATCTGAAGATAGTTAAGGTTAGATCAACTAAACAGATGATAGTATAGAATCTTTCTACACTACAGATAACTTTTCTTATAATATTATAAACAGTATAGAAAGTGGTGGAAAATCTATTAGAAATAGTGAGGTTTTATAGGAGATAGCTCAACTCGATGAGGAGTTGGCTTAATATTTGAAAAGAGTTATTAATAGAAAAGATATTTAGTAATCCTCATTAGGCTTCGGACAGTAGTTATTTAGTTAAGTTTTCATTGATAAATTAGATGAAGATGATGATGATTAGAATTAGAATTTGTAAGTAATAGAACATCACAACTTTGAGAATATTACAGACTATTTGGGAATCTATTCATCGTAAAAAATTGTTTATTATTTTATAAAATATATAAATAAACTTAAAAATTAGGTTTATAGAAGCATCTAAGATGCACTAAGGAGGTTAAAGTGCTCATGCTGGAGGAGGTTTTGGTCAGCAGGGAATGAATGAAGACATGGCCGGGGAAGCTGCTGGAGAGGAAGAAGAAGATTAAGATGAAAATAAAGATATATTAATTCTTTGGCGCTTTGACGAAGGCAAAGGAAACCAAATTGGAGATTTGAGTAACTATGAAATCGAAGGGCAAATAATTTCAGAGAATGGATAATAAGATAAGGTTTGGAATTTGTTACAAGAAAGTGATCCATTAGAAATAGAAGGTTTGAATTTATTTCTTTTCTAAATTTTATTTTTGACAAATTAAAAATTTTGAATTAACTCAACTTTGTAAACAAACTATTTTTTTTTTGAAAAAAAGATATTTGGGGTAAAAAAGTACCACATTAATACAGTATAGTTTTTAGTGGAGAACAAACATTTAATGGTATTAAAACTTTGAGTGAGAAATGGTGCAACAAGTAGAAAAAAATAAAAGAATTTACTCTAGAAATGTGGATCAAGGCGAAAGGTGGTGATGGTCCTGTTTTTAGAGTTATGAACTAGAACGAAACTAGCTTTGAAGTTCGCATTAAATAATAGGATATTTAAGTATTTGTTAAAAATAATCCTATCAAATTTGTAGCGTTCAAAGAAGAAGAAGATGAAAATAATTAAAAGGATAACTCAAAGTCAAATGCTCAACAAGGAAATGGAAATAACTCTATTCAAATACCTCAAAATGTTTGGACTCATTTGTCAATTTAATACGAAGATTCTGCTAAACTATCCCTTTTCTTAAACTGCAAGGAACTCTATTAGAGCGAAGAAGATTTAGATATAGTTACATACGAAACCTTTAAAAGTAAAGCACTCTATATAGGTTCTAATACTTTTATTGGAGAGATTACTGAATTCCGTTTAAGAAAAGAGAAACTGACTGTGAATCAAATACGTGATTAGTATAAAACTCCTCTACCAATTGTATATGAAAAAAAGAAACAGATAAAATTCAAAGTTAAGAAGGGAGATAACAAAGATGACAATAAACCTAAAAATTAATTTAACTTTTCTATGCCCCCAATTATAGATGATAATATGAATTAGTTTAATACTAATGCCTTTAATTCAACTAATTAAGATGAAAATAAATAATCAAGTAAGCCAGCAAATCCTTTCGCATTTAGTATGCCTCCAATTATATAAGATGATGTTCCAAGCTAATAAGTGGATGCTGGAGCAGGTATCTAAAAAGAAAATACTGAATCTCAATAATAAAAAAATCCTTTTGTATTTTAAATGCCCACTATCATCAAAGATGATGAATATGAAATAAAAAATAATCAAGACGAAGAAGAATAAAAGTAATCCTAAAATTAGCAGATTCCAGCATAAAAGAACTCTGATTAGAAATAAAATGTCAGTATAGACGTAATAAAATATATTTTGATTTAAATTGTTTATTTAACTTAAAAATACTATTTTTATAAATCTACTCTTACCAACATAAATTTCTGTAATCTTTAAAACTCGAAAATACAAGTAGAAGACCTTTTTTATGTTTTTGATTACAGTCAGTTATCATACATAAGGAAAACAAATAAGTAATACTGCCTAAATTAAAAAATTCTGATAAAAACAAAGGAGATATCTAATTAAATGCATTTTAAAATTAATATTTGAATTTACTGAAGCTATAAAACAGATCATTAAAAATTTAATTACTTATTAATTTTTCAATGTATTTATAATTTTTGTTAAAAATTTAGAAACCTACCTCTAACTTTGATGATTTTGGTGCATTTGGAACATTTACTCAAACGCCTTAGGTGAACAAAAATAGATCAGATAGCAATGCTTTTAGCTAGTTTTAATCTTATTCTGGTGCATAAGCATCTACTTAGCAATAAAAAGATTTTGGAGATCCATTTTCATAGTTTAGCACTCAAAGTAAGCCAAACTAAGGAAAAAATGATTCATTTAGTAACTTTGGTAATGATGCAACTTCGGCATTTGGAAATTTTGGTACAACCAGTAACGCACCAAAAATTGGAAGCAATTCCCACTTCGATGCTTTTAAATAGAGTCCAGCAAAAGAAGGAGGTGATTTCAATAATAACAATTTCTTCGGTGGATTTGGTAGTAGCAACTAGGTTTAGGAATAAAACAATTCATTCTCCAATTTTGGAGAGCCATAAACTAAAAAGTGATTATTAAATTTATCTAAATGTTTTACATATAATTAAATGTAAATAATTTATCAGATTAGCGAAGTATTTCTTAAATAATATTTATGTATTTATGTTTATATAGAAGATCTGTGAGGCTGGCTTATATTTCAAAATTATAAACACTCTTTATATTTATAAGCTTAATTAAATTAGTTAGTAAACCTTTTCAAAAAAATCTAAACAAATAAATAAATTTGTTAAATTAAAAATTTGCTCTATTCCAAAACTTTAAAATAGAGAAAATATCAATTTCAAAATTAAATCCTTCAATAATTTAAATATCTTCATTATTGTAATTTAAAATGGAAAGAGATTTTATAAATAAAAGATTACTAATCACTATTTAAGAAATCAAGAAATTGAAGAAATATTAAAGTTAATTTCTGTTTTGTAAAAATTTAAAAATTGGTTTAAATTATAATTAGAATGAATGAATGAAGGATAGATATATTTGAATAGAAATAATCCTCCAAAAAATTAATTAATAAATAAATTTATAATAATATTCTCTCAAATAAAAAATTTCTTAATTTCTTTTCTAAATACTTTTTTTTGGTAATACTAGATGTAGAATAATAATGCCGAATAAAGGATAAAGAAATTAAAATTAAATGTAGATAAAATAATTAGCTTTTAGCGTTATTGAAAGCTGGCTTGATCTTTAGAAATCTTACATTTTCTTATGTGATTAATGGTGCGTTAACAAAAACTATTAAATATAATATCAAAAAAGATTATCTTTTTAATGAATATAATAATTTAATTAGATGTACATTAGTTTAGAAATAAGCAAGTACAGCTAGAGCTAATCATTATTTTTTTATTTACTTACACTTCTTTGCAAAAGCTAAAAGAGTTGCTATTATTATTATTATCATCATTATTCTTTTTTTTTCATATAGTTATTAAAAAAAATTAATTTATAGACTCATTTATAACTAAGAAAGGTGATTAATAACTTCACAATAAGCATTAAATTTAAACAGATAAATATTAATAAAAAAAAACAATCAAAGAAGAAAAAAAAAATAATCAAACAAATAAAAGAATAAGAAACCTAACAAACAATTTATAAATATACTCACTCCATAATTATTAAATGAAAAGCAATATTTTACTAAACAAACTTATTTTAATTTCCATATTTTTATCAATTCATGTATGCCAAGAGCATGGAAACCTTAATATAGATATCAAAACAAAATAGTCTCCTTAAATTTATCCTCTAAAAGAAAATGAGCTTGGTGGAAATACCTCTACCTGGAATAAAACATATGTTTTTTAAGGCATGATGATCAATAAGAATGCTGATAAGGAAGTAATACTTGAGTTAGAAATCGAAACTCCTATCAGCTCACATAACTCTATAGTTTTTGGACTAAAAAAGGACAGTGCTCTTTACTATAATAATGAGACTGACACTTATAATGCCTTATAAATCGATGTTAGAGGTTATTATATGAGAAAATAATTCTATCGCATCGAATATTAATTCAAAGAAGATATTGGTGAGAGTGATTTAATTTATGTTACTATATATCAAAATACTTTAAATCCTTAAGATCTTAAATATTCGTTGAAAATGATATCAACAGACTAAGAAGCTTAGAAAAGATGCCCTTTTAACTGCTTAAATAGAGGAAGATGTGACTATTAATAAGGGCGCTGTCTATGCTTTAGTGGATACGTAGACTATGATTGCTCTAAGCCTTCTAATTTTGTTATGATGCAAAATTAGCAATATTCTGAAAATATTCAAGAAACAATGCTTATAAACTTAGAATTTGATTCTAATTCATTAAGAAATGGGAAATTTTATCACATTTATAATAATTAATTAGATGGGTTTTTTTATATTTAATTAAGCTTAACTTAAGAATCTAAGTAAAAGTTAATGAACGAAAATAATTAATAAAAATCATTAGAATTTTACTATACTTTAGATAAGTAAAATCTACAAGGTATTGGAGTAGCTGATAAAAAATTTGCTTAATTATCTAAAAAGATTATGTTAGAAGAATTTTTAAATTCAGATGATGCTATAGAAATTTTCTTAGAAGAATTCCATGCCTAACAAAAGTAAATAATAAGTGAGTTTGGTAATTAAGATTAACAAATGCTTCTATTCGGGTTTCGTTTAAATGAGAGCGGTTTAATTAATAATTAGGAACCTATAAAATTCCACATAAAATTTGTTTTGAAAGAAAATATAAATATCGCAAACTAGTCTATTAACTTTTTGAATTTCTTTAAAGAAAATTAAGTTGTGAGTATTCTGTTAATTTTACTCATAATTCTCATCTTGATTCTTTTTAGTCTTATAATTTTCATCAAAAGAAACTCTTTAATAATATAGCAATCATAATAATAATATTAAGCAGCTCAACTTGAAAAGAAACTTAAAAAAGAAGAAGAATTTCAAAAAGTATTTGATCTGATCTACCATTTTATATTTAATGAAGAAAGCAAAAAGAAGCATTGGCCACATCTATTTAATTAATCACAAGAATCAATTTAAAATACTAATTCAGAACAACCTTCATGCTCAATTTGTCTTTGTGAATTTGAGTTAGAAGATGAAGTACGTCTAACTTATTGCACTCATTTTTTCCATTCAGATTGCTTAAAACAATGGCTTAAAAAATAGAAAAACTGTCCAAATTGCAGAAATGACCTAACTGAACCATGTCTCTAAGAGAAAAAAAAATCACCAGCCACTTTCTTAAGATAAATCTTTAGAAATAGATTGGGATCCATTGACAAAAAAAATAAGAAAGGTTATTAGTAATAAATTGACGAATTTGGATTGAATTTGTAACCTACTTCTTCAATACCTACTCATCAAGTAGAAAAGATGGAAACAAATAATAATAAAATAATTTAAACTATCAATTTGAATTAGTTTACAAATTTTAAGTATAAAAGTAGCGAAAATTTCTACAAACAGAGTCAACAAAATCAAAAAAAGAGATTATATTTAAAGTAAAATAGCATCAAACACAATTCTATGACAGAGATTGATGAAATTGAAAATAAAGATAAATTTAATGATAGTATTAAATATCCATCTAGAAAATATTTAAGGTAAAGCAGCATTGAATCTCCTTAACCTGTAGCTCTTTCTAAATTTAAATTGAGTGTTAATCTAGAAATGTAAAAATCAAAAATGAATTAATAAAACTGATTAATATTTAAAAGCTAAAATATTTATTTATAACTTATTGCACTTAAGTAATCAATTGCATTTTATTTTATTTATTTATTGTTTATATTTGTAAAAATAAATTATTTTGTAATATTTAAAAATGTAAATATTACTTTACAGATCAAATCAAGATTTTTAAAAAAATTTTTAAAAATAATCCTCCTTAATGTTTTTTATCTCTATATATCATAAAGTCTATAATTTTTCTTATGATGAACAATTTCATATGACATCACCTAAAGATAAAAAGTAAATTAAAATAAATTACTCATAAATTTAAAAAATTAAAATTCATTTAAAACAAAATAAATGAATAAACAAACAATAAAAATGTAAATTGATTTCCAATATTAAAAAATTTAGATTCTAGAAAGACTGATCTTTTTTTTGGAAAAAGTTAATTATTCTCAGAATTTATAATTCATATTTAGAGTTTTCTAATGATAGCTGTGTATAATAAATAAATTACTAACTTTCATTCGAATTACTTTGTTAATTAAAATGTTATTAAATTTTGCTAAAAATTCATTCTACATTGTTGAAATGCTTCTTAACATTTTAATTAGATTGGTTCCAAAATTTTTTTTCTAATAAAAATTGCATCCGCATACTGTATCCAAATATAATTTAATTTAATTTCATATAAAAAAGAGAGATTTTAGAGATACTATTAATTAATTCAAATCAAATTAATATAAAAAAAACGCATTAAAATATCTTTTTTAAATTATGAAAGAAAGTGGTTTCGATAAAGATAATTACATGTTTTAGAATTTTAACTTGGATTACAATTTTAATTGAAATAAATATCAGATATTACTGAATTTATTTAATATCTTTTTCTGAGGTAATCTGATTGTAATAATTAGTTTGATAAATACTTCAATCATATTTTTTCAAAAGCTTAAAACTTTTTATTCTTTTCTGCTGCTCATAAGTTCAAAATGATAAAAAACAAACCAAAAAATAATTAAATAAGAATTCTCAAGAATTGAGTAAAAAATGGAAAATTATATTGATTTATTTTGAATGATATAAAATTTTTAAAACGAGTTATATTTATTTTTACTACTATATTGATAAAAAATCAGTTCATTTATATTTTTAATATAAGAAAATATAATAGGTCTATTATTCGAGTTAGATATTATAATTAATTAATTAATTGATTTGCAAAATTAATTTCTAAGATTATATATACATTTTTGTTATACAAATTTTAATTATAATTTGCATTTTTACTTATCAAGGAGAGAGAGATAGATAAGATAATATTAACAATCAATTTAAATGATGAAAGTCAAATCGAAAATTGAATTCATCGTTCACGTAGATAACTATAAAAATGTAGATATTCTCACTTTCTAAGAAGGTTTCTACCACTTGAGATTTATCATATATGTTGTTTTTAACAATACAAAGCAAGTAAGTTACTTTCTACACAAATATATCTTTCTTTCTAACAATATTAATAAATTGCTAAAATATGAAAAAATAAAAGCTATTCAACGCTTTCAGATATTATTAAATTTAACTTACTAATTGAAACAGAAAATTAAGCATTTATTATAAAATAATTTAATATTTTAGCTTAAGTTGTGTTTCTAACATTTATTTTATATATGCTGACATAATATTTATCATATTCATAAAGGTAATTCTAGCGTAACCAACTAATATTGTTGACTTGGATAAATCAAGATAAAAATATATTTTAAAAAATAAACTTAATACAAATAATAATGGAGAACAATAAGATACGTAGAAACGTAAAAACAAAGCTAAAAGCATAATAGTTCCTCATATTTTTAATGAATATCACGCTTACTGTACAAAGACGTTTTTAATAAGATCATTTTTTGATGATGAAATAGTTGGAATAAATGAAATATGCACATTTGAATTGGATCTCGAAGATTACCCTCTGCCTCCAGATGCTTAGATTATGATCGATTGTGAGCTAATGTATGCATAACTTCCTGATGATAATTAAGAAATATAAACATCCCTTAAAACCAATCAAATTTAATTTAATTGCGTCTCATTATACAAAGCAGAAATCAACAAAGAAAATATAAAATCTGGTATAAGTGAATATGTGCCAATTATTTTTGATGAAGATCACTTCAACCTAGCAGGATTAACTTTACATTCATGCATCACTGATTTTTGTCAAGCAAGTGGCAACCACGATTAAATGAATTCTCTTAGCAATCAAAAATTAATTAAATAAAACAGACTTCAACAATAAACAAAGCATTACATGTAGCCATTTGATTCTTAAATTGATCAATTTCACACACTTAAACAAAGTATTTTCAAATAAAAATTTATTTTTTTTACTGATTTATATTAATCGTCTAATCTGCAATCAATTGCTTTTACCTAGTAGATTTTTTTTTAGATAAATGTATTTTTAAATCGAATTAAAATAATAAATTAATTCTAAAAAAATCTAAGCATTTTTTTTTGATATTAAAATCCAAATAAATATTCTTTATATATTAGCTAGATCTGAAACATATTTTATTTAATATAAAATGTAATATTAATGTATTATAAGTAGATAGTAATGATGAGTTGATGAAGTTTTATGAAACATATATTTCTCTACTACGTGATTAATATTTAGTGACATGCTCAAACATAAAGGCAATTAAGAAATATTTTGATGAGACAGTGACTTGCAAGGATATAGTTTACCAATCATTGTTTGAGAAATATTTACCTGATGATTTGCCTGCAAGTTGTGTAAGATATAAATCTATGTACACTGCATGTAATTTAAGCAAAAATAAATTAAAATTGAACATACAAATTAAAAATTTTTAGTTTCTGGAAGTACAGTTGCAGAAAAAGAATTTATTTACTAAGGAGAGAAACTTATAGAAAATATAGTTAAGGAATTAAATCAGTTGAACAAACTAAATATAGCAGTGTGGTACAAGTTCTAATAAATGTTTCTAGTTAATAGCTCCTAGATAACAAAGATATTGAGAAAAAGATATAATAGATTTAATAAGCAACTATGGGAAGATTTTATATGCTCAAGATCAGTAATAGTTGACAATCACTCAATTTTTACTAATACCCTTTAAATTCAACAAAATGAAGCAGAATCAAAATTAGTAAGGTAAAAAGCTTTAACTAAAGAAAATGCTTACTATAATGCTGTTAAAGACATTCGTATTCTTTCTGATAAAATGCAAAATCCAGTCATATTTAATGATATTTTCTAGTTAAAGTCAAAAGTAAATAAATACAAAGAATTATTTTAACTTTTTTTGATGCAACATATTTTAAATTTAGGACTATGATGACATAAGAATCTTTAAAAAAACAGCTTTTCACCTTTTTGTTTTTGTACACGGATTTCAAGGAAATGCTTTTGACATGAGACTTATAAAAAACCATATGATGCTTCTCTATCCAGAATGTCTCTTTTTATTATCAATATAGAATGAAGGTAGGACAGAAGGAAATATTGAAGATATGGGTAAAAACTTAGCTAAAGAAATTATAGATTTTGTTAAAAAGTGGTGTCCAGGAAAATAATTGGGTAAAATTAGTTTTGTTGCTCATTCCTTAGGTGGTGTTATTGTTAGAGCATGTCTTCCCCTATTGAAAGAAGATTTCTAAGATAAAATGTTTACTTTCTTGAGTTTTGGTGTGCCTCATCTTGGATATATGCATTCCAAGCACAGTTTAATTAATATAGGTTTATGGTTCCTAAAAACTTGGAGAGGATCTGTGTGCTTAAATTAATTAGAAATGAAGGATCACAAAGATTTAAGACAAACTTATCTCTATAATTTATCCAAATAAGAAGTGAGCTTGATTTATTAAAAATGTAATTTGAAATATTATTAATATAAATTTAAATATAATAGGGATTAGAATGGTTTAGAAATGTTGTATTTTGTTCTAGTACCCAAGATCACTATGTACCTGTTGAATCTGCAAGAGTGGAAAAATTACAGGAATAAGGAGGACAGTAAATAAAATAAATAAATAACTAAATAAATTTTTTAGATTAACAATTAATTAAAAATTAAATTAATAATATTAAGGTCAATACAAGTTTATAATGAAATGGTTGATAATTTACTTTCTAATCTCAAAAACGATATTTAAAGACTGGATATAAACTTCGAAATTAGTGAAAAGTAACTTTTAAAAGCTTCAATAAATATACTAAAATATTTATATTTTTTTAGGGGATTAGATACATTTATTGGAAGGAAAGCTCATATATTATTTTTGGAATTGCAATCTTTAATGAGAATGATAATTCATAATTTTGATCATCTTTTTATTTGAAATAAATGGCATGATTAGACAGACTCAAACATAATAATATCAAAAAATAAATACAAACAAGCACATAAATTAATTAAAAGCTATTAAAATAAAAATAAAAATGTAAATTATTCATGAAAAAAGTATTTAAAATCAATAATTATCATTATAAATAATTATATTTATTTTGGTTGTTAGAGTTATTTTTCACAAGAAATAATTTTAGAAAGTAGAAGGATAAAGTAGCTACAAAGATAAGAAATATTTAATGAAATTATTATAAAAATTAATAAAAATTTTTAATTTTTAAAGTATTATTTTTTAGTGTTTTTTATATAGTACGGAAGTTAATTAATCAATTTGATAAGCCATTTTATAATTTATTTTATTTTATTTATTTTTTAATTTATGATTGATTGGTTCAATCAATGATGAATGAAGCTATTTTTATATTATAATTTTAAACTGTGTACATTTTTATTTATGATATCTTCACACTTTTTTTTTTTTTGAGAACGAGGTTTCATTCTTGAAAGAAAAATCAAGCATAGTTTTTGATAGTATGATCTTCATCTTCTAAACCTACTATGTATTCTGGCTACTCTACTTGAAGCAAGAAATAACTCTCGTTTTCCTTCAATCCAAAAGGATTGTTATCAATATTTACTTATTTTGGAATTATATTCTTTATATTTGCAATCATAATCAATGAGCACTCACTAAATATTTTTAATTATTTATTCATTTTTAAAATAAGCTTTGATTTTTTGGTATTAGAAATATTTACGTTAAAAGCTCCTTGACTTTTTTGTCAAGGGTATCGAAATCTAAGAAGTAGTTATTTTTATAAGTTGAGATTGAAAGTGAAGCGCTAGAAGCAGATGTATTCTAGTCATTGAATATAGCTCCATCATTTAATTACTTGAGAATTAATGGAACATATATATCGTTACTAGAGGGAATAAAAAGCATTTTAGTACCTTCTTCTAGTCTAATTGATTAATTTATAAAAATTTTAAAAATGTCTTTTTATTTTAATATTTTTTTGTTGTACTTTGTGAAATTAATTGATTCTTAAATGATGCTTGTCTTCTTTAAAGCTTAAGTTATGTCAATATGCTCAATATTCTTCTGTGACATTATGGGAATCTTTTTATTATGGTCTATACTTTTAAGGAGTTTTCTGAATTTTTAAGCTTCATAGGTAGAAAGAGAAATCATCTTCTCATCTTATTCTTCTTCCCATTAACATTCACTGTCTTTCTTTTCAACATTTAACTATTTTTTTATTTAATTTTAGAAAATGTGATAAAATTTGAAAAAAGTCATTTACTTTTGAGCTTAACTCAGAAATAGTTTTTAAGTAATTTTCTTAAATTATTTTATGACCATCAAGCTATTTCTTTTAACTTTAAATTGTTGTTTCTGCTGTAATAAGCTGTTAAGCAAATTATTCTAACTATTCTTATTATTTTTCGATTTCTAGTTTTTACTAGTCATTCTTAATTTCTAGTTTATCGAGAGCTTATGTATGAGCATCTATGCAAATTGTGCTATTTTTTAATTTCTCGTACTCTTTTTCCTATTCATCCTAGCAGCGGATAGCAATTTCTTTTTCTTCCTTTTCCTTTTAAAGACTCTCCTATAAGAGCTGGTTATTTTACTCAATCAGCTCTTTTTCAACTCTCAATTGCTACAAGCTTGATTGTAAGTCAATTACATTCTGTAAAAGATTGTTTGTTTTACTTTGTAACTCTTGGTTTTTATCTTCCATACTGTTTAAGTTATTCTTTAATTTGTTAATTTATGAATTCAAATTTTCTATTTCTTATTAGTTTTGCAGGTCCTACCTTTATAAATCTTCAAGTTACTATGTTAAATTTTTTACTTCATCTTGTAAATTTGAAACATAGTCATCTCTTTCTTTCAAATCTAAATTAAGTTGTTTCAAGCTCATTTCATTAGAGTTTATATGATTTTTGTTTAAGTTCATTTCTTCAACAATTTGATTCAACTAAAAATTAATTATAAAAATAAGTAAAAATTTCTAAAATGAGTAAACAAACATACCTCTTGCTCCTTTTAATTGAGATTATGGTTAGCCTCTTCAATTTGTTAAATTAATTCTACATTCTTGTTGTTAGTTTCCCTTTCTCTCTCTTTGCATGTAGCAAGGTTTCTTCCTAGCTCATTTATCTCATTCTAAAGTCTTTCTAATTCATGCTTATACTCTTCTTGCTTTTCCTATTATAAAAATTCAATTTCTTTCTTAACTCCAAATTTACCAAAAAATTAATTTTACTTCTAATTCTACTTTTTTACTATTAGCATTCTTTTATTATATCTCACATTCTATCAGAGCTTACTCGATAGCAGCGTTAAGATTTGTAATCAGTTAATTTTTTTATTCATTTTCAGCTATTACTTTAGATTACTCAGAGACCAAAGATTCTATTTTTTTATCATTCTCATCTATTGTTATTTTTTACGTTTCAATATTTTTATTAAGGATTTTAATTTTTTCATCTCTTGCTTGAATATCAGCTTCTAAAATTTGCATTTTTGTTTTAAACTGATCAATTTCAATTTTATAGATTTAGACCTATTCGTTAAGAGCAGATATCTTAAGTTTTTCATTCATTTAACTCTCCATAAGCTTTTCTAACTGCTATGCTCTCTCATTTGACTATTCATAAACTTACTTATTTAAATTGTCAATTTCTATTTTTTTCTTGTCTAGATCCAGTTTTTAACTTTCAATCTGGCTTAATAATCTGGATCTCTCGCTTTCTAAAGATTTAACTGAATCCAAAATTTAAGTTAGCCTCTTTTAAAGATCTTAAACTTGCTGCTTATCTTTTTGAATATCCTCACTAATTGATTGTTTTTCATTATTTAATGCTTAGTTTTATTTATTTAGTTATTAAATTTCTAAGCGATTCTTTTCAACAGTTTGGTCAAGATTCTCTATTCTGTTCTTCAAATTCATGACATCTTTTTTGAGTCTATCTCTCTCATTTTGAACTTATTATAGCTCATATTACACTCTAAATAAATTTTATCATTTAATATATGAATTAAAAATTTATTTATTTAAAAAATATTACTTTTCATATTCCTCATGCTTGAGATCTAAATCTCTTTTTACATTATTAAAATCTTTTGTTTAGTTCTGTAAAACACTTTGTTTATTTGCTAAATCAGTTTCTAGCTAAGCCAGTCTCTTTTTGTATTTTTCTGAGTCTTTCTATAATTAACTTTACAGCTCAGTAACTTATTTTGCATTATCAGTTTTTAGCCTGTTCTCGACCTATTAAGACTTCTTATTTAACTCTTCATATTCTTTTTACTTCTAGCTGATCTAAGAATTTAAGCCTATGTTGAAAAAAATTATTAATAAATTATTGAAATTTTAATTTTATTTGTAAAATTACGTGCTATTTGCTCTTGTGCATTTTTTAGCTACTTCGTTTTTTCAATCATATCACACTCTTAAGATTTTATTTTTTAGTTGAGAAGGTTAATTTCATCTTTGTGTTGCTCTTTTGTTTAATCTAGCAAGCTTAAAACCTTTTTGTTTTCTGAATAATATCTTTACTCTATTTATTTTATTTTTTCTTCATGGAATGAAATATATTTATTCTTTTCTTTCTAAGATTCTTCTTGGCTTGCTATCAGCTTCTATTCTTGTTAAAATATTTTGTCTTAGAGTTTTTACTACTTGTCATTTTATTTCCTTAAAATTTAATTAAATGATATTTTAGCTGATTATTGAAGTAATACTGTCAAATTAGCAACACGAGTATTAAGTTTTTCTATTATTTTAGCTTCCTCAGTTTTATTGACAGCATTATTGGCATCATTTTGGTTTGCTGCAGAAATATAGTTTTCTTTATTATCTTTTTGATAATACAAGTGAAGATTTTGATAAGCTTTATCTCTTTCATCTAGTTGTTTTTGTAACGAGGAAATAGCTTTGACGTACTCATTCGAATTGTTAACTTAGTTTAATTATTATTCCAATTTGTTGATTTAATCCTATAGCAAGGTATTCTTTTTAGTTAATAAGTCAATCTAAATATTCGAATTATCGTCTTTCCTTTTCAAATTCAACATTTCAATTTCGTTCTTTAATTTCATAATCTGATTTCTAAGCTCACTATTTTAATATTCTAATTCAATTTGATGGGGATCTTTCTTATGTTTATTATTCAACAAATTCATTTGTAACTCTTTTTTAAGATCAGCAATCATTTCTTCTTGTTTTAAACCGTATTCTGGAAGCTCTAATTACTTAAATAAATCAAAGTATTTATCTTTTTCATCATGCTCATTTTCTATTTTAGGTAGTTTTTCATAATTTTAAGGATAAGGTTTCACATTCATATTTAATTCTGGTATAAAGTCCTTAGGCATACATTTTCCATAATTTGCTATAAAAGACACTCTCTTCTGTTATTCAATTTTGATTATGCTGTTAATTATCTTTATTTCTATTATTTTAAAATTTAATATTATTTTTTTATTTTTTCGTTTAAAATGAAAAAAATCATCGTGTTTTTAATTAAATTTCTCCATTCATTTAAATCGTATTTTGTTATGTATTTTTTTTTGGCAATATTCAGTTAAATATTCTATTATAGCTATAGACAATTATTCAATATTCTCTTTTCGGTTATTAATTAGATTAGTAAAAAAAATAGGTGATCAAAAATAAACACTAAAATTTTTATTAACTCTTTAAAAAATCTAATCAGTAAGAGAAATAAATAAATTACGATTATCTAAAAGTGAGTTGAACTCATTGCGACGACTGACTTCTTTTAAGATTACTTTGAAATTAGTAAAAAATGTGTAAGGTTTTGTTAGATCACTTATATCTTTTTCAAGCCTACTTATATCAGGCTCAAGAGACTTAAGCTTGTCGTAAGTAATTGTATTAAGTCCATTCAAAATTTGTGTAAATTTCTACTAGTATTACTGCATTCTTTAGAATTATTTGAATTTTGATTCCCATATTGAAGTGATATAATTGCCTAAAGCATCTATGTATTAAGTTATTTGCTTTTCTATTTTTTCTTAGTCTTTAAGCTTATCTTAACATTATAGCATACAGTTGTCTAATGATGTTTTGAGAGTATATTCATCTTGTTAATTATCTATTATGTATTGAATACATTTTCTTAAATTTTTATACTCTTCATAAACTCCATTAAAAGATGTTAAAGTATAATTCTTTCCTTCTAAGCATTAATCATCAAATTTTTTTATTGTCTCTATATTTCTAATAAAATATTAATTAATTAATTTTTGAGTCCACCAGAAACTCGCTTTATTTAGCTTTATGTATTTTTTGCGTTTATGATTTTTGATTATCGTAAAAAATTAACTTTGATCAGAAATTAATTAGTTTAAATTCAAAATTAATATATCAAATTTTGTTTAAAAATTTACTCATTTGAGAGCTATTAAATAGTCGCTTGTTAGTCTTTGATCTATCTTTTCAAAGAGGAAATTTCTTCTTATTCTTTGGAATGAGTTTTCTTAATTTTTTCATAATGATTAATACAGTGAGATTTCCACTGATCCATTTTGGAAACGTCATAGTAAATATCGTACAGATACTTTTTATTATCCTTTTTGAGGACATCAGGTAATTCTACATTTTTTCCCTAGTATATAGATTATATGAATGAATATTTTTTGTTAATCACCATAAAATAGAATATTACAATCTTTAAGCTCTCTTCGTATTTTTAAACTGACTTTGAAACCACTTCATTTAAGTTTTTAATTTTTTAATGCATCTCTGTGGATAGATTTTTTGAAACCTAGTATTCGTTTATGACCCTCATGAGAAGGCATTCAATAGATTTATATTAAATTTCATATTCTTTGCTAGCTCTCTCTACCTTCTACCATTTCTAAATGAACTCATAAGCCTTTCTCTATTTTTAAAAAATAAAAAATTCGAATAAAAATAAAACAAAGCAAAAGATAAAATGAAAGATACCTTAATAGAACTATAAAATTTGTAAAACTTTTGCTCTAACTCTAAAATATTTTAGTTTTTTAATTGCACTAGTTGCTTTTAGCCATCATTTAGCTCTACAGGATATTAATAATCAGTATCAGCATATTTTGAATCTAGTTCTAATTTTTGTAAATTGTTTATTGAATTGATGCATTAAAGAAAATCAAAATTATTTTACTTATTTAAGGTTTTTTGGCATCAAGAGATATCTTATTAAATTACTTTAGCTAATTCTCTTGCTCTTACTAAAAGAAATTCACCGCAGCTTCAGTGTTATCCATTAAAAGCTTAACATTGAAGACAAATATATTCTTTTTAAATTAATTATAATATATTAAATAACATATCATTAAATAGCTAATTAATGCTCATAAAAGTGTTTTTGTTAAATGTATTTCAAACTTTTATAATTTTACATGGAACATTTTATATTTGGTAGAGTCAATAAGCCTTTGAGTTTATGCTAGAGCATTATCTCGCTCTATTTCTGCTAGCACATCATCAGGTTAGATCAAGTAACCTGTCTTTGTTGTTAAAAACTAGTTTGGTATTTCAATTTTAATATCCTTTAAAATGTTTTCCTAAATAAATGAAATCCTAATTTTGAATATGGAAAAAATTGGATATTTATTTTATCATTTAATGTCAAAAATTTTTATTACTTTTTATCAGCACTAACATTTGAATATGAGTATAGATATCCTAACTCACCATGATATACTATGATATCAAGCTAGTTGTTTAAGATAGGAAGTGCTTACGCTGCTCTGTCTTTTTCTTTACCCTAAACCTACTACTAAGATTAAGACATTTGCTAAGATTTTTTAGTATTTTTGTCAATTAATTATCTTTCCCTTTGTCCTTTTTGTTAATATTGATAATACTTTGTATGCTTTTTGGTGTGTTATTGTCAATATTACAATTTTTTAAATAATTAAGTTTTTTGTAATTAATTCTTTGCTAATTATTAATTTAATAACTCTTTTCTTTATTTTCTCTTCTATTTAACAAGTAAATTTACAAGAAGGATATAAATCAATTAATTAATTAAACAATCAATACATCAATATTAATAATATTTACAAAAAATTTAAACTGAAATTTTAAAAATTCACAAGTAAATTTTGATTTTCTTTTAAATTGCGTATTTTACTTTTTGCAACAAATCAAAAATGAATTATCTTAATTTAAAAGAAGATTTATTCGCTTCGCGGTCTTTAAAATTTGAGGTAAACAATAGCCATAATCTTAGTTTAAATAAAATTATAATTTGAATGCAACATCAAAATAATACACAAATTCAATTTTTCATAAATATAAAAAATACAAATGAGTTCTAAATTAAAAAAGAAAAAAGAGATTTAAGTATTGACAAAAAAGTCGTTCTTTTGTTATTGATTAATCTATTCCAAATTCATGAAACTGTAAATTTATTGATTTAATTAAATTTAATTTATGAGTATATACATACATTTGAGATAAAATTTATAGTAAGTATTTTAATTATTTTGATTAAGGTAATTAGTATTATTTAGATATTTATTTACATTCATTTCATATTGCCTCCTTGCTTTGTTTTAAGACTAAATTTTTAATTCTCTCTTTTCAATTTTGGATTTAAATTTATTTTTTTTGATTAAAAGTCAATGAAAGACTTAAGAGAGTTATGTAGCAGAGCCTTTTGTATAAAATTATATGCTTAATTTCAATAAAAAATTTCATTTTAGGCTTTAATTAGAGGAATCGGAGAAAAACTTTAAGATAATGTTGTATTTTATTAAATTTTTTTTTGCAGAATAATTTTTTTTTCTTCTAATTCCTTTAATGTGATTGGTTTCTTTAAAGATGAAGTAATCCCGAATCTTATAAAGCAAGATGAATCAAAGTACTAATTAGAGCATATAAAAATTAAGCTTTCAAATTGAATTTTATTTTATTAAAATATTTATTTGATCGAGTCAATCAAGTGATTATTTCCTTCATTTAGCATTTTGTTGTCAATAAAAATATATTGATATTAATATTTATTTTAATAATATTAATTTTCTATTAATGAAATGCATTCCTCTACTGTATAAGCAGATTGGAATGATTCATCCTCTTGTTCTTTCGCATATTGAGAAAGAACTTGTTAAAACATAGTATGATATAACTAGTGCTTATCTACAAATAAAATTTATTTTTTTTCTAAATTTAAAGGCTAGTTATACTTGACCGATTGAGCTATCTCCAATTTTGGAAGAATCTTAGAATGTTGGGTTGCTGAAAACAAAGGAGTAGGCTAATTTAAATACATTAATGCACTTTAATCTCCGTTTCCTTGATTTCCACCACTAACTATTAAATTCTTAATTTGATTATGATCGTTATTATTATTCAAAACAAATCCTCTATTTATTTTTTAAAAATCCTAATCTATTTTTTTATTTAAACTTATATGGCTCTGCTAGCCTGTAAACTAATCTCCTACTGTATTCAGCAAAACCTATTTATTTTATGGGTTTTAAATTACTTGTTTTTCAGAAGCAATATTGATTTCTAGTTATTTTTCATTTTTTTGATTCTGTAAAAATATTATTGAATCCTGCCCACTTGCATTTTAATTTTGTTTGCTGTTAATAATAACCTCATCTTAATACTGAAGTTTTAAGTTTTAGTTATTTGGATATAAACTTAGAGAAGAAGGTAAATCTTTATAAGAATTATAATCCACGCCGCCTTCTACAGTTTTCTTTTTAAGACGCGGAGAATTTGTAGAAGTTGATGATTAAAGAGAATATTTATTAAATGTCATTTACTTATTTTGAAAAAATAATTCTTTATTTGCTTTACTGCTTTATTAAAATATATTTTTTTATTACGGAGAAGTTTAAGAGTTTAATATATCTGCTTATTTTCTCCCATCTTTATCTAAGTATTTCATTGCCTATTTATTTTTTTTTTCATTTTTCTTTTGATCACTAATATTTTCATCGTTATCATTTTGAGTTACAGTTACTTCCTTAGATATCTCTAAGACCTACACTTCAGGTATATTTTCCAGTTTTAGAGTTTACCTGTTATTATTCTTTAACCCAATTTAATTAGTGTCATCTAAATCATCTTAATTGTGAGTGCTAAAAACTGTTGTAGCTACATTAAAATCAAATGGTAGTCCAGATAAAGATTTAGGATTTTGAGTTATCTTCTTGCATATATTCCTTTGTTAGTTTAGATTATTATTTGTAACATCAAGCAATCCTTGCTCTTCAGCTTTATAGATTTCATTCAAGCTATTAATATTTGATATCATACTCTGCTTTCTGGATTCGTGCTGAGTGATATGTAAAATACTTTTTGTTTGAGGGAAGTTATGTAAACTAGTTGGTTAAACCTTTTAAGGTATTAAATCGATCTAAATTAAGCCTTCTTGGCAGTCATCTTCTCTTTCATTGACTTCTAATTTATGTCGAGGTGGTTATCTGTAGCTGTAATAAATAGGAGAATAAGTATCAGTCGTTTGTCTCAAGAAAATATTTTAGCTATTATCTGCTGGATGAGCTGTAAACTTTGAGGAAATATCTTTTTCATAAGAATGAATGACCACTTAGCTTTCGATCAAAAAAGATAAGCAAGGAAAACCTTTTTCGTTTTTTTCAAATTAAAGACCATTGTTTAGCTTTGTGCTACTCTTTAAATTTATTTAATTAAATAATGGTCCAACTAATTTTTGAGCAATTATATCGCAGACTTAAATATTGTTAATTTATTCAAATATCTCATCAATTTATTGCTGCATTGAGGCCTTCTTTTTGTAAAATGAGCTTTTTCTGCTAATATTGATATGTTAGTAAGGACTATTTTGATTTGGATAATTTTAGTTGAAACCACAATATGGACTTCCAAACATAAAAGATTTATTTTGATCTGCTTGCTCTTATGAATTTTTCAAACTTTAAGTAAATATTTATTATATTCTTTATTATTCTTCTCCACCTTAAAGAGGTGAGGAGAAACTAAGGTACACATTAAATTGTAATAAAAATGCATTTAATTTAGTTTAGTTTAAATTCTAATTATCTTCTCCATAAGAAAAATCATGGTCACCGCTTTACAATGACTAATTTTTAATACTTATAATTATACTCTAATTTTCTTAAATAAAGTTCATGTAATTTTAAATTATTATCGTTAAAATAATTTTAAGCTTTTCAAAGTCTGTGCTAACTTAACTTGGTACATCGTTGTCTGTTTCAATTTTTAATAGAATCTTTTTACTCTTAGCCTCTAAGTTAAAAATGTCAATGATTTCATCTAATTTATTAAGTTAAAAAGATAAAGCAAATTTTAAAAATAAATAATGTGATAACTAAAAAATCATTAAAATTAAAATAACTCCACTAAATAACTAATTTTTTAAATTATATTTGAAAGATAAATACATAATTCCTAAAAAGAGCTTAACTATTTCTGAATAATATCTTAATAAATTTGTTCATATAAATTGTGGGATCAAATAAAACTTAACTTAAATAAGTTAATTATGAAACAAAGAATGTTAAAATTAAATAAAAAATAAATTAAAATTATGTGGTTATTTTATCTAAAAAATCCAACTGATTTATCAACCAATATCTTTGAATTTTGATATTTTCAAATAAGTGATTTTATTAAATTTGTTAACCTATTAAGCATTATCACCTTTAATATTTTAAAATAAGTGATTTACAAAATTTGGTAACTTATTAAGTTATATCATCTTATTATTTTGATATTTTCAAATAAATGATTTTATTAAACTTGTTAATTAATATGACTGTATTTCTAATCATATATTTTAAATAAAATGAGCATTTTAAAACTATTTCAGTTTTATTTATAATAAATTAAGATATCTAATAGAATATTTATTTGTTAAAAATATATTTTTATTTTTAAATTAAATAAGAACATAAACTAATTCATGATGATAAATTTTTGGTTTATAATTTCATCAGCTTTAAAAAATTATGCCTTTAATTTCTAAACAAGTATTAAAATAAAATAATTAAAATTAATAAGTGAGAATTGCCAATTTATTAAAGTAATGATTGAAAGAATAAAAGAATTTACACTGCAAAAATTCGATGAGATTTTCAACTTACAGGTTAAGCTAAAAAGGCTTCTTTTTATTGCTTATTTCAAATAAAATTTGTAAAGTATTTTGTAAAATATGAGCTTATGATAAAAGAGGGTCTATATGAAACTTAGAAAAATCAGTTTAGCAAAATTGTTTAGATTCTTAGAGTTTTTGAATAAGATAGTGAATGGAATAATATGTTTCTTCTGTGAATCCTCTAATTATGGATTATTATCTATTATACAGGGCTTCAAGATTGCAGTAGGATTGAAAAAGAGTTTTGTTTGTAGCGTCAATCAAAAAAAATATTTTACTATCTTTAACAATTGGTGTTACTCGCAAGAATAAATATATTGATTGTTAGTTATTGCTTACAGATGTGAATTTGACATAAAAATTTTTTTGATGGCTATATAAAATTTCTGCTTAACCTTGGCCTTTTTTGGAAGAATTTAATGGTGATTTTTTTTAAGCTTTAAGTTAAGATGTAATAGCATTTATCTCTTTCAAAATTATTGTTTCGTTACTTATTCCATTAAGTTAATTCAAATATTATCTTTATGAAGTGGCATTTATTTTTAAATCTTTCTACTTTTGTTTTGGTGTTATTTATTCATAATATTTTGATTGAAATGATTAGTCTATAAATTCATTAATTTAATTTTAATTGGGATTTCCTTCTAATGAATTATTGTTAAAATGATGATATATCTTAAAGAATTGGCCAGCGTTCAAGCGATTATATTTTTCATGAAAATTTGTCATAGGAGAAGTATCCATATCCATGATTTCTATAATCGTTCCTCTTCTCTATTGACTGTCTTTCCTCACAGTGTCATAATTATTAATTTAGTTAAAGTTAAACACCTGTGATTGAGGATGTTCTTAGCTTAATTATTTGCTTTTGTCTTAATATTGTGTCTGACCTTCTCCTTCTCCGTTAGTGCTGATAAGACCAGAATAAAATATTATATTCAGACATTCTTAGAATGAATCAGCTTCAAAAAATTTCAGCATATCATTATTCATTTTTAGAAGATTAAGATTTTCATCAATAATACAGTAACCCTCGCTAATTGACTCTATGAGATCTATCAGAAAACTTTCCTTAAGATATTTTAAAAAAGTGTAAACGTAAATCTAAATTCAAGGATATTTTTGTTTTTTTTCCCCAACTTTCCTCATTCATAAATTTGTAATAATTAATAAAATAAACTTTTTCAGTTAATTTTTAATGCTTAGAAGAATTAATAAACAATCTAAAATTTTACAATAAATCATTCGAAAAGTAAATTTTTAGTTTATATGTTGGTTAGAATTCTTTTAATTTAATATTTTGGCAACAGAAATAGTAATTGTTAATTAATGAGTCAATATTATTTCTTATTTATATTTCTATGATAATTTATGTTATTTAAATGCCATTAAAACACAAAAATAATTTTAACCGTGCTTGATTTAAATATAATCTTCTTTATGAAATTTTAAAAATGCATAGATTATTTAATTGTGTATTTATTAAGACCCGCCAGTTTTATTTGATTTAATAGGAATATTTTAATTAATTTTTTATGCGAAATTTGCTACTTACAAAAATTTGTTAGAGCAAAATATGTTATTAAATATAATTTATTTATTTACTGCTTCAAAACACTATAAATTATTGTCTTTTTAATTAAAATCAAGCTTTTTCTATGAAGTTTCATCATTTAATTGTACAAAATTTTAAAGATTTTTTTTTCAATTTTCAATTAAGATATGAAAACTTTTTTCTGTAATTAAAAATGAGAAATGCATTTTGAATGAAAAATAACTAAAAAAATAATGATAGTACAGCTTTATATTTAACAAATTTATTGAAGTTACCTTTAAATCAAAGAGCTCACTGCAAAGCTATTTAGAATTCTGGATATTTTAATTGGTGCTTTTTTATGCCTCATTTAAAATTTTACGCTTTTTTGGCTTAAATATTTCTGATTATGGCTTTTTAGTTACGGGCATAGGTATTTTCTCATTATTTTCTGATACAATGTCTGCAAGATTAGAGTTTTAGGTTTGGTTTTATGGTTATTTTAATCTTAGACATAGATCACTTATTATGTCTTTGTATGCAAAAATAGTACTTTTATATGCTTCATCTACACTATCTTTAAACTAGAAGCGAATAGTATAAACTATCATCATTAAGCATAAGCTTGAGAAAATAATTTAGATATTTGAAGTAAAATATCTATACCATTCTAAAGACTAGCGAATTGGAATATAAACAATAAAGGTTAAAAAAATTAGAAAGAAATATTTCTTTTTCTATAGAATGAAAGCATAAGAACAGCTAATTATAGCTGCTCTTAGTATTAATTCGATTAGCATATACTTGTAATTAGCCTAATAAATAGAATCTTTTAAGAGAATAAACTCTGAAAGAAATAAAAATTCAATATAATAAAAGATCAAAAACAGCAAATCGCATTTTTAATTAATTTTTAAACATCTCTTCTTGTCACTTTGTGGAGACTCAAATCTCCAATAAATATTAGCCAGCATTCCTATAACAAAGAATGCAACTTAAATGCCTATCATCCCACTTAAGACAAGCCAAAATTCTTACCATTCTTACTTTAAATCATCTATAAAGTAAGATCCAATAAATAATATACATAGATTTAAAACTGACTAAATCAACCTGTATGAAGAGACTGCCGACTTTTACAAAATAGTTAAAAAATAAATTGAAATTTTTAAAAATCAAACTGAAAAAATTTATTTTAAATTAATGTAATTGAAGATTAATTCTCTAATTATTTTTATATGCTTTACAATTTTTTCATATGATTTACAATTTTTTCAGATATTTTACAATTTTTTCATATACTTTACAATTTGTTCATATGCTTTACAATTTGTTCATATGCTTGGAATTAATTTGCAATTTTTTTATTAAACAAAAGCAATTCGTATAAAAAAAAGTGGTTAATCGTTTGATAATTTTCTAATTTAAATAAGTTGTTCTATGTTAATTTGTTTGTAGAGTACTTGGATATTATTTATTAACTTATTTATATATATGCATTTATTTATTTATTTATATTTAGTCTAAAAATCTTCTAAAATGGTAAATAATTAGGAATTGGAAATTGCTTAAAACTAATCATTTACATATGTTTTTGATAAAGCCTAAACATTTTGAGTTTTTCTTAACTCATTCATTTGATTGGGTTATAGATACATCTCCAAATCATTAAAATTCTTACACAAGTATTTTGCAAGGTTTTCATTTAAACCTTTTTCATATCCTTCTTCATACATTTTTCGAGACTCTAAAATGGAACTCTAGTTGGCATTACTATTTACTTTTGATCTGCTTTACTTATATGATTTAAGCTGGACATTCAAGTCTTGTTAGGATTTGATATTTGTCTGTGACAATAAAGCAGAATTAATGCGATTCCTACTATTATAATTCTTTTATGTAGAATTTTATTTATTGAGTAAATTAATGACCCTATCATCCTTATTCAAATCTATTGGTGAAGGACTTTCATCAATCTGTCCCAATTTATTTAGCGTATTATTTTTATTTTGGTTACATATGTTTTATGATTCCAAAGTTTTGAGCTTAGCTTCTGAATTCATCTAACTTATGATTAAGTTATTTATAATTTTATGCACTGATTTTTAATACAAAAAATTACTAAATCAAATAATCAATTAATATCTCTTTTCACCGAAATAATTTTTCCTTAATTCTTTGTAATCTATTTTTTGACTTTACAATCTTTCTTGAATTAAAGTGATTCCAAAAATCTTAACCAATTAATTTCATTATTCACAGATAATTGGGGTTTTTTGGACACTTATGGTCAATTTTAGTTGACACATTTTTCTCATTCACTACTATCAAAAACTAGAAAACAACTCGATTGTAAAACAAATATTGATATTAAAATAATCCTTTATTAACTACTTATATAAATAACTAACTCCTTATTTTATTGAACTGCTCATATCATCATTTAGTAATTTATCAAAATACTTAAATTATAGTGCCATTCTTTATTTTAAATATTACTAATTACAAACTTGGACAGGATACCACCCTTAAATTTGGAGTTAGGATAAGTAAAAATCCAATTATTATGAAAATATTTGTTTAGAAGTTCAATATATTTTTCAAAATTTTTTTATATCCAGTAATAATATTCAAAAATACATTACTTATGTTCTAAGCTTATTTTAATTAATTTTTCATATATTTGTAAATATTATATAAAATTTAAATGATTTATCTAAAATAGCATTTATGGGAAATGTCACAAAAAGTACGCTTCAACAATAATTGTCTGAAAATTAGTTTTTAAATTAATTTAAATATTTTTCAAATTAGTATTCTTAATAGTAAGTAAATTAACAGCTATCTTTTTAAAATGAAAGCTTAAAGTATAAATAAAAGTAAAATACATATAATACATTTTGTAACTATCTAAAAAATTAAAATATTATTCTGGTTTTTTTAAGATCCTAAAAATTCTTATAAATTTAAAAGTTTCCAATATTTTATTTAAAAAGTAAATATACTTGAGAGCTTAAAAAATGGCAATTATTTAGATATCATAGATAAATATTTTATATATTAAAATAGAGCTCAATATAAAAATTGAGTACTATTGTTTTTATTTGAATATAAAATTAATACCAATAAAATAAAAGAAGACATTTTAAATTATCCTTAATTGAGATAGGTTATATTTTAGTAGATTGAAAGATAAGTCTTATTGAATAAAAAGACATAATTACTAAATAAATTTACTCTTTATTTGTAGATATATTTTAAAGCTAATTATTAATATTACAACTTAAATACCAGAAAAAATAATAAACAGAGAGAAGATGATATTAATTAACATAAAAAATTAAAATTTTCTTAAATCAATCAAACATAATATTAAAATGAGTTTTTTAACATTATATTTATTATTAACAATCGAATTAATTTACTTTGATATTTGTAAACTTAAAATTAATTTTAGTTTTTCAAAAATAAAGATTAGAATTATTTTTTTTTTAATAAAAAGTATATTTTTATATAAAAAAACACATTTTTTAAACTAGATAAATGCAAGAGTTTTTTGAACTGTTAAAATTAATTCAAAAGTTAATACTATTTTATTTTAATGATTAAAATAATAGCCTAAAGATGAAATAAGAAGAAATTTTCAAATAAGTTTTTAGAAAATAATTTTTCTGAATTAGTAAGTATAAATAATATAAACAAATACATTCTGAATATATTCTTTTAATAAATAAAAGATATTTGTATTTTATTTGGTGTTAAATTTAATTTTTTAATTTCTATATAAACTTAATATAATTTATGATCCTTTGTTTATATACTTAATTATAAATTATAATTAATATGAAAATATTAATTTGTTTTTGTGTTAAAACATTAAATTAAAATGGAAACATTTTAGTCTAAAATTTATTGAGATGTTTTTTATTATTACAACTTTAAATAGAAATGTGAGGTTGTTTTCTTGTTTGCTAAATTTAATTAAAAATTGTAATTACTTAATTATAATGTATTATGAATTGCAATATCCTCGCTTAAAGTAGAAATTCTTTTACATTGCATAAATTACAAAAAAGAATATAAATATAAATTATTTTAAAGGCGAGACAACAGAAATTACTTTTTTAAATTATATTAAGATACTACAAAATTTATTAATTAGGATTTATAAACATTTAATTCAAATAACATTTCCTTATTATTTATATAATCCATAGTTTTCTCTTGATTTTCCTGATTTACTTTACCAATCTTAAACTTCCATTGAATGCTTTGTTAAGTAATCAATGGCAATAACTTTCTTTCTTTCTTTTAAATCAGGACAATATGCTGTTAATACAATAGTTTCTCCCTCTTTAAATTCAAATTTAGTAATACCCTTATAGAAAACTTCAATTTCTTCTTTAAAATCTGTAATTACGAATCTTGTTTCTAAAGACCCTCTCTACATTTTGGTACTGCCAACTTTTAATACTCCGAATATTTAAAATTTAGATTCTGGTTTGATATAATCACTTAGCATATAATCTTAAACGCTCATAGTGACTTGTTTATCTTAGAACATGCTACCTCCATATGTGGCAGCAATATGTGCTCCACCTATAACAAGAAGTGCTCTAAAAATACCTGCTCTTGACTATATTGATCTACCTGCAGTACCTAATTGTATAGCTTAAGCAGTAGCTGTAGAAAACATTGCTCTATTTTAAACTAAAAATGATCCTAATTTGTTACTTCTTTATGAGAATTTCTAAAATATTTTGAACATTCCTTAATATTAAAATCTATTTAAATCTTAACTATGGCTTTTTATTCTTCACCTTGTTTGGTTTAGTAGCAATTATTAAATTTATTAGAGTTCTAATTGTTTTATTATTTTATATCTAAAAGAATTTAACTACCAGTAAATGAATGAAAATTTTTGATTGTTAGTTTTCTAGAATTTGTTATTTTACAAATGTATAATTTGATTCTTAAAATTTGAACATATATAAATATAATAAATACAACCTATGAAATTAAAAAAATATTAACATACAACAAAAAGACTAAAATTTATTTTAATTAATTATGAAAGTAATGGATTGGCGTAAAAAATGTTTTAAATTATTTTAATAAAAATACAAATAAAGGATTTTTTAATTATTCTACAATTTTTTTAATTTTTATTCAATTTTTAAAATTTAGTAAATTCATGAAATTTCTTTCGTTATCAAGTAATAAAATTAAATAAAAATCCTATCTGCTTTTCATTATTTTTAGATACCCATTCTCTCTAATTGGTGTTTCTTAGTGATAAATATACTCTCAAATATTTACTTTTTTAGGTTTTTTCAAAATTAATTCTAAAGTATTTTTTAGTTTTATTTTTAAAAAAATATCTTCAGTTTTAACTCATAATAATCATGAAAAATATTAAAGTCAAGTATTTAGTATGTGGTAAATATTATTGTTTCTAATTTTTATCTACAGTGTTTATTTATTTAATATAGTTACTAAAAATAATAAATGAAAAAAATTAGGATTTATTTAGAAATTTTTAAGATCTTTAATTATGGTTTTGCACAGTATATATATGAAGAACACTTTAATTTATAAATAAAAGTAGCTGTAAATTCATTTATTTATTTAAATTAACTTAAATATATATTTTTTTAATTATTTTTTAAAACTGAAAAAAGGCTAATTGAAATTCACGTTATTTATTTTTCATTTTCTATTTTATCTTTTTAGTTGTACTTTAGATAGGTCAATTTACAATCTGATACTAAGCATTTATGATATAAAATAAAATAATAATATTTAGATTAAGGAATTATTTATCTATTATATTTGAGAAGGTATATAAGTACTACCAATTTATATTTATTCAAAAGTTTTGTGTTAAAGATAATTTATATATAGAAATTACAGCTTTGAATACAAAAACTGACTGAAAGAAAGGGATTTAGCAAAAGACTATAATTTATTACATCTGAAAATTAAAGGAGATTTTGATTTTTTATGTTTTAATTTAATTAATTAAATAGGTTGCTTTTTTTATCAATATATTAAGTAATAAATTCTTCATTGATTAATCAAAAAAAAAATATCAATTTTTTCTTGTAATTGAATATTAACTTTTCAAAGTTTACTTTTAAAAACAAATTTCTAAGTGTTTATTTGCTTAGATTCAATTATTAATAAAAAATATTATGGATGCGGAGGTGTCAGAAACCTCACAGTAAAAATAAGCTTTTTGCAAGCCATAGTAAATTTTTTAGCTGAATTAAGGAGTGGATATAGCAACGCAGCTGGTTGTTACTGAAGTATAAGGTCATAGTGATATGGAAAGTTAAATCTTGACAAAAAGAAATAGCACTTAAGTAATTAAAGTTAAAGATATAAATCAAATAAATTGGATGTTTCAATTCATAAACCAGAAATTTGGGTATGAAATAAGTAAATTTTTACATATATATTTAAATAAAATTAGGAAGAGCAGCAAGAAGATGAAAATTAAGCCATATTAAGTAATAATAAGCTTGATGAAAGTAATGAAGAAAATCAAACAGAATAACATCTGCAAAAGTATCTTAATTAATTAGGAAAAGATGCAAAACTTTTTATGCAATAAAAAATTTTATCTATAGTTTATTTGTGAAAGGAAACTAATTTGATTTTATTTAAATTAAAGTAGTCATTTAGGTGTTTTAAAGTAGAATTATGAAGAAACCATTTAGCTTAAAAATAAAAATATAGAATAATCAGATAAAGATTTGAGTTTGAAATATGGATCAAATAGTTATCAAGAAAATTATAATCTTTTTTAGACATATGACACTAATTTTAATTTGAAGAGGAATTTATTATTTACACCGAAAGATTTAAAAAGCTAAGCAATGTACTCATACGATATGCCACCTAATTTAGATGCTATTTAGGATTCAAGCAATTATACATAAAATTAATTTATCTCTTAAAGTCCTACTGACCTTACATTATCACAATTAACATCAAAAAGTTACTTCATAAATTCTATTATGAAAAAAAACTCAAAAGAATTGATAAAATAGTAAAAAGAATTAGAGGACATTGTGCTTTAATAAAATTAACAAAAAAGAAATGGATTTACAAAGAACGAGAAAATACAATAAAAGATGATAAAAAATTTTCAAAATCATTAAACAAATATGAAAGATAATTATTTCTAAATTTATGAATAAAATCAACCAAAAAAACAAAAAAAATTTAATTTATAGAGCTTTGATAACAGTAAATTTCAAGTTTGGATGAATTAAAATCAAACAAGCAACAGTTCTAGGGAAGATCTAAGTGAATAAAAAAGTAAAAAGCTCGCAATATATAAAGATAAAGCTAAAAACAAGAGCTAATTAATTTAGCTTACTCCTATTTTAGAAAAAAGCAATAAATAAGCTTAATCTTAGAAAATTTTTAATATATTCTCAAACAAGTAAGATATACTCAAACACAAGTAAAATATATCCTCAAATGAAATATCTAAAGGTTAGATTGAATACGCAAAATAGTAAAAATAATAAGAAAGAAATTAATTGCCGCTTGTAACTCAATCCTTTTCAAATTAAAATAATTTTTCATTAGATCACCAGAAATAAATAAACTTTTTCTAATAAACAAGTAAATAGCCCATAAAGCAGATTTAAAGCAGCAAAATAAATTCAACAATTAATTAACAACTTAAAAATAACTCATTTTAAGAAATTTAAAATACAAAAACAAAAACTTCATCAAAAAATTAAGAAAAGTTAAATAACATCTTGAAAGTAAATGTAACAAATAATCCTTAATATAAATAAAAAAAATTAATCTACTTTTCTAAAACTGAAAATTCTGACAGATCAAATGATGGTGATGACTAATTTTCAATTTTTGAAAATTAAAATAATGTAGACTCAGCGTATTCTTAGTCTAAAGAAGTAAATAGCCTAAGATAAATTAAAAAAAATGATTTAATCTTTGAACAAATTTAAATTGATTAACGAGAGAATAAAGAAATATAATTTAGAATAAAAAAAGAATAAAAAAATAATAATCATCAATAGAAGTAAATTGAAACATTTTAAAATAACCAAGTTAACAAGCCAATAATTTTTGAGATCAATAAATAACTAAATTTAATTAATGCTTCAGAAAATAAATTAAATTAATAGAACGAATAAAATTAATTATTTTAGAAAGAACAGAGTTATGAAATAAATGAAAAAATTAATTTAGACACTCCAAAAAATAATCATTTAAAAATAAGCTAGAGTGAAGATGGAAAATGGAAGATAGAAAATTCTGACAATATGGATATGGAAGCAAGTAGGTCTTCTTCTATGAATTAAAATAAAATTAATTTTAGAAAGCAGTCTTCATAGCTTTCTCCTAGCGTATTCAGTATAAATACACATAATACTCTTTTAAATTAAAATGTGATTGATAACTCTAATAACAATAATGAAATTAATAAATAATTTTCTATTACAAAAAAAAGAAGCCTTTCAGATAATTCATTAGATGATATAAAACTACAATATTCTGTTGAAATTCACCACATAAAAAGCAGTGAAAACTTAAAAAATTAATAAACAAATAATCAAGATTAGAACTACAAATAATAGAGGTAAGTGTCAATTTAACAAAATGATAGAAGTCTGAATGATATTCCTTTAAATTAAAATACTTCAACTTCTATTATTTCTTAGAAAAATATTGAAATAAATTCTAATAACATTCAACAAAGTCATTTTTAAAATAAATCTTCTGATATTTTCAACGAGCTACCAACTAATAGGATTTCATCTTTAAAATATATTGATAATTAATATGAAAAATATAGTCAAAATGAACAGATTTAACTATAAAAATAACAGTCATAACAATAATAATAAAGAGATTATTAAATAATATCTATAAATTCATAATCTGTAAATAATCAAACCAATCCAAATTAAGGAAGCTTAGAAAAAAATGTTAAAAATAACAATTAAGAGTAAAATAATTTCAATAAAGAAAATGAGAACGTCAAAATTGTACTGAAAATTATTGAGAGTAGTGCAAATTCAGATTCTACAAATGTAGAGTAATAAGTATAAAATAAATTGTCACAAAATTTAGAAAATGTAAACAAAAATAGTCATACTACTGAATATTGTTAAGACTAAGACATTTTATAGTAGTAAGATTAAATGAAAAATGAAAAAATAGATTTTAGCATGACCACAGTTTAAGAAAAATCAGAAGCTACATCTAATAAATCAATACACATTAATTAAAATGAATTTTCAACTCTGTAAAGAAGAAAGAGCAATCCCACTTTAAAAAATTACCAAATTCCAGATTCTTCTAATGCTATGCAAAATTAAAATATAAAAGAAGATTAATCTGTTTAATCCACGAAAAAACTCTCTATTTCTTAATCAGCTTTAAATGAAGTCAAAGATGAAGAAGAAATAACATCAAAAAGTAGTATTGATGGTAATTTAAAGTTTGATGAAAATAAAAAATTGAATAAAGAAGAATAAATAATTTTATATGATAGCATGTAAAATATTTTTCCTCAATAATTAAGTAATATTTCATTAAATATTGATCAGGACTAAATTTGCAATTAGCAAAGCGATAAGACGATAAAAATTAATTCATCAGCTTAGCTGCTGGATAAAGAAAAATAATAGTTTAGAATGAGAAGCGAAACCTTTAAGGGAAAACAGTAAGCTGAATTGTATATCAATGTAATGCCTCCAGATAATAATACTCCGTAATCGATACAAAATATATAGGAAGTTCAAAACTTTTCATAATTAAATAGAAATTTTGAAAATGGAACTGATAAATCTAATGAAATAAAGCTATTCAGTAGTTAAAATTTACAGGATGATAAAAGTGAATAAGAATATAAATAATTATAAATTTAAATTGATAAATGTAAATAATAAAGTTAAACTTTTTCCTCAAAGAATTTAGATGAGATTAGTTAAGGAGGAAGTAAAAAAAATATTCCTTTAATTAATAATCTACAAATTTAGTCAATCAATAACAAAGATAACTAAATTGATTTTAATCTTAAGTTATAATAAAAATTAAATATTGAGAAAAATACTAATTACTAAAAGCTTAATAGATTTGTTCAGTCAAGTGATGATTAATTAGATAATCACTCCTATTGGGATGAGAATGATAAAAATTAAAGGACTGAGTAACAATCAAACACCACAAAGCACAGTTAAAGAAAAAATACAAATTAGAATGACAGTCCACATTCTAGCTTTAATCAAGAATAAGACAGTCCTGCTTTAAGTTTGAAAAAATAGCTTTAATCAAGAAAAATTACATAAATTTAATCAAATAACTCATTATAACACGAGGAATATTAAAAAATATCATAGAAAACATCCATAGATAATAATAATAGCCGCAGATCATCACTATTAACTCCATAGTAGATTAAATAGGCAAAAAAAGAGAGTCGTTTTTAAACTCGCCTGAGTAATTTTAATTAGTAGTTCTTTGAAGCTGAAGACTCTCTAATTTTAAATATATACGGCTAAGAAACAGATAAATAAATTTAACTGAATGGGTTGTGCAACTTTAATGAGAATTAAAGTATTAATTAAGGATTCAAAACTGATTTAGAAGTTAGTTAAAATAATGCAGTCACATCAGAGAATGATTAAATTAATTAATCTATAAATGCAAATGCACACTAAAAAGATAGTTCTATGAAGAAATTAATCAATTAAATAGAATGTTTCCAACAGAATCCTTACCTGGAATCTTTTGATTCAAACAAAGGCAATAACATGTTTTAAAAGAATGTTAAAACATTATTTAGAAAAATCAATTAATACTTTAAAACAAAATATCACTAAGAAAATTTTGGATTTGATGGGTCAAAATCAACTGACACTAAAAATGGTTAATAAGAGGGGAATTAAAATAAAATTTAATAAAACATTCCCAGAATTTCTCTTCAAAATGGATTTGCTGTTGCATCAGAAAAGTTAATTTGGAAGGGTAAAAATAGTATTCAAAGCGATTTAGGGTAATCTGAGGATTTAGAGTAGGAGGAAAAGTAAATCAATTAAAACATAGAACTTAAAAAGAGTGATATTGAAAAACTAAATTAGAGACTTCAACGAAACAGCAAAGTTCCTGACAAATTCAACAACTAAAAAGCAGAAGATACTCCTTCTTAAAGAGAAATAATGTAAAAATAGAAAGCAACTAAAAAATAATTGTATTTTAACATTTTAATTTTAAATAATAATATTTAGAGTAGGACTTGATAAACAATCAACGTTAGATAGAGTAAATGGTTTTGTTAGAAACAGTAAAAAAAAGTAAAGCTAAAAGCTTGTAATTTAAATAAATCCACCAGCAGACGAACCCACTTAAATTTAGATTCCTCATATCAAGCTAGATTTTTCTGCAATAAAAAAGAAGAATGGAAATACTGAGTTTGTCCTTAATCAAAACAACAACAAAGAAGCTGAATCATTAGAGAGTAGTAATGAAGACGAGGATGAAATGGATGATTTAAAGAATGATAGCTAAGTTCCAAACAACTTCGGTTATAATAATGAATATATAGAAAAACATAGCAGCTAAGTATTAGATTTTTTAAACTAAAGTGGGAGTTCGTGGGATGAATAAGAGTTTAATTCATAATTTATTCCTTCAGAATAAAATTAAGCAAAACTGCTCAATAAAATGCACAAAATATCAATCAGAAAAATTGATAGCTACATAAAAGATAGACATAATAAGTTAAGCCTTGTTAGTGAGCAATCTTAAGAATAAAAATTGAGCACTCTAAAATTTCTTGATTAAAATTCTTGGAGATTTGTTAAAAATTATTAAATTACTTATTTGGAAAAACAGATTGACAAAGACTTTTTTTTCAAAGTTTCAAGGTAAAATTTATAATTTAAATATTATTTTTTTATTAAAAAATAATTTATTTATTTATTTATTTATTTATTCATAGATTAAGGAATGTGTTGAAAAACATAAAAAGTAAAGTAGATCCATCTGATAGATTCAAACTAGATTCTATAATTGCTTTAAATTAGACAAACATTAATGCTGGAGAAATATTCTTACAAAAAGATAGAGCTGTTGAGAGTAAAGCAAGCAAGGTTATGCAGTAGTCTATCTGTTTGAGTGATTCTAGAGAAAACGAAAGTTATGATTTTTATAATAAAGATCCTTACGAACATTAATTTTAGGAGGATTTGGTAAGTGAATAGTTCTTAGATGATAAAAAGAGAAAGAAGGATGAATGTAGCCAAGAAAGTAGCAGCGACGAAAGTTTTACTTCTGAAAGCAGTGACGAAGTAGAAGAAGTAGAAATGGAAGAATATTATCCCATTAGTGATTAAGATAAAGATTTAAACGATAGAACTTAGTTTTTGTATGACGAAGAAGATTACGAAGGAGGCAGATCAAGCTATTAGTTAAACGAAGGATACTTAGAGCCTGTAATGACGAATGAATCTTCTAACATGTTCACACAGCTATATGAAGAAATTTAACCTGTGCTAAGTGGCATTGAAAATGATTAGATAAATGATATCCTAAAAACTCGTAAAAACGATAAAAAAGCACATTAAGAAATCATTTAGCAAAGTTAAATTGGTAAATTTACTTTGATTTATTTTCAATTAATTTATTTTTTTTTTTAGAAAAAAAGTTTAAAACTATCAACAAAATGGTTGCCTAGCTGGATATTAAGAGCTCTTAAACAGATATGAGAAATATTTAAAGTGAATATAACGAATTGTTAGAAGGAGATTTTTAAGACAATTAAAGAATAGACCATGACTTCTTTAGAAAAGATTTTTTGAAGCAATAACAAAACTAATTTAACAAATTTGTAAATAATTATAAGTATTTTAAAGGCAAGCTAATTTAGAATTAATAGAAAAAATCTAATTTGGATAGTTCTGTAATTGGAATAGGCTCTTCTACCTTAGGTCTTCCACTTAATAGATAAAACTTGAAAGAAAAATCGCCAAAATCAATTGCAGACAATAACCTTGAAATAGTTTCTTTGAATAAATACAAAAGACAAGACTCTAAAAACTCTTAGCATTAAAATTTTTAGCAATCTTTCAATTTATATAATTAATAATAGCAATAGCATTCTACTTTATCAACCTAACCGGGAAGCTTACAATAACAATAAATGTAAATATAACCAACCTATGCATAGCAATACTATTAATAATCTCATTTATTATAACATTAATTTAATACATTACAGTAAAATGCTTCACCTTAATAAAATAATTTTATTTAAAATAATACTCTACCAACTCACCATGTTCACTATAACACTGTTTCTCCTTCCAATTAAAACGCAAATTAGTAATAGAAATAGTCATTTTCTAGTGGCGTAGATACAAATTTATACACAGGATCTTTTATGAAGAATATTTAAAATAGAGGATTTACTCAAAGTTTGAAAAATTTCTCTAGTATACCAAATAGAGGAGAAGGAACATCAAAGAACTAGATTACAATAAAAGCCGAAGATGATCCTAAAGCTTTTAAAAATATATAAAAAATGTAAAAAATTAACTAACTTCTTTAACCATCAAATAATTTTTATAAAATTGAAAATTATTTTTTTTAATAATCAATCAATTTAAATTAATTCAAATTCATATAAAAAGAAATATACATCAATAGCAAATATCTGAAATCTACCCTTCATATTCAAGTATTTAAGGTGGCAGCTACAATAAAACTTCTACTTTGCAATCACAACAATCAGCATTTAATCAATCTGATTCACTTCACAATAAAGTATTTATTTATTTTACATTTATTTATTAAATTATTTTTAAAAAATATATTTATTTTTTAATAGGAAATTTTAAATCAAGAAAATAGTAAGCAGCCTATTAAGTAAATTAATATTTTTTTTAACAAAATTTTAATTTAAAATTTTAAGAAACCAAGAAAATTAAGTATTCAGTCTCTAAAAGGTTAGCACGAACTAATCAGCAGACGAAAACTAGCTTACAGCTCCTTCTCCGACTCAGATAAGTATTAAAAAAGATTTAAGATCTACAGGAAGGAAGAGATCAATATTTAATACAGAAAACTCTTAAAGTCAACCGAATATTGCTATAGATTTAAATAAAAATCATCATACTCCACCATAACTCCATTCACCTATCTTTGCCAATAATCAAAATTAAGGAAACTCTTAATTTGGATAAAGGGTTTCGAATTAATTCAAAAATAATTACTTTTTTTAATAACCTTAGCCAGTTAATAATCTCACGCCACAACTTTAAATATCTCATTAAGCTTCTCTAATATAAAGGCAAAGTATTGGCTCTAATTAAACATAAAATCCTACTTATTACACTAACTTATAGTAACAGCAACAACAGTAATATCAAAGTTAATAAATAAATACTGCTATTTAGCTTACATCACCTAGTGATATTATTTAATCACCTTATAGATAACCAGCTCGCACTGGAACTCTTAATTCATATGGTTCTTTGAATAGTTAGAATAATCAAAATGGAATGAGTAATTAATTAACTTTGTAGACTTAAATGCAAAATTAAATAAATACTCCTACTAATAACTAAATTTCATAAATAATTGGAAGCGGAAAAGTGTAAACGAACGCTCTTGGGGCATAATTAAACTTCAATTAACAAGGGTTAGTAAACTAGTATTAAATTAACAACTCTAGGCTACAGATAAATACGGAGGCCTAGACTCCTCATAAGCTAGCTCTATTTTCTTCATTTTCAGTCAAAAAGGACATTGAAAAAGCAGTAAGAATATTAAATTTTCTATTTTAAATTAATTAATTAATTAATTTTTACACAAAATAAATTTGAATTTTGTTACATGTTAAAAACTTTTTATCAAATTAAAAAAATTCTTTTATAATTTTTTTTACCAATCAAATTTTTCAATTTACAAAAAGACCTCTATGGACAGATAGAACTTAGTAATGAGGACTAAGCTTTAGCAAAGTATAAGAAAGAGCTAATTAAGTTAGAAGGATTAAGTATTTGCAGCTATCAAAGAAAATAATATCCATGAGGTATTTTTTTAAATTTTAAAAACAAATTTTTAAATACTCAAATTTTAATGATGAAAAGATTGAAGATTTGTTAAATCAATATCACACACTTTCACTAGAATCAAAAGACGATGAGGGAAACACGTTTATAATAATAGCAGCATAGGTAGGGAGTAAAGAAATAGTAGAATATCTATTCTAGAAAGGAGCTGATATTAATGCTTCTAATGTAATAATATTCATAATACTTATATTACTAAGTTATTACATATTATTATCTAACTAATAATTTTTTAATTAGAATGAAGGTGATACAGCACTTCACAAAGCTAACTTTTACAAATATCACAATGTGGCTGACTTCTTAATTTAAAAAGGCGCATTATAAAACAAAGCGAACAACATAGGTCTAAATCCGTGGGCAAGCTATAATTAACCAAAGAGATGAAAATTAAGTACAAAAAAATGAAAGCAAGAAATTAGAAATAAAGAAAGAATATAAATTAATAAATAAAATAGCAAAATCATCTTTTAAAAGCAAAGTCTCCTTTGAAAATATTAGTCAATTTAATTTATTTAAAATATGCAAGTAAAGTAATATTATCACCCAAAATTTATAACAATAATTAAAAAATATTAGCGAAATAATTATTAAATAAAGAAATATTTATTATACTTTTAAATTCTCAATTAATATCTATATTATTTATCTTAAAATTTATAAAAACATGTATGAATTTCATTAAAAATTTTGTTAATTTACTTCAAAAAAAGTAAATTTTATTCAAAATTCTCCTGCAATTTTTTTAGCAGATTCTTCTTCATTTTTCATTTACAAACAATATTATTCATGGCTTCTTTTGTTTTTTTATAAATTCCTGTTGTCTAAAGAGTTCCTATAGTTTTTTTACTTATATCAGAGATATCTGTTACATCTTTTACCTTTTACTCAAAACCCAAACTAATTTTATTTGCTTTTTTATCATCTTTATTTGTTAGAAAAAGTTAATAAAAATAAATAAATTTTTCTTCGAATTTTTAAAAATTAAAAATAATACAAATTTTAAAAAAGTTTTTTTGAATGCAATTTTGATTTCATTCGAAAGAAAATGAGCTTGCATTCGGTGATTGCAATCTTGAGAGATTTTACATGAATATATATAATAAATATTCTTTGTTAAAAAAAAAATGATAAATTGTCAAACTTTATGACTCCAATTGTCCTATGTTACAAAAGACGTAAAGAAAAGAATAGAAAAGGCTATTCTTTAAAGTGGTTGAGGTTTTTATATATTTGCTTGATTGTAAATATAAATAATAGTTTTGTGAATATTAAATTGATAATAAATAACAATCAAAAAAATTGCTTATATATTGCTTTATAATAGTAACAAATATCAATCAAAAAGCTTATTAAAATTTAATCCTACCTTAACCAATCAATTCATTTGTGTATTTAAAACTTAGCTTCTTTTATATATGGGTGCATAGTGTTGCGTTAATCGAAAAGAAGGAAAAACTTTTTCTCCTCAAGTTTTAAGTTTTGACCCAAGGAAGAATGGACTCGCTATTGCATTTGTTTCTCTGCTTGAAGAAACTTGCATAGGATTAAAGGAGAAATTAGATTTACTATATGAAATTTCATAACGCTATGCTTATAATCACGAATGCTGCTTCCTTGATCCTGATTACCTTCAAGACAAATTTAGCCTTATTGAATTTTAGAGCACAGGAAGGAAATTCTAAGCTGGAATGGGCATGGCTAATGCTTTTGATAAAGAGATATAGTATCTTTTAGACGAGTACCTAATTTTAGATGAAGATAATTACTCAGTTATAATTCTCCTAATGTTTGGGTCTAGTTTGCATCCATTCTCACTCAAAAAGCGAACAACTGTAGAAGGAAATTGCAGCTATATAGTACATGATATTTTTCCAGCAATAAAACAATAGCCTTCTTCACCTAAAAAAAATTCATTTGAAGAGGATTAAAGTTTTAAAGGAGTGATTTGTAAAGAAATTGTCTTCTCTTCTTTACAGAAATTGCATCAATACCTTAATACTGTGAGTATGTATTACTACACATAAAACCCTTAGTAATTTACTTAAAAGGTTTAGCTTCTAACTTTCTAAGTCTCTGATGAAAAATCCTTTACATGTTCCGAGTCTGATCTTTCTTTTCTTCATGGACAAGAGTTTATTGAAAGTGTTGAAAAGGACATAAATCGCCTTAGCAGAGGTAACATTAACAAATCTATAAAAAAATCATTTGGACTACCTCATAAAAGTAGCTTTGGGCACAAAAGCGGTAATAAAAAATCTTTTGGAGATAAAGGCAAGAAATTATCTGAAGGATATTTAAATGATCAAATGAACTAGCAGCAGTAGCGCTCACATGCAGCTTTGCTTAAAGAATAAAAAATTACAACAACAATGAATAGCTCTACTGAAACTGAAAGTATTCAAAGAACAACCTAAGACACAATCAACAGCAAGGCTATTGCATGAGTAGCAACAGAAACAGGGCGCATAAATTTACTATACTTCCTACTTGTTACTTTATATTAAAATTAGCTTAATAATGTACAAATAAAATAGATCTAATACAAATAAGCATATGAATTTTCTATTCTTATCAAATCTATAAATATTTCTACTAATTAAATTTATAAAATTTTTAATCGCTTTACCTTTCGTTTCTCAAATATGCAATAATCATATACGATAGGTCTAGGTGATTTACAAATATTTTAGATTTGAATGAATATATTCGATTATTAGCTTTACAAATTATAATAAAAATCAGACTTCTTCTTCTTTATAAAAAACAGGTTCAAAGAATGAGCAAAAATAAATGTGTTATTTAATTAACAATATGTAAAATAAATCAAATAATATTAATCAAAAATCTAATACTTTATATTAAAAATATAATTAATATCTATCTATATCACTTTATATTAAATAATTAAATTTTATATATGAATAAATAAATGTCTTGCTTATATTTCATGTGTCTAATCTGCTTACTTTAATATATTATTACTTTTTTTCTTTAAGAATATTTAAATGCAATGAAAAGCTTAAGCAGCTTTAGCTAAGTTAAATTTGCTAAAATTTAATTATTAAAATTTTCACATCTATTTTTATTATATATGACAGATATACTGATAGATAATTAAATCAATAATATGCAATTTCTGTCCTAAAATTTGATTAATTTTTTTATTTTTGTAAATTATAATTAGTCCCCAGCGTTAATTATTGCGAGGATGAAGAAAAATAATATTCGAATTAGCTAGAATAATATAAAAAAGGATAATACTTTTTTATTATTAAATTTTTTTGAATTCATTTTAATAATTTTAGAAAGAATTTTTCTCATAATTTTTTGTTCTTTTATTTAAAATATAAAATTTAAAAAAATATTTTTTGTTTAAAAAAGACTAATATTTACAGTTCTAAATGAAATGTAATAGCTCACAAAAGTATTTATTTAAAAATAAATTTTTTATTTAAATTGAAAATATTGATCAATAAATTAAATGGAAAAAATAAAATTCAAAATTGTGTTTGTTTGCCAAAATATTATGAAGCGATCAGCTTACACCAATTTTTTAAATATCATTAATTTTTAATAAATATTTTTTTTATGGATTTTACTTGATCTGGGAATAAGAATAACGATATTGATTAGGAATAATACTAATTATTGTGGAATTTTATAAGAAAAGTAATAAATTAAAAAAAAGTAATAACAACCATAAAATTTTTTTTTGAAAAACTTATAAAAAACTAAATGACGATTTTGATCTTGAATTGGTAAGTAATCAAAACATTTTCAAAATTAAAAAAGTGTTATTGCAAAACAAAATTTATTCTTTTGCAGGTTAAGCTTATCATTTATATTTTGATACAGCTCTTGAATTAGCTAAAAATTTTAAGTACAAAAATTTGGTTCTATTAAAAATGTTAAGTTATTGCTAATTTTATTTACTGGAAATTAAAAATATAATTAGCAGTTTGGCAGTAAATATTTATGTTCACTAAAATATTTACATGTGTTACTCAATTATCTTTATTTATCATCTCGATTGTATTTAATGTAAATAATTTGAAACAAACAAAATAAAAGAACGAATAATTCATTTATTCATGTTTATTTGTAAAAAAAAATCAACTAAAATAAGTTTTTGTTTTTCTTTTGTAAAAAATAAAATTACAAAAAAGATTCTTTAAAGGAGTTAATTCAAATTAAATTTAATTGATAATCTACTTACATTATATAATTATGTGAATTAGTAAATAATACATATTAAAATTAGAAATAATCAGATATTTATAATTTAGTAAAATTTTTTGTTATTAAAATAAATTAGACATAAGCAAGCATATCAATGATATGATGGATGGATACAGAGATGAGATATTAATTGAAAAGAGTATTTTTAATATAATTAGTTTTTTATTATTATAAATGGTGAGTTAATTAATTAGTTAATTATTTGTTATTATATTTTCTATTGTTTCTTAACACTAATTAGACAGACTTTAATTTTATTCAAACTAAAAGCTTCTTTTTTGTTTTGTTTTTATTGGTTAGACTGTATGTCTACAAAAAATAAACCCTCAGAAATATTATATTTATCATTCAAAACTTATTTCATTTGCAACTAACTCTTCACTAGCTGTTATTAGTTTATATGATCTTTTCAATCTAAGGAGTACTGAGGAGTTATGATGTTAAGATACTTGTTCTTTTGCCATTGACTGTGGTGGTAGCTACTTTGCTAGGAGTAGGATAACCTTCTTCTAACTCAATAACATTTTGGGAGTTGTAGTTACTTAAAGTTTTCTAAGCAGTCTTCTTTTATATGTGCTTAGTAATGAGTCCTCTAGGATTCTCAGCATCATATAACTTTAAACTGTCTTGCTTTTTAAGTCCAAAATCGTAAACTTTTTCATTTTTTTAGGTAAAATTCTAGTTATTATTTTCATTTATTGATTAGACTTAAGTGAGTTTCTTCTTGGTTTAAATGCAGCCCATTTATTTTTTTAAGAATGTATTTATTTTATGAAATTTGTTTTTATTCTTTGATACTTTTTTTGTTTTTTTAATTAATTATAAATTATTCACAAAGTCATATAGCTGGTCTTAAATACATGAATTACATTTCCTTGAAAAAAGAATAAGTAAATAAAAGTAATTAATCATCAATTATTATTAATTTGTTCGACTCAATCAGGATATTTTTATAATTTAGTAAAGCAATTTTAGCAAGGGTGAATAAAAATTTTAAGTATACAAAAAACTGATGGATATATATAAATTTGATTGGTTATTTAACAAAAATCAAGCAATCAAAGAAAGAAGGCTTTCTTTTTTTCTAGTGATAACAAGTAAAGTACCTAAATATTTATAATCCATCTCTCAAATTACAAATTAAAGTATTTTGTTGAAAATAATAAATTATTTAGTAGCGTATTTTGAATATTTTAAGATAAGATAACATAAATATTTTGATTTGTGTGCTATTTAATGTTATTAAATTTGGCATTAAATAAAAAAGATAATTTACTCAATAATATCTTTAATAGTTTGATCAGAGCAAACTATATATTATATTTAATAGCATGAATGTAATAACATGATAAATTTCTTATGAATGCATGTATTACTGCGTTTTTATTAACATAGTAATAGCTAGCTAAATTAATTCAAAAAAATTATAATAAATAGAAATCATCAAAATAATAAAAATAGACAAATCAAATTAAGCTGGCTAAAAAATTTATCAAAGTACAAAGTAAATTTAACAAGCAATAATTAGGTCTTAAATTAAATTTTTTGATGTTTGCTTCAGTAATTTATCTTAAAATTTTAATGGAATAAATGATACTGACAACTAATATAATTTTATAGTTATTACATTTATAATTTGTATCTGATATTTTTTACTCTTTAGCTTAACCCAAAAAAAATATGTAAAATTTTCTTCTTGTTATTTATAAATTTTAAAATTAATCAGATAAATAGAATACGAATAGAAAAAATAGATTATTTAAAGACTATTTGCTGATTAATAAATTATTTATTTATTTGTTTATTTATTTTTCAATCATTAAGTTTTAAGTCGTACTCAAAATCTCTTAACTATTTCAGAAATCCATAGTTAGGACTTACTTGCTTTCTTTTAGAGTGAGCATGTTTGTAAGCCTTTTCCATATTCCATCTATTTATTTTCATTAAAAACGCTATGACAATCGATGCACTTCTAGAAACGCCTGCCATGCAATGTACCAAAACACTTCCATAGTTAATATTTCTTTCAATAAACTCAATGCATTCATCGAAATGCTATTTTATATCATATGATTCTACATCTTAAGCGTTTATAACGAGATGTTCAGGAATTAGAGTTTCAGGGTATTTTAATTTAGTGCCTTCCGCAATTGTTATCACAGCTTTTATATTTTATTCTTGTAATTACTCAATTTTTTGAGCCGCTATCAAGCTTCCCAACCATAAATTACCTTTATCCTAAACTTACCAAATCATATCCATTGAGTTTTATTCATACCAATTCATCCATATTTATCCCTCTTCAAAAACACTAATGTTCATTGCAAAATATTTTATTTTTAAATTTCCAAAATAGTTAGTTTAATCAACAACAAAAATTGATGTATTCAAATTTTATAGTCTATCAAATAATTTAATCACTTTAATCAAAGCAAAAAGAATTGTAAGCAAATCAAATTTTTGAAAATAAATAAAATCAATAGAAAATTAAAATTTGTAATTCGAAAATTTCTTTAAAAAAAATATTCCAAAAAGATTCATTCCATTTAAAATTCTAATATTTAATTCATTGTCTATGCTATGACTATCTATTTTAAAATTTACAAAGTTAATGAAAAAAATATATTTTTATTATAAATAGTATTTAATAATGCATGTAAGCTATTAGTCACAAGTATTAATTAGATGAAATGTGAAAAATGAATCTAGAAAGCGTTATTAAATACATAAATTCAAGCAGATATTTATCAATAATATTATTTAATATCTAACGAATATAAATATTAAAGTTTTAAAGCAAAATTTAATAGTATTTTTTAGTTTAATTTACATTAAGAAAATCGCAAAACTGAAGAACAATCAAAGTAACTTTGATTTTCTTCATTTATCATGCAAAATATCACATTAATTGTTCTATCTATCTATTCTTTATTCCTATTTAACAAATATTCTCCTTACATTATTTTTTTAAAACTATAAATAACATTTACTGAAGCAAATAAAAATAAATGATGGTTTTGGAGTTATGTTACTAATTACTGTAAAATCTTCTCACAAATATACATATAATTAATACTGAATATAAATTTTTATTCAAACAAATTAAAAATAAATTTTAAGATAAATAATAGTTTTTGATAATGAAAGATAATAAGATAGATTTTATGAAGATGTAAAACATAACAATTAAAATGAATGAAGGAAAGAATTAATTAAAAATTTTAATAAAATACAATCAGTAGTAACAATATAATAAATTTTTAGACGTAAATTAATTAAATTATTTTTATGGCTATTATAAGATAAGTAAGTAAGTAAATATTTTAATTATAAGAGCAAAAACTTCAGGCAAACTGTCATTTCCTACAATCTACAAAATTAGCTCTCAGAGATGGTATTATTACTTCTTGATTATTAATATTGCCAATTAAATACTAAAAATCTATACAAGTAATTGGTTTATTTTATTCTTTGCATTTTTTCTTTGTTTTTCTTTCTTTTCCAATATACCCAATAAGATGGTTATCAAATTCATTGAAATAGCCTTCATCTAATATTTAATCTGAAACATCTTCTAAGTCTTCAGAATTTAGTGAAAAATTACTTTCTTTATCAGATTTATTGCTATCATCTTCTTCTTCTTCATCACTTTCATTATTATCTTAATTTTTTTTTCTTTTGCTTTAATTTTTGATATTTCTACCACTAAGTTTTATACATTAAGTAAAGTCTATCTCTTCTTCTTCTTTAATATTATTATTATTACTGCTTTTTTAACTTTACTTAATAAGTTCTTTTTAATCAGAGTTATCCACATTTTCAGTCTTTATCTTTTAATTTTTGTTGCTTTGGTATTAACTTGCCTCTTTTTTTGGAGTTTCTTAGCTACTTAAGCACTAGGTTTGAGGAGAAGAAAGGATATTTTCCTTTTGGTTAGGAACTATTTAAATTTATTAATCAGATTGTTCATCATTTAATTATTCTTTTTTTAAAATTTTTCTAGGATTGCTACCAAAATTCTTAGCATTCTAATCATCTTGTTTTTTGTTTATCTGTACTAATTTTTCATCATATTAGTTTTTAAATTCGCCTTTCAATTAGATCTAATTTTACAAAACAAATTGCTATTTCAATTTTTGTTGCCAGAGTTATTTAAATTAATCTAATTGATCTTATGAATTAAATATGCTTCCTCCACAGTAGTACTCATCTTCTATCTTTCGCATGATTTTGCTCTAAACCCTTTCCAAAAATGCTTGATTTTATACATTTTGAATATTCATATTGTTAATTTTAATGGACTTATATTTGAATATGCTTGATTGAATGGTTGATACTCTTATATGTAGTATATATCTATTATGATATTCAAAGAAATTTAATTAATTAGTTAATATCTTATCTTTAGAGTTGGATATATATATATAATTTTAATAGTATTTCTATTAATATAAAATATTATATTTAAAAATAATTACCAAGCTATTTTTAAGAACTGAAATCTGATAAGAATAAATATCTCGTTTAAATTAATTTTATTATAGTTTATTAGAATTTTGTAAATTATTTTTTTATTATGTCTACATTTTGAGCATTTCTTCTACTTATAAAAATATATCACGATTATAAATAAATTTGATATAATTCGATACTAATAGACTAAAAGTATTTAATTTTTCATTAATATTAAAAGATTAATTTATTCAAATTAAAAAAAAAATTATTAAGTTTATTTTTCACAAACTAAAAACTTCAACAAATTTATACTGGTCAACAACAGCTAGTTTAAGTCACTTAAGAAATATTTATATACATAGCAAAAGTAAATTATAGAAAAAACAAGATAGAAACTCTTTCAAAAAATGGATGACGATATTATGATTAACTTTGGTGATTTTGCACCTAAAAAAGTAGCTGATCCTAGCAAAAACGAAACATAGGCACGTAGAGAAAAGTATAAGCAAAAGGCATTTGAACAAAAAACAAATTATAAAAATTTCCTCAAGAGATAAAGAGAAAAAACTTAACAAAATAGCGACGACATAGAATAAGGCAATGTTTTAAAAGTTAAAAAGCCTATCTCTAAGAACCAAGATTTTAAAAAAAGTACAAACAGGACGATTCCAAAGTTAGCAGAAGTCACTTGCTGCGAAGAAAATAATCCTGAATAGCAAGCTGACAACAAACAAGAAAACCAATAAGATTCTACAAAGCAAAATAAGTTTAAGAAAGACTTCAAGTAATACTTGGAATAATCTTAAAAGGGAGGAGATTATGATAACGAAATATAAAAGATTATGCATTAGGAATAAAATAATGTTGAGCGTACTAAATAAAAGTAAAATATGAGACGTGAAAACAAATAAAAAAGTGAAGAATAAGAGCAAATAAAGGAGTAAAAGTAATAGGAAATGATGCAAAAAGTTGTTTATCCTTTCACTGAAAAAGATTAAGAATAGTAAAAGCTCTCCGTCTTCACAGCTGAGAAATTCGGAGAAATAGAGTAAATTCATCCTAAAGTTGTCTAAGCCTTACAAGAAAGCAACTACGAAACAATGACTAAAATTTAAAAAGAAGGTATTCCTTAGATTTTAAAAAAAGAAAATATCGCTTTGAAGAGTGAAACAGGTTCTGGTAAAACTTTAACTTATTTGGTTCCTATTATTTCGAATCTTGTCCACATGGGTACTGATCAAAAGGTAAACTTTATTTTATTTATTTATCTTTGAATTATATTTGAATTAAAATGTTATAAAGATTACTAGAGAAGATGGTAGCTATGTTTTTGTAATTTGCCCTACTAGAGAATTGTGCATTTAGTGCGAAGAAGTTGCGCAATTAGTTACTAAAAAATCAAAATATTTGATTACAGGTTGCTTGATGGGAGGTGAAAATCCTAAAAAAGAAAAAGCTAGATTAAGAAAAGGAGTAACCATCCTATTTGCCACACCTGGTAGATTGCTATATCACCTCAAAAATACTAATTCCTTCTTGTTTAGCAAGCTCAAGTACATTGTTTTCGAAGAATCTGATAGAACATTAGATATGGGTTTCAAGAAAGATTTAGAAGAAATCGTAGAATAGCTTACATAGAAAGTCTCCTTCGAGGAAGTATAAAAAATTCTTATTTCAGCTAACTTCAATGACAGTGTAGAAAGTCTTTACTTGAAGATGTCTACCTAGACTATCAAATACGTTGGATTTGCTAAGCAAAAGAGGTATGCATTTCTTTATCTTTTATACAAAATAATTTTTTTTAAAATTCATTTTAGAAATAAAGCAGATGGACCAATAAACTATGAAGAAGAAAAGAAACATATAAAGGGAGATGACATGTTCAAAGTCCCAGATACATTGATTTAGTATTATTCTTTGATAAATGAAGAGCACAGAGTACCATTTTTAGTATCTTACCTTAGCATGCTTTAGGATACTAAATCTATTATTTTCGTATCAACTTGTGACGAAGTTGATTATTTTGCTTTCCTTTTCGATGCAATGAGGTATAAGGATGCTAACGGTGAAGTATAGTAGGATGATTAGGTTTTAAAATAAAAGATATTTAAGCTACATGGTAATATAGAGCAAAGGACTCGTAGTGAAACTTACTTTTCTTTCAAGAGATACTAGGGAGGAGCTATCCTCATTTCAACAGATGTAGCCAGTAGAGGTTTAGATTTTTACGAAGTAACTCACACTATTTTATTCGATGTACCCACTAGCATCAGTGAGTATTGTAATAGAATTGGTAGAACTGCACGTATAGATTAAAAGGGTATTTCTTTACTCATTTTGAATAATGTAGAAAGACCCTATGTTGATAAAATGAAAAAATATGGAATTAAATTGAACAAATTCGATGACGAGCCTGTTCTTGACAAAGTATAAAGAGAAATCAAATAAAAGTATGATGTCGGTATGGATACTATGCACTATGTAGAAAGTTTAATTAGGTAATCTATAAGAGACGATAAAACTAAATATATATTAGCTCGTAGAGCTTATGTAAGTAGCTTAAGAGCTTATGCCAGACTCAAAGACAAAGATATATTCCGTGTCAAAAAACTTAATTTACATTTAATAGCCAAGGGATTCGGTTTAAGTGGAGTCAAGGCTGGCAATGAAACTACCTCCAAGCAATATCAACATGAACTTGTTGAAGCTAATAAGAATAGATATGATAAGATGGAGAAATTCTTTATGGAAAGATTAGAAAAAACAGCTCCTAAGAGAAAAGCAATGAACTCTAAAAAATTATTTAATATGGAATTCATGTGATTGTTTAATTATAATAAAATATTGTTCAAAAATTTAATACAAATATATATCGTAAACAACAAGTATTAATTAATATTACAAAAGTTAATTGTTCTAGAATACTTTTCAATTTTTTAAATATTAAGAATTTAATCAACCTACTTTTCATTTCAGCAAGCAAACTACTTGAATTCATTTTTTCTACAAGCTATTGTTTTTAGAATGAATTTACATTTTTATATTAATTAATTTATTTACTTAATCTCTCATAATTGTAAGTAACCCTCACCAAAAAAGATAGCTTGTATACTATAGTTTATTAAAACGCAAAAAATTAACTGCATGAAGGAAGGAAGGAATTATTTAAAAAAGTTAAGTAAAAATATTCTATCACTTATCTAACATATGGCTAAGAAAATTAAATTAGTTTTAAAAATATTTTTGATACTAATTAAATTTAGACAGTAAATGTGCTCAGATATATTTAAATGTAAAAGTTAACCTAAAATTTAAAAAAAAAAAAAAGAAGCTTGGCTATAAAATAATGTTGAAGTTTTAATAAAAGAATGAAATAGTAAAAATTCTAAATGGCTGAAAGATTAATTGAATAAGTTTTTCTTAGTTAGTCTAAATGTTTACGAGCTAATAATAAAATAGATAGTCTATCTTACAAGAATTACTTCAAATTTGACAAAATTCGTCAATAAAAAAAAATTAATGAAATAATGAAAGAAATATAGAAGGAGAATTTAGATAATATACTCATATGCTATATTCACCTTTAAAAATATTGCATCTAAAAATGACGCTACATTAATAATATTAGATTTCTTTTATTTACTTAGCAAATAAGCCTTCTAAATTAGATAGAATCAATCAGTCTACTTGCTCACTTGATTGCTAACCCTAAGGAATAAAAATATCTTTCAGAATTGTATGTACTAATTTTTAGATTTTAGTTATTTTTAAGATTTAGTAAAGAATGTTTTTCAATTTTAAAAACATTACTTTTTTCAAAGAAAGCAATTTAATAATTTGCAAAAATTAAAACCAAAAAATACAAAAGCCAGACAAATAAACAAAAAAACAAACAAAAAATCAATCTATAAACACAAGTAAAATAGATATGACTACTGAAGCTCAACAACCTACTCAAACTGAATAATCTTCACCTTAACAAAAAAATATTAGACTCAGCGAGTCATATCCTCCAAATAGCACAAATAACAGCTAGTATTTGGCTGAAGTGCATGAGGTAATTAAGAACATAGATCTGTCAACTCTTGATTTCAATGAAAAAATAACCATTCGTGAAATTAATCCACTTGGAAAGGACATAGACTAATTGAAAGTTTTATATAAGGAATGGTTCCCCTTAAATTATGATGATACTTTTTGGAACAAGGTCAGTAAATAACAAGTAGAAGGTTATGTAGCTGAATTAGACCTTACTTCAGAAAGTCTTGATAAGTACATTGTTGGAGCAGTTGTGTTCTATGAAAAAGAAGCTAACAGACAAGACCTTGGATTTTGTCTTGAATACTTCTTCAACAAGCTACAAACTATTTATATATAAACTATTGGAGTCATTAATGAGCTCAGATAATACAAGATTGGTACAAAGCTTTTAGACAAAGTAAAAGATATTGCCTAAAGAAGAAAAAACATAAAATATATTTCACTTCACATGGTAGAATATAATTAATCTGGTGAAACTTTTTATTTAAAGAATGGGTTTTATAAAGTTAGAACTATCTTTAACTTATTCAAGCTGGAAGAGAGATTCTATAACTTCTTCTATTTTTGTTTCTATGTGAATGGAGGCAGTAACCCTCATCAAAACTTTTGGATGAAGGTTCTCCAAAAAATCAGAGAACTTTTCAGAAAATTAGCTGCTTTCATAAAAAGCTTATATTGAAAAAATAAATAAATGAATGGCCTAGAAGAAAGGAGAAATAAATGTTATATCTAAATTTAAAGTTTTAATAAAATTATATTAATTATATTGTATTTATTTATAGTCAAAATTATTTATATAAAGTCACTGTATTCTATTATTTTATTTATTTTCAACCAATAAATCTAATTTAATCCATCATGTCTATTTAATATCAATTTCATCTTCAATCAAAGATGATGTACTTAACTTTTATAGCGTAATCTTTTTAACATATTATTTCATAATTGAGTAATTTAAATTAAAATTTGATTATATTCTTAGATCATAGCATCTATAAATAGTCATTATTCAAAGTATTATTCTACAACAAACCATTCTGCATATATTTATTTGAATCTTTATTAAACTAAGACTTTTAAAAATATTTATATTTTTTCTCATTTTTCAAAATTCAATTTTATTTATCCAATTTTTTTAAGTCAGTAATTATAATTTTAATAAGCTTATTCTACTAAAATTTGTCAAAAATATATAAAATTTTAAAGAAGAGATGCATGAATAATGATAAAGGATAGATATTTTATAAAATTTTTGTATTTTATTTGGTGAGTAACATACAAATTTGTATAATTTTAGTTATAGAATTATTTAGCACTTTTTTATTAATTATACAACCATAAATATATAACTAAATGATAACTAATTCAAGTACATAATAAAACGAAAAAAAATTAATTATTTCATTTAGATTACCTTAAAATGCTTTTTAAAATATATGTTAAATATTCTAATAAATAATAAAACATGATTAAATATTTAAAAAAATATGCTCATATGCTATAATATCATTAAATTAAAATTAATCCACAATAATATAATAGATTTAAAAAACATTAAGATATAAAAATTTTTTTTAATAAAATATATTTATTATTTATGAATATACCCCTTTTAATTCCTTTATTACTTTCATGTCCAGATTAAATTTTCAAATTTTCTAATTAATTTAAAAAATTTACCATTCAAATAAATTAGGTTACCCTGATTATATATGTGTTTTAAAAATTTCCACTTATATATTAAATGTTACTTATTTTAATAAAATGTACTAAATATATAGAAGCACTGCTTAATTGCAATCTTTACTAAGCAAATAAACTAATATTTTAAATTTTCATATTAAAAAAAACTCTAAATCTTCATATTTTTGAATGCGAAAGAAATTTATAAATTAACAACCATAGTTAATTATATTAATCAAAAACTTAATTTTATTTTTTTAAAAAAGACATACTAACTAACTTTTAAAACAGTTTATTAAAAAAATATTTTTTCTTTTGTTTATGAATGAATAATTTTACTTTTTTGAGAATTTTATATAATTAAAGAATACTTTACATAATATTTTTATTCTATATTTCTATCAGTTTTATTTTTTACTATTACCTAAATGAAAGTTAATTTACATAAGAATTGACAGTATGCGTTTTTATGTAGGAGTTTTATTACAATAAAACTATTATATTTCATTTATTTTAAATGATTAATTATATTTAAGAATGAACTTTTATTATTTATTTCATTTTTTTAGTTCCTTAATTTAAAATATAAACATATTAAATTTAAATATTATATTTCAAACTGATAAACGTTAAACGATATATTTTAACATTTTAAGGATAATTTTTTTAGACTTATCGATTTTATCATATAAAAATTTTTAAATTATGACTAATTAGTAAAAATATTTTTGAATGAAGGTTTACAAAATTTGTTTTTTATTGTTTTTTTTATGAAAAAATACTTGTTGATTATTTAATATAACACTAAAATAATATAACATATATAAACATACAAATTTATATTTTAAATAATTATTTAACTCATTTATGTAAACAAAAGGTTTCATGCAAATTAAAAAACATACCTTAAATTTTCACAAATTCACTTTTTATCATTTAGCATATAGCAACGAGTTTTGAAATATGCAAAAAAAATTGTTATTTTCAAGTACTATTTTGTTTCTTGCCAGGGAAGTTTTGGTAATTAAGCTAGATGAGTAAAATTATTTTTTTTTTAATATTCTCTTAAATTTTAAAATTAAATTAATTTATTAAATTTTTAGATCATTTTAAATTAATAAATTCTAATAAAGCAAAATTTTGGTTAATTTAAAAGCTAATAGATATTCATTAATACATATTAAGAAAATATTTTATTTAGTGATTTATTTTTTTTTAAACAAGTTGAACCCTTAAAACAGCTGCTTTTTTATAATAATAAGATTAAAATAGATGATTTTGTTTGAATTAATTAGCATTTTTATTTACTTTTTAACCAGCAAAATATTTTAAATTATGGCAATCAGAAAATAGTAATTTAATTTAAATAGTTAATATGCATGCTATTATATTATTTTAAATTGATAAAAATAAAATTAAGCATTTAAGGGAAAAGGGAGAAGTTTAAAAAATAATTTTGTTTCCAAATTAGTAAAAAAAATTAATTGACATAAAAATAGAAAACTTAGTATATTTATTTATTATCTAGAATATTTATTTTATATGTTTAACGAAAAACAATAGCTTTTTGTCAAAATTAGAAGTTTAGAAAATTTCTAAGATTCTTTAATTATAAAAATAATTAATTATAAATAAATTAGGGAAGATTCTCGTCTAATAGAAAAGATAAAATATTCCTTTTTTTGATTTAAATCAATGATTAAAAAACTTTATTTAGTAGTGAAATTAAATTTACAAAATTAAATTAAAAAATAAACAAGTAGATATATAAAAATAGCAGATTCTCAAATTAAAAATGCTCGACTGGAAAGGTTTACTAAAATGGAGTGTTACCCATTCAGGTATATTTTATTAAAATTACATTTTTTATTTTTAAATTCTCTCTTCTAAAAAGATGGTACTCAAAAGAAGGATCTCAAGCCTATGGATGAAGAAACCAAAAATTGGTTAATGGAAGCTTTAGCTGAACATGCTCTCCAAGATGTAACTAAAATATAAGCATTTAAAATATCAATTAATAAAATTATATGAAAAATAATAAACAGGTGAAAAGAATGTAAGAAATATTATCTAAAGTGCATGAAGACGATAAGGGAACTTAAGAAGATGAAAATGAAAAAATAGCTCTTCTTGAAGAATTAGAAGATATAGTTGATAATCTTGACATGGCAGATTGTAATTTGAATATATTTTTTATTATTTTTATAACTAATTATTTTTAAATCAATTTAAAGCATTATATCACATTGGAGGTTTAGTAGAACTTATTAGATAAGCTAAGTAAAGTAAATATCCAAGAGTTTAGCATATATCCTTAAGCATCTTTATCACTTGCAACTAAAATAATCCTCACATTTAGCAATGGTCAATAGTAGAAGGTGCATTTTAGTTTTTAAATCTTATCTTGAATTCAGATAATATGAAAACAAAGGAATGGGCTTTAGCAGCTATAAGCAGTTTAATCAGAGGTGAAAACTTACAATCTAAGAGAGATTTTATTGAGATTGAGGGTGTCTAATTCAATTTAGAGATCTTAAAGGATAAAACAGGTAAGTACTCTGATAAAATGAAAGCCAAAGCTTTGACTATGTTAAAAGATTTAGTATTCTATGACCATAGACTTCACTTTACTTACAATAATTTAGATAAATTTTCAAATACTAATGCAAAAGTAGTGAACGGAAAACCAAGCTAACTAATTAAGACTAATAATAGTGAAAAGAATAACAAAGTATCTTATGATTAAAATGAAGAACTCAAATAAGAAAACGAAAAACCTGAAAATGCTAAATATAAAGATAGTGTAAAGAAATATTTGATAGAATAAAATTTCATAAATGACTTTTTCTTCTATCTTGACACCCTTGAAAACAACTTGTTGGACTCAAGAGTTTGCTATCTTGATATTCTCAAGCACATCTTAGAGTTCTCACCTGAATTACAAACTCAATTCAAGGTAAATTAAACTATTATTAAATTAATGTATTTTAACTAATTTTTATTCTTATTTTAGAACGAAAAGCTTTAAATTTTGAAATAGAAGATGTTATCAGTAATGAAACACAACTCTAAAAATGAAAATCTTAATGAATTTGAAATAAGCTAATATAAAGATGTCTTAGTATAATTAGAAAAGAAATAATGAAACCAATCAAAAACCACAAAATTAAACAAAAATAATTCTAATAAAATAATAATAATAAATAAATAAAACGCAATTAATTTTTAACTTATTAATTATTTAATCTAAAATATTATTTATTAACTAAATAAATAAATACATTTTAAAATAGTTTTTGTAAATATATAAATTTGTAAATGTCTTCATAAATTGAAATTTAATTTTGCTCATTTCTATATTTTTTGATAAAATTAAACAAAACTTTTAACTTATTTATATTGAAAAGCATGGAAATTTCTTTTGATTTATTTTCTCTCTGTAAAATTAATTTATTCTATCATTTCAAAAATATTTTTTAAAACTTGTTTAAAATTAACTTAAAATATTCTAATATATTTTTTCTAGCCAATGTCAAGTAATTTATGTATTTAGTAGATAAAATAAGAATTTTAAATTGATAAACAAAATGTAATTTTGATCATAAATATATAATTAACCTGAATACAAAAATGCTTTTAAATTTATTTTATCTGAAAAAACTTTTCATTCTTTTTATGATTATATTTCATTTTTAAATTTATTTATTTATTTAACCATTTTAAATAAATATTTTCTTGAAATATATATCTTAAAATGTGTTGTTAATTAACTTAAAGTATTCTTAATTATATTTGATTTGCTAATATTAAGCATTTTATTTATTTAAAAATAATTAAAAAGTTAAATTTATCAAGAAATAAATTAACTTTATAATTTAATTCAAAATAATTTTATTTTTCAGTTTATCTTTGAAAGAGTTTTAATTGTAACTTTTTATAAATTTATCTGTTGAATAAATAATATCTTTTTAAAGATATGAATAATTTTTTTATTTTTTAAAGTGTCTAATAAATAAATTATTCTTTTTTTTATTTTACTTTTTTAAAAATAAAACAATAAAATTTGAATTGAATTGGAGTTAAATTATTCAGAATATTATAAAAATAGAAATATTTTTTATCAGCAATTAACCTTCGCATTAATATCATTATTGGAAGGAGCATTCAAAAGAGTTTTTATTATCCAATCAGTGCAGACATTAGATTATCGTAAAAGATAAAAGAATGCAATTGGTATATAAATAGTCTTTTGAAAGATCTCCAACCATTTAACATCGGCCTTTTGTATTGTCATCATTAAATATTTCTATTTCTAAATATTTGAATCAGCTTATTTTATTAAAACTTACTATATAATTTAGCTTAATTATTTACATTTTTTTTCATTTTTTTTGAAATTTGTAATTATTTTGTGATTAAATAATTACCAATTTAGAGAATGAATAGTTGAATTTAAATAAAAAAAATACATAAATAAATATATAAATAATATAGATTCTATTAGAAGATTCATTATGAAGTTTAAAAAATGATAGATAACATTTAAAAATAATTTATAAACTACTAAAAATAATACAAAAATAAATATGAGTCTACAAGATATTATTTTAAATAATTTTAGATACTAGCTTATTTTATATATTTTATTCCTTCAATCGTCGTCTTCTTCGCCTTCTTCTTCTCCTTCTGCCTTTTCTTCTTCTTGTTCGTCCTTGGTAGAAGTGAAGAGATCCTTTTCTTGTCTAGCAGGTAAAACGAAGTCCTTTTTTATTAGATTTTGTTAAGAAAATAATTTTATTTTGAATAATAATAGAAAAAAATTAATTGTTTTTGTGCTATTTTAAGAAATTTCTTATTTAATTTAAATAGATTCTAAAAGAAGTTAAAAGAAATAGTTTAAAAAGTAATTACTAAGGATAAAGACTTTGCAAGCTTAGTGTAATTTTATTCGTAAATACCAAATCTTCTAATTTGATTAATGAGTCTCTTCATGTCACGATTATGAGGTTTCTTTTTGTGTTAAAATTTAAATTTTTAGAAGCAAATCCTCATATTTTCGTATGCAGTAAATAATTTTTCTTTTCTTTTTTTTAAAGTTTTTGCATTCAATCAATAATTTACCAATAAATCTTCATCAGCCATGTAAACTTCGGCAACTTGCTCAAAACGGAGTTGAGGGAGAAGTAAATGACTCAACCAAATAGGATAAGTATTGATGGGATTTAATTCCTATTTTATATATATTGCTTTAATTAATGCTATTAATAAATTGATAAAATCTGTTATAATTTATTTGCTGTGAAGCTATTTTAATTCATAATTACGGGATCAGTTCTATCTTTCCAAATATTGATGACATCTTCAGATGTAATTTCGGCAGGACCACCTGCACCACCCTTCTTCTTCTTAGGTCCTCTAATTACTGCTTCTAAAGCACTCTATTATATAATATAATTTTTAATTCATCCTGCTATTATAATTATTGGATGAGATTATAAATCTCGCTATTATGATTTGAAAATTTGTATTGATTTTTACAGAGTTTGCTATACGGTTGTTTCTAACTAAACGAGCAAAATTCATTTTTTAATGACCTCAATTAAAATTAATATAAATTAATTAAATATATGAATCTTGAGGTATTCTATACTAAACTAATAATCAATACATAATAAAAATTTATTATCAAAAAAGTATATCTAAATTTTCTTTGCTTTATTTATATTTTTTGCCTTATTATTTTTCATCTTAAAATTCATTTTTTTTTTTGCCATTTGCTCTAACAAATATATCCTTATCCAGCTAAGTTTTAATTTACAAATTAATTTATTTTATTTGCATACTGGTCAAGGTAATTGTAAAAATGATTAAATTAAAATTATTTTTGATTCTACTGATTGTTTTAAAAATTAAATTTAGTTGAATTTTAATTAAAAATAAAAACTGCTTTAACACATTTTTAATTGAGTTTGTATCTTTTATTTATTGAATAAAAAAATAATGATTGATTAAAACTATTCATTTAGCTCAGTGAAATGCTAAAATTAAATAAATTATGATACTTAGTTCTCTTACAAGTTGCATTTTATCTGTGAAAATTTGATTAGATGAAAATATTTTGTTAAAAATTGCACCTAGACATTTAAAACTTATGCTTTTGACAAAAAATTTTAAATTTAAAAGAATGATATTGCAAATTTCCCCAATACGATAAGATCCAAACAATTTAAATAGATAGTTATTCTCAGTCAAAAACTATTGGCTTTGCTAGAGCTTCTTTTATATTTAGTTTTAAAAGAGTTTAATTTACATCTATTATTAGAATATTAAAAAAATGATTGTGTCAAATTTAGATATAAAAGCGTAAATAAGATTTTATTTATTCATTTTTGAAAAAAAAAAGTGATTGAGTGAGTGAGTGAGCAGGCAAGTAAGTGAGAAAATAAGAAAAAGATAATAAGAAGTAAGATATCAAACAAAAAGTTTGTTGAATTTTCTTAATTCTTACCTTATCTTTTTCCAATTAACTCATAATGTATCATTTGGATTTTTCGTTATGAAATGAGAAAAATCTCACTCGGTATGCATTCATTTTTTATGTCAAAATGATAATATTTTATTAATTTATTTATTTATTTATTAATAAAGTCCAAATTTTGATGAAATCTTGAAAAGATATTAAGAGGCATTACAAAGGTTAAGTGAAGCAACAAAACAAACAGACAAATAGGAACGTAGTTCTCCTTTAAAATCTCTTAATAATCGATATAATTTTAATACATACACTTATAATAGTACTCTACAGAGAGAGCTACTTACTCAATGCATTTAAAATATCGATGAAACGCATGCTAACTAAAAGTACTAACTACATTCCCTTTTTGTATTATCCTGATTTGCTATACTTTTAAGATGATTATTTTTAATACTTTTGTTGTTTATTTGTTTTATTTGTAAAATATCTCAAACTGCTCATTGAGGAGTATCTCTGAAAATAGTAGGAACAATGATATTATGTTTGGGAACATTCAATTCTTGAGGATAGAAAGTGTACAAAGGATCTTCAAGGATCTTTTGATTGAGACGATTGACGTGAACTGTCCAAAGGTGTTCCATATGAGTGTAGTATTTTTGATTCAAAGCATACTCTGTATAAAGCAAAGGTAAAACTAAAGTGTGAAGATATTGACGGAAGAGTCTGTGAGTACCGAAATAGCGACCATATTCTCTCAAAACTGGTAAAACTGCACCTTTTCTAGCGAATTGGTAGATGGAAAACCATGAAACAGCAGTGAAGAGTAAAGAATTGGTAAGATAACTTTTTCTATCTTCTTATAATTCAGCTTAAGTTGCTCTAATAGTCTTTTGATAAGTGTAAAATTTGCTTAAGGTATCTAACTTGGCATCAATGTTAAATTGGTTTAAGAAGCGTCCAAAGAATGTCTTTGGGGTTTCATATTTAAGACCTTCATAATATTTTCTATTGATGTCATTTTCGGGTAAGCTATCGAAATATTAACGAGCTAATTATCTATTGTTGTGAGGCAATATCATCTCTTTTATTTACTTTCCTTCTTCTCTAATATTGTTATTATTATTTGATTAATTTTTCCCTTTTTATTTTTTTTAATTTCCTTTTATTTGATTTCTTTCCTCAAGTCTTTTATTTTCTTTGATTTTTTGTCATTAAGATGGATACATACATACACATTCATAGAATCAATCAAACAAACAAACAAAACATACATATATAATAAATAAATAATAAATACCCTTATAACAATTTTAATAATTAAAAAGCTAATGCAAATTCTGAAGTAATTAGGAAATAATTATAAAAATACATGCATTTATTCTGCACAAAATAATAAATATTTATTTTTAACAAATCCTTCTTTTTTGTTTGATATTTATTATTTTTTTGAATCTTTTACCATATCAAAGAAGATTTTTTTGCAAATTATTTTTTATTTCACTATTCATTTTCTTCAATAAATAGGTATTTTGAAGAGTTTTGTTTTTTAATTGTTAAAAATTATTATTTTAAAATTAATTTTAATTTCTTATTTGAAAATACAACTAAAAATATTTTATTTTTCAAATTGACAAGCTCGGCAAAGTAAGAAGTTTTTAACTGATTTTTAGAGTTTAAAACTGCGAATAAGACAATATTCTAACTTATGAATTTGTTTAAAAACTATAGAAAAGATTTTTTTTTAATTTAGATAAAATAAACCTTTCAATTTGTTAAAATGACTAAAAATTTAATTTTAATTTTAAGTTAACATTAAAGACCTGTTAAATAATATAATTTAAAATACAATCCAGCAAAAATATTAAATAGCTTATAAATATATTAATAATTCTAACATTCTTAACTTTTTATTATTGTATAAAAAATCATATTTTTTTTTAATTGGGGTTGGGGTTGGGGTTGGGGTTGGGGTTGGGGTTGGGGTTGGGGTTGGGGTTGGGGTTGGGGTTGGGGTTGGGGTTGGGGTTGGGGTTGGGGTTGGGGTTGGGGTTGGGGTTGGGGTTGGGGTTGGGGTTGGGGTTGGGGTTGGGGTTGGGGGTTGGGGTTGGGGTTGGGGTTGGGGTTGGGGGTTGGGGTTGGGGTTGGGGTTGGGGTTGGGGTTGGGGGTTGGGGTTGGGGTTGGGGTTGGGGTTGGGGTTGGGGTTGGGGTTGGGGTTGGGGTTGGGGTTGGGGTTGGGGTTGGGGTTGGGGTTGGGGTTGGGGTTGGGGTTGGGGTTGGGGTTGGGGTTGGGGTTGGG